>NW_024884253.1:87817067-87904567 GCF_019232065.1 Centrocercus urophasianus | reverse complement strand
AAAATAAGATTTTAAGACTTAAAGAGGTGCGTGGAAATTGCAACAACTGAGGAAGGCTAGAGTGCAGATGAATTTCAAATGAGGCAAAATGTTTTCTTGAAAAAATGAGGCTGTATTAGGACATGGAAGCTAATGTAAGTGTCAATCAATTAAGATTGAGCATGTAGAGTCCTATGTTTTTCTTTTAGGCATGGGAAAATGAATTGCAAATACATTAAAGATTCATTACTGAGTGTGTTTTAAAAGCATATGAAATTGAAATTCACTGCTACTCCTGAAGCTCGGTGTTGAGCAAGAGAGGTGCTTTGCTCTCGAAAATCTAACAACCGGTTTTGCAATGTCACCAATTTTTTTCAATCATCCAAATACCACCAATTCAATTAAGCTCATAAACCTCCTACCCATAGTTCTCCAGGATAAGCAGCTCCATTTAAAAGTGAATGTGGACGAGTCTGTGCTGTCCATGTGAAATATTGTTCAATCAACAGCCAAAGTTTTACTTGTCAGTTTTGATATATCCGATAATAGCTGTAGGTTGTTTTGCAATGTCCAATGTTCTGTGAAGATGGGCTTTTCATATTCTTTATTGTTTTTTTCTGACAAAATGTTGCCTGGACTTTTGCAGTTTTGTGAAATGAAACAACAGTAAAAACAATATATAATTTAACCCTCATAGACCTGACTGGACTGCAGATAAGTATCTTTCCCAGGCCTATGGCTAGTTTTGGCCAGGATATAATGAGTTCCTGTTCATTGATCCCTTATAAGCATCCTCAATGATTGAACACAACCCCATGCACAGCAGGCAGTCATTCATTTGTGCCTCTTTTCAGCTCCTTTTTAATCAGCATTTGACACTGTTGAAAATCAAATCTATAATTAAGCTTCACAGACAGTCGGAGTTTTGGCAAATAAAACCAAAAAGGAAAACCTGGAGACACATTTTTAGTCAAGCATCTGTATAAATTCTCCAGTATATAGTCAGGGTGCCCAGTGATTTATTCTTACTTAATGGTTCTTAGTTTCTTTTTTCTCATTTTCTCTGCTGAGGTTATTACCTTGCATTATTAACACACTCACGTGTGACTCTTTTGTTTATTTTTTACTAGTGGGAATACACTTTTTTTTAAAAACAGCTCTTTATTGTGTATATGGGTTCAAAGTAAAGGTGCACAAACACACTCACAAATCAACTTAATAAGCACTCTGATAAATAGCGCGGCAACTTAATTGGGACAATTGCTAGGGAACAGATTCAATGACCCCAATCAGTGAATTAATGGCACACCTAGTTGTGAAAAGTCCATTTAAATGATAGGGTTGGTGTTGTCTGCTGCCTAGTCACAGTAGTTAACAGGTGTGAATTGGTGTTCATAGCATAAATTTCCTGCTGCTTGACCCTTTGTTCACTTCAGGTTGCTTCTCTACTCCTTTATAGCTGCTAAGTGAAAGGAAATTAATAGATTTATCTTAAATTTATCAGACTATATTAACACCTTCATAACAGTCCATTTAAAAAGTAAGATTATTTAGAAAGAATGTTCTCTGTGGGAATCTTTCTAATTATTTACTGTGTAGGCAAAATGAAGCCCATTTTCCATTCCATATTTGGCCACCTGCTTTTAAAGTAAATAAGTTCCAGAGTAGGTAATGTGCTGCACTTTAGATAGAACTTTGACTTATATATCTAGTTTCTTGGGGAATGCACTGTTTCTGTGAACTTTACTGATTCCTTGATTAAAGGCCCTATAGTAACAGCTAAGCAATAGACTATTAAGAGCCTCTCCCCAGAAGTGGACATCTCTGGCTTCTGAAGTCCATGAAGACCAATATGGCTACACACCCCACAGGCCAGTGTGCTGATTTTTTTGCTCAGTATTTGTTTTCTTAGTGTAGTAAAGATTGGTCTACAAGGGTTATATGGCTGGATTTAAAAACAGCACAGATAGAACTAATCTTCCCTGTCTGTTGATATCTGAAGGTTGTTATACCAGAATTGGGTTTGTCTGTTTTATACTTCCTTTCTCATCTTTAAAGTTTATCTTTTATGGAAATAAGAAAGGAATTGAAACATAATAAATTGAAGTAAATAAGAATGTCCTTTTCTTTTTTCCTCCTAACTGAGTCTGTCACTTTAGGCTCTGCTGTGTCTCTAATGAGAGTTAGGTATACAAAGCTGGTCTGTTCCTTTCTCTAAGATGACATCCAGAAAATCTGACCAAATACTAAAAAGCTGCCATTTTGTGAAACTTTCTGACTGCAATCATAAGATGTAATGCAATCATTTTTTCTAAAGAAGATGAAGAATTAAGTAATCTATGAGATTCCTAAGTAGTCTCTGATGTACTTGAATACAGGATGGATGTTACTGAAAGACTTATTATATAGTGTCATCTGTTTCAATCACAAAACTACGTACGTGCATAATAAATGTTTGTCATGCAAGGAGAGAGATGGAATACATGATCCATAGCTGCCACATGACTTTCATCAGGCAGTTCAACACATCGCTGGTTACGCTGGTAGCCTTGGTAGAGTATGACAAAGCTGAGGATCACTCTCCAAAACCATTCAACCAGACTATGTTGCAACTTCACAGCAAGCTCCAGATACTAAAATTGTCATTTCAGTGATAAGGAAGATGGAATAAGTGGGTGGAACTGCATAAAAAAAAGGGGAATTTCTCTCAACTCCTAATGCTCTGCCACTGCTAGTCTTTTCTTATGGAGATACTGAATCAACTCACATTGTCAATAAGTAACCAAACAAATATAGCAATACCCTTTCTGACTTCATCTAAAAAAAATCTGATTGTTCTTACAGAAAATCACGTAGAATATTTTCAAATATAACTTTGTGCGTCTTTGGAGATCCAAGACCTCCTAGACATAGTTTAAAGAAATGTTAATGAAATAGCAGTGTGTGCTGGCTCTGGGTCTGTAAGACAGGCCATGAGCCATAGGAAATATGTAAAAGAATTGCTAATACTGCCAAACCTAGATTCAGTGTCCAACTGTCTTTATGATAAGAGATAGCTAACCACAACTGTAGCAACAGTTCCACTAAGGAAGGGCAAACATGCTGCTTATATTTTTGCTTGTGCAGGTGTAGGAACAGTTACAAGCACATCCTAGAGCAAAGGAAGAAAACACAAGAACAGCTAACAGGATGCTCTCTATTACTGTTTATTTTTTTCTTTTCATTTTTTTTTACACATCTGCCCTGCATCCATTTTTTGACTGCACATTATCTGAAGTAGCAAGCAGAACTGTATCAGCCTAATGTCTTGATTTATAAGAGGTTTATCTTATAAGTGTTTTTATTTTCAATATTTTTTATTATTTTTTTAAATTCATACAGGTGCTTCTCTTTGTTAGGCTCTGTCCCTCATTTCCAAGCAAGAGCAGCTTCAAATGACTAAAGACAAGCTTTAATTGAAAACTTGAACACATGCTGAATGTGTCAGTGCTTGGACAGTCACTGTACACAAACATTTATATTCAATGAAAGGAAAGCCCCACTAACCAAACCCAGCTTGATTGGAGTTGGAGACTGTCGAGCAGCACTTGTCAGGCATAGCTACAGTACAGAGGCAGTAATACACTGTTTCCAGACAGATGGATGCACAGAGGTCAACAAGAGACCTAAGGTCTGTCTGACTGGAGGTATTGAAAGAGCTGTAGAAAAACAACACTGAAAAACATTCTACTGTGGACAATAGGAAGTTTCTAACAATTGTTCTTCTCGTAGACATTCAACTAATGACAGATTAAATATTTTTAAATGGCTTTTTTTTTTTCCCCCTTCATTTCAGTATAAATTAATAGCCACAGAAATCACATAGCATGTTGGCAGCAGTCAGGATGTACCTCACATTGTACAGCATTATGTAATAATAAATACACATGCTGTATGATTACTACATCAAAATATCGATGGAATTTTAGTTATATTAAATAAAATATGAGCCTTATATCAGTGTCCTATTTTTTTTTTTTCCATTTAGATCATCTAATAATATAAGCAATTATCTGAACATTTAGAGATAAATTTTACATTGCCTTTTAGCTGAAGTAATGTGACTGACATGTGAAGGTACGTTGCATAGCGTGGATATCTTGTTAAATTATCCGTGGTATTGGGAACTTGCAGGTCGTTGACTATCCCAATTTAATTTGGCTAGTACAAGACATTTCTAATAATTAATACTGTAATAACACTTAATGATCTGCATTCATGCAATCTGAAAAACCAGCTAATGATGCAGTTTTTAGTGACTGCACAAACAGCAAGTTTTAAATTTGTCAAATGCTGCTATTTCAGCATCACACTGTCAGGCAGAGGAACCTGCCTGTGGGGCTATCACTGATCCAGACACTCGAGATGTCCATGATGTCGCAAGAAGTGAAGGACTTAGTCTCAAGAGAGATGTTCTTTGGAACTAAAAATGGGAGCACTAAGCTCATGGGGAACTTCTAACAGTCCTCATTTTTCCTCCTGCTCCAGGCTGCTTGACAGAAGGTGTAACAAGAAAGTAGAAAATGGGGGATCAGAATTAAAACAAAACAAAACAAAAACAACAACAACAAAAAATCTGTTTATTTGCCTCATGATAGTGGACTGTTAATTTGAGAAATAATTCTCCTATGACTTTCTAATCTCTGGCTCTACCTGAAATAGTCTGGTTCATGTGAGTGTAGGTCTTATCCTGCAGTCAACATAATAAGGCCACTGCCACTGCTTTTATACACTGCAGGGTATTAGAGTTTAAACCTCTGCAAGAATAGATGAGCTCTTACACCTACTTCAGACATCTTTTTCATGACAGTGAATTTAGGAAACATTCGTATTGATCTATAATGGAGGTAACATTATAATCAGCAATTAATTTAAAAGAATATTCTTTCTTCCTCAAAACACCATCACATCTTTTAGAATAAACACACCACACAAAAAACACCCAAATCCTTGGTGCATTTATCCAAGGAGTAGAGCATGAAATTGTTTTAAATAGCCAAATTTATTTCACAGTTCAAGACTAAACTAGAAGATTCTAAATTATATTTTGCTATTCACAGAATCACATATATATCTCCTTTTCATTAGAGGGTGGCTCTAGGTTTATAAATAGAAGATGCTGCAAAAAAAAAAAAAAATAATCCAAAAACAACAACACAACACAAAACAAACAAACAAAAAAGATAGAGATGTTGGGTGGCTGCATTGTCTTACTGACAAAAAATAAATAAAGTGAAAAATTAAAATTAATACCTTTCCCACATAAGGTCAAGGAAAAACGTAGACTTTTCAGTAAAACAAAGCAGGAAGATATCTCATTCTGACTGAAGGGCAGGTCTAATGTGAGCTTGTAGAAGAATCTACATGAACGTGAAAATGAAATAGCTTAGCCTTTGAGGGCATGGAGATTTTTATTTTCTCAGTTAAAGTTAATTAAAAAGAAAAAAAAAAGCAACACATTTCCTAAGCATGTCAGGACCACATGAAGATTGGTAAAAAAAAAAAAAAAAAAGTATTTTGTACACTCAGAATTGCCATTGTCCTTTGAAATTTAAAAATTAAGATGTTTTTAATTTTGCTTTTATTTTTTCTTGTGCTCGGTGCTGTGAGCCAGTAATCAAAAAAAGCATTATAAAACTGTTTGGATTATCCAAAGAAACAGGATGAGTATGTGTGGCTTCTATCAATCTTTCGATGTGTACAAATCAGCAAACTCAATTCCTGTAACTAATTTGATGGTACGTGGACTTTGACTGAGGAAGGGCTAAGTCCAGTCAAAGTACACAACTGTTCTAAGAAAAGAATGTTAAGGTGCAGGGAAGTTTCATGTCTCGCTTCTCCTGAGGGCATCTACTCTTTGCAGTTTCAGTTAGGGTTTTAATCTCAGTATTATATTAGGTTGATATTTTACTGAGCTGGATACATGGCTTTGATATCCAGCTGTAAAAGAAAATTGGCAATTCCTCTTAGAAGGTGACTCATTCACTTTAGGCCATAGTTAATTTTCTTTATCTGTGTCTCTAGGAACTGCTGCAATCACAGACATGCTCCACACATCATTACAGGCTTATCCTTAATGATGATTGAACTATGAGAATTTAGAAGTGAAGGACAACTAGATCAAACGAAGCTCATACGATCATTTTCAGAACTGTTTAAGACAAACCATTCTCATCCAGGTGATAATCAAAAACAAAAATCCCAATATCATACTGAGTGTGGGCTCATCCTGGATTTTACATTCATGAAATACACCTCCTCTTCCCTACTCCATACTTTAACCTGAAGTTTGCTACCATTTTGAGTAAAATTCATAACATCTTTGTGTTTCATACTGGAATCAGCAGCATGTAATAATGTGTAGAGGTCTGAGTTAATGCAGGTAAGAATTTTAAAAGCCCACACAGCTGTTACAAAAGGCATTTAGCTCATCCATACCATTTTATGTTATTTGTTGCCTTAGCATAATAGCACATTGAAACAGTAAATCAAGAGATTTTTCTTTCTTCTTCTTTTTTTTTTCCCCTCCAGTTTGTCTCTCTTTCTATCACATTACAACAGGATTTCAGGGATTTCCAGAGGTAACAAAAAAATATGGTAGAAACCAATGGCTCATTAAAGTTGATGCAGGCTATAAAATATGAAGAAATTCATATTTTGCAGCTATTTCCATGTTTATTGAAAGATGACATTCAAAGAAATAAGAAAAGAGAAATACAATATTTATAAAAAACTTCTATTTGTAGTTCTGATACATATAGATCATACATTAACATGTGCTTTCACACATTGTTAGCAAAGATGACTTACTCTTGAAAGTCAATTTAGGCATTTATTTGAATTCTCTAGAGTACCAATCACAACTCATGTCTGAAATAATGGCATTATCTACGATAACAAATACATTCCTCCTTTCCTTGCATTGCCTTACCTTGTCATGTCTTGTCTTGCCTTGCCTTCTCTTTTGCTTATCTTATGTTACTGCATTTATTTCACTGGCAAATGTACTAAAACACTGTTCACACATTTGCAGCATGTATACATGTACTGATATACTAAAATAAGAGTTTGACTTTTGTAATGTTGGCTTTTGTGAAAAAAGCCAAGTATTTGACCATGCAAGTATGGCTGAGACTACAGTTGCTAAGTAGATGGTGGCCATTTCACTTATAAAAGACAATGACTTCTTATTGCCAAGGTATCTATTCTTTCCAAGATAGAACAAAAATCAAGGAGATCACCTTGATTCTTTGATTTGATTCTTTGATTTGAGTCTTACAAAGCCCAAAAAACAAATGGCTGGGAGAAAACATAAAGCTGTCGTTGATGTTAACCATTTTTCTTAGAAAGTTTTGACATATTTGTTTCCCTGTTTGTGAAGATAATTCCAATCCTTTTTGATCAACAGCCCGTGTAGTAGATGAACAGTTTTGCACTGTTTTGTTTATTAACAAGATATAATTTTTCAGGAAAAAATTAAAAATTAGGAAATTAATTTACTTTTTAAAACTCAGAGAAATAAAAGGCAGTTCCAGTCTGCAGTAAAATACCAAATTAAAGGAACTCCAAAATTTAATCAGTGTCTTTCAGAGACTTTCTTTTCCAACATGGTTGTAATACTTGCAAATGATGTATACTTTTATAGCTCACTATGTTGAACTTCAAGAATATCTTAAAGAATATCTGAGTTTAATATCTAAAAAAAAAATCTCCATTTAAGTAAGCTGATTTCAAGAAATACTCTGAATTTCTACAGAAGTCAAAGAAACTCAACAGCATTTTCAGGTGTTCAACTTTCCTAAAATCATTAGAAGAAAAAAAAAGAAAACCATCAATATTTGTCTTCTATATGGAATGAATAAGATTCTGAAAGAGACACTGTCAACAGTTTATCAACATATCTGACAAGTTTTTTACATACATATGTGAACATATACATTTATAGTAGAATAGGTTATTTAATGAAGTGCCGAACTGAGGCTCAAGTATTTGAGGGCACTCAAAATCACACAGACAGGACTTTCCTTAGACACCATATTTCCTTAGTATAATGCTACTATCTGGAAGTCCTCTTAACAAGAAGTGTTTGACCTATTTTAGGATCTGTCACTTGAATTGTACTAATGCTCTTCAGCATTCTTTAGGCAAATTTAAGTTGCTATTTCTCATAACAGAGATAGCATTATTAAAAATATTTTAATTTTACTGAGTACTTTGTATTTGCTGTTTCAAATTCTGTAATTTCAGAGAGACGTGCTACTGTCACTTGCACTGCCTTACTTAACCAGTTTTCTTATGGTACCAACCTATTTACAGTTCGTTACCATAGTTCTAGTTTCTGTAACAATCACTGAAATAACTCAGGCATTCAATCCCAGCAAGCCACAGTCTATTCCACACTTTGAAATTCATAGATTTAACAGCATAGTGTCAGATCATTTTTCATAACCCTTGTTTCCTTGTCAGCATGTCATAGCCAGTAAAGAGCTGCTAGATTAGTACAAATATATAAATCTTTTCTCAGTTTCACCTCACTGCTGCTTAATACTACTCTACTACACCACTGTGCTTACTAGCTTAAAATACCTTCTGTTTGGAGAAACGCATATTTATTATTATTATTAGCGAGTTTTTGTGCAATTTCCCTGAGCACGGGCTGACAGCTGCATAGCAGTTTGTCATTTATCATTGTACACAAGATCTGTCAACTTGAGAAACAATTTCAATAAAAAAAAATCTGCATTAAATTACTTTGTGAGAGGAAGAAAAAAACAGCTCAGGCTTTTGTATGTGCTATTCTGTGTCTCTTCTTATTTATTTACTTTTGTCTACTTTTTTCTTCTTTTTTTAATTTTGGTTGTGAAAGGTACTTAATGTACCAAAAACAATTTGTACAAGCATTATTTCACCAATTGAAAGTGTGTACGCCTTGCTGAGGTCTTCCTTATCTAACTGTTGCTAATACATTTTCATGCTGTGCTCTTATGGCTTCATTTTACAGTTGACAAGATCACCCACTCCATGCTGTGTTGGAAATGGGACCCTCGTCACTCTAGTCCATAGAGTGCACTTAACATGTGAACAACAAACAACAAAAAGTTACTGCTTTAAAGCATCTTCAGCCCTATATCCCTTTGTTGTAAACTTAGCCTTGTTTTTATGGTTCACTTTAATAAATGAAACTATAACAGCTATGCAAATCTGAAATACTGTACCCATCAAAAAGAGAGAGGACTTACTAACCTATAAGTTCTGTTGAGTTAACCTCAGAGTAGGTTAATAACACCCTTCAAATTCTTCAGAAATGTGCAGTACTCCTTCTCTGCTGTCTCCATCCATCTCAAAGCTTACAATAGGAAGAATAACGTATCTTTTCCATGGCACAGCATTTTTTCTGCACTTCTAAAAAAAATTATTTATTTTTTGTACACAATGCCCTGTAGCGTATCAGCTTCTAAGGCCTGTAGTCAGTTAAACAAGCTGAGGCAATAATTGCTGTGAAATTACATCCTGGACAACTGAAAAGGAAGGATCAGTATTAGAGCCTCGTTTTCCACCCTGTCAGTTCTTTCTCCAGCTATGGATTTGTTGTCATCTGCACCTGATGATTTTGCTGACACCCCTGTCAGAAAATGAATTTTTCACTCCTCACTTCATTGACTCCATTCATAGACTGTAACTGTCACTCTTGAGCTCACTTACTCAATGTGTTCATTTCTACATGAACAGTGGACAGACAGACATACACATGAAACCATGAAATATTCAGTAGACATATGGATTACTCAACCGAAATGATAGCATATTGTTCTCCAAGAGTCAGTATTCACAGAGTCCTGTTTTTCTGATAAAACAGTCAACCTTCAATAGTCGGTACCAGATACTGAATTAAAATGCACAAAGCTGCCTGCAGGCAGCCTACTTTCAAGATGCAGAATCACAGACTTTTACAAGTGTGAGCAGAATATGCTTGTATACTACAATGAACAGCATTTCAGGGCTTCACTGCTGTTGCTGGCACAAGTGTTTTAGAAAATACTTAATCACACAAAGAATCAAGAAGAGAGAATGTTAAAAACATACACAAAATGATTTGTGGTAGCACTGGCACAGCTGTGTATTATCATAGAACCATAGAAAAGAATCATAGAATCCTTAGAGATGGAAGGGAGCTCTGAAGGCCATCCAGTCCAGCTCCTCTGAAATGAACAGAGGCATCACAGCTAGATCAGGTTGCTCAGGGCCTTATACAGCCTCTCCTTGAAAGTCGCCAGTAGGGCATCAACCACATCAGTATGCAATGTCTTCCAGTGCCTAATCACCCCCACTGTAAAATATTTTTTTCCATATATCCAATCTACACTCTTTGAGCCTGAAGTCATTTCCCCTTGTTCTGTCACCAGAGCCCCTGATAAAGAATCTGTCCCCTTCTTTCCTGGTGCTCTGCTTTAGATACTGAAAGGCTGATGCCAGGTCAACTAGCATCCATCTCTTCTGCAGGCTGATCAGCCCCAGTTAATTCAGCCTGTCCTCATAGAAGACTTTTTACTCTTCTTAAAATTGGGTGTGATCTTGCCTTTTTCCCAGTCACCAGGGACTTCACCTGATTGCCACGACTTTTCAAATATCATTGAGAGTGCCTTGGCAACCACATCAGCCAGTTCCCTTAGGACTCTGGGATGCACCTCATTGGAACCCATAGATTTATGGATGTTCATGTTCTTCAGGCAGTCATGAACCTGATCCTCAATTACACTGGGAGGGACAGTGCTTTCCTGAACCCCTCCTACCAAACCAAATGAGGACTGAAGTGAGCAGTTCACTCGGGAAAAATGGAGACAAAAAAAATTAAGTACCTCAGCCTTCTCCTTGTTTGCTGTTACCAGCCTACCTGTGTCACTCACTGGACGGGGTACGCTCTCCTGGACTTTCCTTTTCAGATTGAGGTATCTGTGAAAGCCTTTCTTGCTCTGCTTGGCATCCCTAACCAAGCCCAGTTCAAGCTGGGTCTTGGCTTTCCCGACCCCACCGCTACATAATCTGCCAGCTTCCTTTTACTATTCCCACCATACCTGACCCTATTTCCACTGCCTGTTCATTTTCTTCTTACTCTTCCATTTGACCAGCAGGTTCTGGTTCAGCCATGCAGGCCTCTTGCCTTCCTTTCCTGACTCTACACCTGGGGATGGAGAGCTCTTGTACCCTGAAGAAAGCCTCCTTTAAGATGTGCCAGCCCTGTTCAACACCCTTACCCATTAGGACAGTTTCCTAGGGTACATTTTTGGTTAACTCTGCAAAGAGCTGGAAGTTAGCCATCCTAAAGTGCAGTTTCTTAGTTTTACTCTTCACCCATATCATGCCTATCTGAAGTGGGAATTCAACCACAGCACGGTCACTGCAGCCCAGGCAGCCTCCAATCCTGATGTCACTGATCAGTTCGTTGATGCTGGTGAGCAAAAGGTCCAGTATTGCATTGACCCTGGTGAGGTCCTCAGTTACTTGACTTAGGAAGTTGCCCTTAATGCACTCAAGGAGCCTTCTGGACTGCCTACAGATCACCATGCTACTTTTCCAGCATATGTCCAGCTGGTTAAAGTCTCCCAGCAGGACAAACACTTGTGATCATGATGCCTCCTGTAGCAGGATGTGTTCTCACTCATGCTTACACCAAGCTCTGTAAGACTTGGTTCACTTGAAGTTAATTTACACAAGAGATAAAAAAAAATAATTATATTATTCTAAAAAGAAGTAGGCTGCCCAGTAAATACCAGCCTTAATCAACAATCAACACAACTTGACACCAATTGAGGCAAATTTTAGTATCAGTGTGTTTTCCACTAAATGATCTCTGTCTATAAGCAGGCTGCAGAGGGTAACAAAATATAAAATCAGCTGATGCAGTCCTTGGAAAATTGTTGAGCCTTTTCTTGCAATTAGACTTTTGCACAACTTTTTGATAAAAATAATGAAAATAAAAAGCTGAGAAATGACAGTGAATGGCAATACAACAATATTTACACTGACTTTAAACATAGCGGCAATTAGCAAAGGGTTTTCAAAAGCAACCCCATCATTCATTATTAGCAAAACTATCCTGACATGGATGCAACGTTCATTGCTGAAGTACTCAATCACTTATTGGAATACAAACTATTAGATAAAGTTATGGTCATTTTGATTTCAAAATAGTTATTTCAAAGAACATGTTAATTTTTTTTAAATACTAAAGGATTATATCTTGACAAAAATGGCAATTTTAATGTTTTCCTTTTTGCTTTAATCCCTGAGTTTTGGTTGCAGCAGGCAATATTTTTCTTCCAAGTCAATTATAACTCTAAAAACAAATGAAATGTAATTACCATTTTATTGACACATTAAAAAGAAAACAAATATATAATCAGCTGCTATATGCTTTCCTCAAAGGTGCTGCTTTCATAAGCTTTGTGATTAGCCAGCCAGACTCCAAGAACTGGGACAAAGAGTTGGGAAGATATCTACACTGAGAAAATAGGGAGACAGTGATTTCAAACAAAATAAAGAGAGGGGTATTTCTAATACTGTCTGAAAGAAGAGAAGCAGATTGAATAGAAACACGTAGGGGGACAAATTTTACAAATCATTGCATTCAATCTATAGTTACAATACTTTGCTACTTTACAGATCTACTGCCCAAAGGCTTCTTGTTTTAGTACTTTGGAGCAATGTTACAGTCTTAATTAAACATTCTGGAATCTGGTGCAAATCAGCCTACTACACTGATTATTCAACTGGACTTGCAGTCTCTGGGTAAAAGAAAATCACCAAAACTGAGCAGTCGGTTTCATGATAGACACTGAAAACTATTGGCATTTTAGGAAATGATCTGTGAGAAGTAGTTTGTTGACCTTAAAGAGCTTTGATATGTACTGCACTCAGCTTCCCGGACAGTAATCTCCAGTTTGAATGACAACTTTCTTGTGCTTTGATAGCTAGGTTTATATCCATGAATATGCTTTATTTATGATGAAAGTAAAAATATAAGGGTCACGAGGTACTTAAGCTGTTTGAAATAATTGCTAAAAGGAAAAAAAAAACAGGAACATTTAAGCAGAGTGGAGTAATAAGTTAACAAATTGGAGATTAAAACTGCTAGTCAGAGAAACAAATAGTTTTTACAGGGGAAAAGTAAAACAATTATCAGGTATTTTAGAAAGTTCAGTCACATTTAGTAATATCTGCTGAAAATTTGATTGAAACTATGCTACTGTCTCACACTGCTTCAAATGAAGTTAGAAAAACATAGAGGAACTATGAGACCATTTGATCCAAAAAATTACTGATCGAGGACCTGATACACAAAGGAATTATTTGAAAAATGACTGCCTGGGTCTGGAACAAAGAGTGTCTCGCACACATTAATATAACTGCTTTAAAAAGAAGGGATAAAGAGAAGAATGGAAAAATGAATAGAGAAATGATACCAACTGCTCTTTGACCTGACTGAAAATAGTGGAAATTTAATCGCAATTTTTTTCTACTTTGAAGTAAAATACAGGAAAAAAAAGTCTGCATTTAAAATGGGTAGTGCAAAAAGCAGAACAGTCCTGTTTAGAAAGTCTTCTTGAAATGTTATTTCTTGCCCATTGTTTATTACAGCCCAGTGTAAAACCTAATGTCACCCCACTCTAGAAGAAATGTGAGCATGTGGACTATTTTATGCAGTGAATTTGCCTAATGTAGCACAATTACAGAAATGCACTGAGTCACTTCGGGCTGTTTGCTCAGTAAAGAATTCTTTACAGAGCGCCTAGAAGGCACACCTGTGCCTCATTACCTGTGCTGATATTTTTGTCATGCTGATTTGAAGGACAAAATAGGATTAAGAGTTTCTACTTCCATAATGACAAACACAGAGAAACCACATTAAAAAAATGGAAGTAAAACTCAAAAAACCTGCCACATAGTACAACAGGAGGACAAAACTACAAGGCTAGCTGTAACTTTGCAGCTAGAAGTCTGTATAGAAAACAATTCCATTTTGTTAACAGGCCACAAGTGTACACTTAAGAAGCAGGTGAACAAATGTAACTGTGAGAAGTACAATGATGTTTCTAAGTCTGAATTTTGTTCTTCCCCAGGCACATATGTTCATCTATTGCATAGTATTTTTGCGTGTGGTTTTATTTTTCCTCTCTATTTTAGAACAAGTGGAAATTTTCCCTTAATGACCACAAAGAGGTAAAGGTTTACACAGGATTCCTTTTCAGATCTGTCACATCTCTCTTTCTCTATTAATAAATTAACACAGCCATTAGATTTTTCTCTCTATTCCTGGCATTGCTCTGGCCTGTGAGGTCAACACTGACTAAAGGCCATTAATATCTGATAGCTGCAAAAGTCTTGTATTAAACACTGATACTCCCATTAAGATCTCTGGTGAATAGGTTTCCATATCAGAAAAACACCACTTGAGTTATCAGCAGCTGGCACAGTTTTAACATCAGTGGAGGCCAAGGAACAAACAAACAGAGACTGAAATACTCCATCATCTCTGTGTGCAGGTAGATTGGTGAGGTAACGGAGTAAATTTGTCCTGTGTTTTCTCCTGCCGTATCCATTCCTTGCACAAAGAGGAACAGATGTGTAACTGCCATGACTCACAATCTGATCACTGTGACAAGCTTTTCATTCAGTTTATTTGATCTTAGGTCTTATTTGCAGACTATTTTATTCTAGAGAATCAAATATGCAGAGGTAAGGCTGAAGTTGTTACTGAAATCAGGACTTTTCACATTTTAATGACTGAATTTAATCTCAACATTTAAGACTCTCATTTTTCATGGGACTTTTCATTTTCAATAACTGATGTATCTGCTGTATGGAAAAAGAGACACACACTGAGGTAGTACAGACATTTAAAGTGAGTGCTTTGAAAATTCCCCAAATTTATAACTCTTCATATTCCAGGAGGTGATCCACTGTATTTACCAGGCTTAACATTTGTATCTATGCACAAACCACCTCAAAAAACAGGCTGTGCAGGAGTGTGTTGAGCTGCACTAGAGGCAGGACTAAGTGCTGCCCTAAGAGGTGAAGGAACTTGCCAAGCTTCAACGTTCTTGTGTGTCCCTGAGCTCACTAGAAGTTTCTCTCCTTAGTGCTGGGGTGTATATTCTGGACTACATCCCTGCCATTTCATCTCTGAAATCAAAACACTTGACAATGTCAAACAATGAAAACACTGGAGGTATTTTCTCTTTGAAACTGTCAGAGTCTAACATAGAATATACTTTTCTCTGGGTTGTTAGAAATGTGCATAAGAAGTGTTTTGTCTCAAGGTGAAACTGGATTTCACTGATCAGTTCTGGATTTTTAGCAATAATATTAGAAGGAAATGCTCAAAGGAATCTAAAAATTAAAGTAAAGGATGTGACATGCACTTGAGAGTTTTAATTTAAACTTCAGTCATCATCAGCTTAAATACAAGGATTGTTCTGAAAGTAATGTCTCCTATTTTATTATGTTGGCCCACAATGTCAGAGGTGGATGTTGGTGGTACAACAGAGGAGGCTGAACTTTCCCATTCATTAAATTTTGTTGCTGTCTGACTAAATGGCATCTGACATGGAAGTGTATGCAAAGCAAATGTGTGTCACTGTATTCCTCCGTGCAGAAAACATGGCACCAATTGACATTCCTTGATGCTGTCCGAACATCTATGGAGACCCAACAGTGGATGTGAGCACAGTGAAGCAGTGGGTGGTGCATTTCAGCAATTGTGGCAGTAACAGTGGGTCACCTTCACTGGTGCACACTTTTTCAGGTGTGACATGCAGGTTCTTGTTCATGGCTGGTGAAAATAAACAGCTAATGGTGATGACTGTTGAAAACTAGCGTTTCACTGCTGAGAATATGTTCTGTCAAATAGTGTTACTGTGCACTTTCTGTTGGAGTTTGTATGGAAACAAATAGGAGGAATTGCTTCTGGTGTGATCTTCATATTAAAGAAAGGTTAATATGAAAGTCTTGCTGCTAATCAAATGCAGAGTCAATGCCACTGTACATTCTTGTTTCTGTTTTCTTGGAAATGAACATAAGATTTGATTATGCTATGTCCTTCTATACATGGTGAAAAAGTGCTGAAGGTTTGATCTAGACAAGATTCTACCCACCTATGTCTTGTGTTTTCACTTCCTAGCCTGCCCTCACAAGGTAAAAATATATTGCTGGAGTCTTTGTAGACCACGAGTACTTGCTGATGGAGCAGCACCTAAAATCAGAGCAAAAAAAAAGTCTGCTTTACATCTCTGTTGAGTGGGAATTCATTTGTGTATATGTGCTACAAATCACTATCTCCATCAACTGCTTGATATGGAAAGAAGAAAATGACACTAGTAATGTATGACCCTGAGAGTAGAGGAATTGTAGCTATTTACATCAGTTGTCAGCAACCTGCTGCTTGTTTGCAGTGTTGCTGCATGGATATAGATAACCTCTCTGAAACATTAGCTGAGACAAAGCAAGTAATTCTTTGTTGACACATTGTCAGTTTCTAATTTGTTCTCAAACTGTGAGGTAAATCCTCCATCTCCACTGGAAAAGGGTCCGCTCTATCTCACATCAGGCTTTCTGCCCTTTTCACTTTCTATTCTCAGCTGGAAACGTAGTCGAAAAGGAGTTTCCTGCCCAGAAACTGATAAAACATACCAACAAAATTATCTGGAGAGTTTAACCTTAGCTGTGGTCTCTTTACATCACCCTGAATAAAAACACAGAGAAATGCGGAAGGGAAACCATGATCCTTATTAGTGTGGCATCAGAAATCAGGACGGCTGCTTTTGCAAGGAACAGAGATTATCCCTTGCACTAGGAAAATGTGGCTTTAGCTACAGAAAAAAATGCCTCAGACCCAGGTACCGGTGAGCAAAAATGAAAAGATGAGAAACAGAATCAGACTGATGGCTCTTCATGAAACATTGTCATGTCAAGAAGAAATAACAATCATTGTGGCAAGGACTTTCTCATATTTTCATTCCTACTTTGTGGTTCTTTTGAGCAGCCCACATTAAGGATACAGTAAAATGCGACGTGCCAGGAAATTTCTTGCACAGAGATTGACCTGATTACATTTCACTAGGCACAGAAGCTCATTCTTCTTTCTGACTGCTGCTTGGATACAAGACTGACAGTTGGACTACATCACTTGGATTAATGGGTTAAAAGCTGACATCTTTTTAGTATTTTGGACTTTATTTTCTTTATCTGCTTGACTTTCATGCTCAGAGTGCTCTTGCCACAATATTCCTGTAAAAGTATACTTGTCAGGGTCCATTTGCTACTAGCTACCTTGATGGTGACACTAGCGATGGCTGTGGTTTACCTTTTGACCTTAGAGAGGCAGCAGATGGGCCCAGTAATAAATCCCGATTATTAGTGAAGGAGCCAATAGCTTGGAAAGACAGAAATAAAAGTCAGGCAGTTTTACACTGCAATTCTTGTTATCTGCTTTGATATGGAGTTGTGGGCCATGTCAAGGGTGATGATGAGCAACCTCGGGTGTCTGCAGCCCTTTGCTCCCTAGCAGTGTGTGCTACAAGCCTTCTCTTCCTGCCTTCCATCCCTCCTCCTTTCATCCCTTGGCAGAAGTGACTTGGAGCAGACACCAGACTGCCTCATCTTCATGAATCGGCTTAAGCATCTGAGTCTGTGATTTAGAAACAGACGGCAACAGGGTAAGAGCCCTTGGGGTGGCCAAGGGACAGCAGGAGCTGGGTCCTTCTCCGTGTACCATTGTGGTAATATCTGCCATATAATGAAGTTCTTTGAAGAGGGTGTGAGGTACCATAGTGGACGTCAAGAGGAGGCCTGACCCCAGCCAGAGTTTGTCACAGGATGAGGAAGCTTTGCTGAGACATTTCAAACAGCATCTAAAATTTAATAAATAGAATAATAGATCCAATGCTGTGCTCTCCTCAACTTTCAAGATACAGTTTTGCAGGCCATTTGTCCAAGTCAGCCTACGGCCAAGGCCCTGAAGCAAGAACTGAAGTGCAAGAACTAGGTTGGGCATTGGCTATGGAAAACAAAATTTACCCACATTGTTCAGCTCAGAAAAATACTTTCCATTTTTGGAATAAAGATGTTTGTTTAACAACTTGTACTTATTTATTTCCAACCTGTATAATTTGTTGGGACAAATGTCTTAATTGTTTTTAGGCATGGTACGTAATTTCTGTGCTCAAAATTCTTGGTCAATAGTGGTGTTGCACGAGACTGTAATATATTTCTTCATATACACAGAAAAGTTGTCTATTGTGGCTCATCTATATAAGCCAAATTTCCAATATCCCACTACTACATGCATATATTTACAACTTTGATATTCACAAACATTCTTATGTGTCATATGACCCTGTTTAGGAGAACAATTAAACAACTGCAGTTTTAGTCATCTATTAGAAAATAAATAGATCATTTAAGGGTAAGGCTTATTAAGATTTTTTCTCTAACGTATCTCTATATAGTGGTTTCTTATTTTGTTTTGTTTTGTTTTCATTTTCAGTTATTTTTTGCTCATTTCTAGGAAAAAAAAAATGTTAGATTAGTAATTTTGTCTTCTCTTCATCCAAGGAATTGATTGTTTGAAATGTCTGACTTTTTCCATTCAGTGCTGTTTTCTCAATAGATACAGAAATTGTCTTTCAATTTAAAACAATAATTTAAAAAAGCCATAATTTATACTGTTCATTTTATGTCTGTGAGCAGTCCCATATAATGTGAGCACTGTGAAAAGACTACATCTTTTAAACCAAATCAAAGAAAATTTCACACTAGAGTTTACTGGTAGGAATGGCTATACTTTGTCCTGGCTTAATATGACAAATGTTATTAAACCATTGGCTTTCTGAAGTGTTATTGCCAAACTAATATTGATTTTCAACAAATCAGTCATTTAAAATTCCAGTGAAATATGAAGAGACTTCTTCCTGAAATAGCTACAGACAAAAAAAAAAGGACGATTTTGTTGTTGGCTGTATTTATTTCAGGAATATGATTGAGAGGGGTATTCTTATATAAAAAAATTCTATAATTCATTTTCAAATGTAAATCTCAGAGAAGGAAAAAAAAAAAGCATTTATTATTTGATTAAATATAATTTATTTACCTAAGCAGAATTTTTCAGTAAAAATATTTGGTAGCAAATCTAAAATAGGTAGCTGTAGATGCGATACTGCAACTTTTGTTAATAAAAGTACCAGAAAATCAATTTAAGATGCCATTTTCTATCTCTGTTTAGAGTAAGTGAAGAATACACATAGGAATTGGGCCCTTAGTTTGTTAACAACAGACACAAGCTTAGTGCAAAATTATTAACAGCTAGTGGTTTTACTTCATCAGGCATTAGTTATATCAATCATTTCCTTGCCAGCATGGAAACAGAAGCTCTACTGTTTTGGAGAAGAAAGTGTATGTGTATGTTGTGTGTGTTCCATATAAATTACCCAGGTGTTTTAATACATCCAGGTGTTTTTTTATTCCTTTTGGAAAAACAGAAAGGAAACAACCCAAGGGCTAATGTTCTAATTATCAGTGGTTGTGCAAGCCTCCAAAAACCATGTATTCTATAACCCCTGGAAAAATTCTGACATGTTATAAACTGGCTAAATTAGCTTAAATCAGTAAACAAACAAATTGGTGCCAGCACAATAGTACAATAATGCAGTGCATACTAAGTGACTTATTTTCGTAATGTCAAAAATAGCTGTATTAAACAATGCTAAAAGGCCTTGATTTGTCTTTATGTAACATGAGTTAGAAATTTAAGAAGCTATAATTCCTGACCTTCAGAGAACAGTAGAACGTAATTTCTTAGAGATTTGGGGGAAATTGCAATCCAAATAATAAATGATTAAAAATGTAAAAAATAAAACCCTGAAAGCTTGGGTGCATGGATATTTTTAAGCTCAGGATAAAAAGAGGGAGCCAAGTTCTCCCGGAGAGCAGATCACTGTGCTAAAATCAGTAATATTGAAATAAAATACACCTGAGAGAGATTATTGCATATAAAGAATGAAGATGGAGACTGCTTATGTAAGGGCTGATAAAAAAGCATATGGAGAAAAGTATAAAAACATAACAAAATATGAGACACTCCATATTAGCTTTTTGTAATCAGTGATATAGGAAACAAAACATAGTGAAAATGCATATTTTTCACTCTTTTTAACTGCTGATGGCTGCTTGTCTGCTTTTCTATTCTGTGTTAGAAAATGCTGTGAATATATAAAATTTTATGAATCACAGGTAACATCTGATGTAAATTAACTGCAGAACTGTGGGCAGAATATTGCACAAACCTTTCCTGTCTCTGTTACGCAAGTGTATGAGAACTGCTCTGAAAGTAATGTCTGCTATACATTGGCCTATGATGTATATTGGTGGCATGGCAGTAGAAGTTGAACCTTTTGGCCAGTATTCCAGTACTGCAGCAGAGAAGCAGTCTAACAAAATGGTAATTGATATGGAAGTGCATTTTTTGCACGGGTTGCAACTGAATTCCTCCATATAAAAAAGATGGCACCAATTGACATTCACTTTGCTGGATGAATGTTTCAGGAGACTGAACCATGGCTGACAGCACAATGAAGCAATGGGTAGTATGTTTCAGGAATGGTAATAGTGATAGTGGGTCATCTCCACTGGTGCAGATTTTTACAAGTGCAGTATGCAGATTATTGTTCATGGCTGGCAAAAATAAATAGATAATCATGGCAAATGTTAAAAAAACAATGTTTTGTAGCTGAGGACCAATACTCTTTAATGTCTTCATCAGTGACATCAACAGCAGGGTCGAGTGAACCCTCAGCGAGTTTGCTGATGACAGCAAGTTCTGCGGAATGCAGTTGACAAAACAGAAGGATGGGATGCAATCCAGAGGGACCCAGGCAGGCTTGAGCAGTGGATCCAGGTGAACCTTGTAAGGTCCAACAAATCCAAACGTAAGGTCTTGACCTAGTCTGAGGTAACCCCCATTACCAAGACAAACACAGAGATGAAAGGATTGAGCGGAGCCCCGTTGAAAAGGACCTGGTAGATGGTAAGCTGGACATGAGCTAGCAGTGTGCCCTCACAGCCCTGAAAGCCAACCGTACCCTGGGCTACATCAAAAGAATTGTGGCCAGCAGGTTGAGGGAGGTGATCCTGCCCATCTGCTGTGTGCTGGTGAGGCTTCAGCTAGAGTACTGCATTCAAATGTGGAGTCCTCAGTACAAGAGAGACACGGACCTGTTGGCATGCATCCAGAGGAGGGCCACAAAAATGATCCAGTGGATGGGACACCTCTCCTATGAGAACAGGCTGAAATAACTGGGGCTGTTCAGCCTGCAGAAGAGATGGTTGCTAGTTGACCTGGTTTCACTCTATCAGTATCAGAGGAGTGCCAGGAAAGAAGGGGACAGACACTTGAGCAGGGGCTGCAGTGACCGAACAAGGGGAAATGGCTTCAAGCTTAAAGAGTGTAGGTTTAGATTGGGTATAAGAAATAAATCTTTTACAGGAAGTGTGGTGAGGCACTGGAACAGGCTGTCCACAGATGTGGTGGATGCCCTGTTCTTGAAGACTTTCAATGTGAGGCTGGATAAGGCCCTGAGCAACCTTATCTAGCTGTGGTGTCCCTGTTCATTCCAGAGCAGTTGGACTAGATGATCTTTAAAGGTCTCTTCTAACTCTAAAAATTCTATGATTCTGTGCAAACTACTACAGTTAGAAAGAGCAAAATAATACTCTTTGATAGACCAAACTACAGTATGCTTTTCTTCAATGTAATACCCCCACCATTAGCTGTGCATTTTCACCAGTGTGCACTGTGTACTCATAAAAATCTGTGCTAGTGGAGGTGAACCACAGTTTCACAGCTACTGTTATGGCATAATTGCTAGGAAAGTGTTGCCCATTCACTCCATCTCTGTTGTTCCAAAGTGATGGAAGTCAGAAGGTTTGAAATCCGGACTATGTGGTGGGTGTGGTAGAACATTCCTGCCAAGAAAGTTAACGTGCTCCATTGTCTTCAAATTGTTATGGGGCCTGGCACTAGTGTGTTGTAAAATTAAGGTTGTCATCTCCTCTGGTCTGACTCTGGATATTTAAGGCTTCAGCTTAGCATTATGATATAGCAGTCAGAGTTGATTGTGTGAGTTCCCGGAAATCAATTGATAATGATGTGATTCAGGAAACTGCTGTATTTGTTCAACAGTTCCTGACAAACTTTCATATGTTGTTCTTTCTTTTCCAGCGTGAGCATTCATGGGATCCACCTGGTGCAAAATTTGTAATATTCCTACATTGCCACCATTGCTCCCAACACATTGAAGCCAATATTCAGCTGCCTATGCAGTTCCCTGACAATTCATGAAGATGTATTGATCAAGATGCTCTTCATTTCATGGTGTGACAGCTGTGTGTGGCCATCCAGAATATGACTTGTCTTTGACAAAGCTGTCACCACGGCTGAAAGACACCATACACTGCTTCACTTTGATGATATCCACTGTTTGGCCTCCATAATCATTCAGTAAGCATCAATTAATAGCAATTGGTACAATTATGTTCTGCATGGAGGTTTCTATAGGATTTTCTCAATTTTAATTGCTGCTTTTGCACAATCATGTTTGATCACCTTTTCTGAGAGAACATCTCACATATTTATTGGAATTACCCTGCTTGCAAATTAATAAGGGTTTCTATACAAACATTTATCCTCATACTTATTCAGCCTGCAGTCTTGTATCTTTTCCATTCTAGATTAATACACCTATACAATATGCAGTGCAATTTACTGTGCTTTCCCTTGTTTTCTAACAGCTATAATGAATGCCAATAGGTATACAAATGAAGCTATCTATCTCTCGTAAAGTATTACACTCATTTAGGAATTAACTGCCTGTATTCAGTCAGTTTCCAGTTATACAAATTGTGAATCCAGAGAAATGGCTCCTCATCACATAAGAAGGCAATGCTCATTGTAGTATCCTGCCTGTCTGCACAGAAATAACTTAGCTTTGAGAGTCTGCCCATGATTACTACACAGCTGACCCTATTTCACAGCATACCATTTTTCATGTAGGAATTCTCTGGTCTTGATGCACTACTGAGAACATACAGTCTCCATACGTTCTCCATATTGAATCTGTGTTCAATAGCAATAGCTGTTCTTTTACATCTCAGCACTCAAAGACATTGGACACAAATGGTCCTGTTATAAATAGCTGCTTCTCACTGTCATTATTATTTTGATCCATTCACACTTGGGAGACCAAGGGGAAAGTGGAGATTTATTTCTGTGCTTATTTTCATGTGAAGAATTTGACAGCTTCCCTCCTCTTTTACAGTGTATGGCACATCCACTGTCCTTCCTCTGTGAACAATTTTGATGGGTTTTGAGATAGCGATAGAGACACAGAAAGATATTCATTCTGTGTATAGTTCATCACTTATGTTCTATTTCAATGTAACTTCAACGTGACAAAGATTTTCTGCTGAGGTAACAGCAGAATTTTGCAGCGGAAGCTGGAAAAGCTCTTTATTCCTCTTTCTGAGAAATCAAATAGCTGGAAACTAGAACTATACAAGTTATTTTTTTTTTTAAGAAGGAGGACAGGTGCTTATGGGGATGATGTACACTGCTCTTGTAGGCTCTATCTCAACATAAAATTGTGAAAAAAACTGCATAATGAACTGTAAAAAATTTTTGCATAACTTAACACATAGCATTCAATTTCCTGATATTCGTGTTGTATATGTTTTATTTTGCTATATGATTGTATTTCTGTATTTGTATTTATCAACGACCTGCTAGAAGGCATCAATTTTATTTTATTTTATTTTATTTTGTAACTACAGTTTGCTACTCTATGCACCACCTCCTCCTAGAGATTTAATTTAGCTATTGTGTATGTTCTGGTCTATTCAGTATTTTACAAAAATTGCACGTTTGTCAGATTGTGTAACTTCTGTTTAATCAGTACAAAATGGTATCGAAAAATGGTATCCAAGAATCTCTCTGCTGACTTCAAAAAAGATGACAAGTCAGTTTTGAAGAATAAAAAATATTTTAAGATGGAAGTAATGGCTAAAAATATTACTTTGATAAAATGAAATTGTCGTATAATTTGGAAGTTGACCCCAAAACCAAATACTTCGATGATGAAACTCGAGTAATGGTGATGTTTCACAAATCCCTATTAATTTATGAGTTTAAGAAATTGCTTGAATACAAACTCTTTTTATTGTTGGCAATAACTCAATTATTTTAGAAGCTTCATGCTTACCTGTTTAAGTTTAGCTAGATTCTGTATGAGTTAAAAATCAGTTAGTCTATTTAATAGTGGACTGGCTACGCAACTTGGTTGTTTTGTTAAGTGCAAGCTTTGGTTTTCCAAAGGCAAAATACAATGTTTGTGTTTCAGAAGTGCCTGCTTTCTACTGTGTGGTAGTTAGATGTCGTGACATGTCTCTGTCTCACAGAGAACCTGCAAGACTAACAATGACAGAATTGGTTTCCCATTCTTTTCCATCCCCATTTCCATCCCCATTCTTCTAACTCTCAAATCTAAAACTATACTCAGAAAAGGCCAAATAGCAAAAATGAAGTCGTATGGCACGCACAAGTGAAAGAAGGTCTCCAAATAATGTTTTGGTGCCTGAACTAGTCATTGTATAATGAAGTGGAAAGCACAGAAATTACAACGTCATAAGCTCTACCTCTGTTAATATTTTGCTGTCAGAGAAGCTACATATGCAGGTGAGCGGATGTTCAGAATGCTCAGGTACTCTTAATTACATTTATACTCAAAGATGCAGTGAAAATTTTTAACCAGCCACTGTGAATACTTTAGCATTGTTCGTACATCATTAAAAATTAAATGTGATAAATATTATCAGACAGAAGGAGGGAAAAAGTTCCCCAGAATAGAAGGTAACAAAATGTCAGCTCTATTTGTACAAGAACTTTAATTTTCAACTAAGCAATCCCATGTACTAGTAAAAGGAAATCTTTTCAATTTGGAGGACTTTGACAAATATTAATATATCACAGTTGCAATGGGATTCATTTGTGCTGTGGAATCTAAGAGGTCGGTACATCTGTAAAGACTTATAGTACTTAAGAGATGATCGTACAAGACATATGGTTTAATCATGATGTATTTAAGCCTTTTTTATCTGCTTAAGAATTCAATGTTTTTCTTTCTCTAATTTAAGAAACCATTTGTTATTCCTTTCAACAACCACGGAAGTATGAATACAGCGTTCACAGCGTATTAAAAATGGGCTGAGAAAAATCAGAATTACATAACTTAATTGATTACAACTATGATTAAAATATATAATGATTTCAGTGTTAATCCTCATATGCTTGACATCACACTATAAATTGTTATATATGGGTGGATTTCCTATAGAGTTTCATTTATAGCACAGTAAATCCTCAGAGGAAGATAATGAAAATGTGGAAAGACCCTGTGATTTATATCTTAGCATTAATATGTTTATGTCACTAAAGCTATCTTCTAACAGCAGTTTATTTTGCTGGAACTATATCCTCCTAAGAATGATCATAACCACTCTTTCAACTCTAGAATGCTAACATATGCATCTTCATTTTTACATGAAACATAGTGGCAAAAACCTTCCAGAGTTTTAGGTATCTGTTTTTGCCAGCTTGCTCTTCATCACTACCTGAGTATGCTCTCCTCATTGATGACCAGCTGTTGATAAAGAAAAGAAATAATCACAAAAATCTTGGCACAAAAGTGTCTAATTCAAAGAGATCCTAGATATATCACACAGCACCTGTCCAGGTTATGATTTGGAGCTGAATACTCAAGTGCACAAGTGTAGGTCAGGTGTACAGGCAGATCCATGAGTGAGGCTTTTAAACTGGAGCATGGCTTGAGCAGCACCACATGGTTATAACATGACTCTTCTGTAAACTTAGCCATCAAGTATCAGCTCACAGGTGTGCTTTTTTTCCCCCTCTATTTTACTAAACTATTAAACAAAAGCAAAATATTCAAATACTTGTATGTCATCTAATTCCTCTTACACTCAAGTAAGAGCTAAGAATATTGAATATTTGGATAAGTAAAAATATTTTAAATTAAAAGTTGTTAGACATTTCTGCTCATATATTTTCTGATTACAGATGAGAAGCAAAAAATCATGTTAAAAGTTAATTAAAGAGTATTAACTTTCAGTTTTAAATATAGGTTTAGTCATTATCGAATCTACATAGAAACCAAGAAAAAAGGATATGAACTTCGTATGGAGGACCTATTCATTAATACATGCTGTAGAAAAGAAAGCTGCAGATATATCTTTAGGCAGTTCCAGGATTCTAGTCTAGAATTCACCTTTATTTATTATTTATTATTTCACAGAATTATTTTCTTGTTACATATTAATGTATGTATAAAACATATCCTTTTCTGAACAAAGACAATATAGAATATGTATAAAAGTTTTAAAGCTGCAATTTAAAGTGAGACTAGGCTTCTGAAGTTTGTAGAATAAGGACAGAAAGGATGGAGGGAATCTAGTGGTAATGAAGTTTACAGAAGGGAATCTTTTCACAGTTGCTTAATCAGAAACATTTAGAGCATGTAATATTCCTCAACAGCATTTCTACTCAAAGGTCAGTTTTGACAGTGTCTGAACTTTTTGGATTTGACTTGATTTAGAAAAGAAAAAAAAATGGTTTGATAAAGATGGGATTATTCAAAAAGTACTATAATGCACCAAGTTATTGCTAGAAGTGGCTGTTATTACCACCCTATTGGTTGTCCTTGGGGAAGTACACTGGGCTTGCAAGATAGGGTGTGTATTTCCAACCATCAGCATCTCACACACCATAACAAGGAATCAAGTATAAAAATAACCTCTTTTGTTACCTAAAAGAAGGTCGTGCTCTGCCAGGACACTGGCTTACCTTCCTCTCATAAATGAATATTTGTCACAGGTCAAATGTATAGTTATCTTGAGGGCTAAAATTAGATGTCAGTATAATGTGTGGTAGCTTATTATTTATGCTTGGAATTAATCTTGTCACCTATTCAAAAAGGTCCTTTAAAATAAATCTAGCATTTTCTCTGCAGATATCCTCCACTTTTGAGCAGTGGTAGAACCCTGTGTGATAAGTCAGTAATCCGAATCTAAGTGTGGATTTGAACAGACAAAACATTTGAATATAACTATATCAAGTATAACATGTAACTGCAATGAAAACCAGTTATCACAGGGCTGCAGTAAGCTTAGGAGCCAAAAAATGAATTTCTTATTTGAGTAGAATCTGGAAAGGTGTGCCAATACCTTCTTTAGCTGAATCATACTTTCTTGTGCTTATCTTTTCCTTCATGGTTTAAATATCGATCAAAGGTTTTGAAACCAACTACACCGGAATGTTGCATCTTAGTTAGGTTGCATGCTGGTACTAGACAGTCATTGTTTTCAACAACAAATGCTGTCATGATCATAGAAGAGATTATTTAATCAAAATCTATACAAACAAACAAACAAATAAGAAGAAAAAATGGTCATTTTATATACTTCCTGCCAGATACTGTCTACTTGCAGTGACCACAACATGCTCACATATATCCACCTCATCAATTAAAAACAAATAACCCAGAGAGGACGTACTCCTAGCATCTAAGTAAATAATGGAGATGGATAAATGAAGGTTACTAAATCAAGATGAAATACATTTCTAAAGCTGTGTCAGCTGTGCTCTTATGCACAACGAAAACAAAATTGATCACCTGGTCACAACTCAAGGTTAAAGGTCTGAAACAGAGACTGCTGACACTTAGGTAAATGACGTGTTTAAAATAATAGGGGAAGAGAAGTTTTCACCTGAAAGGAAACAGAAGCATGGAATATATGTGTAAAGAGCAGTGTGATATTGAGAATTATGCAAAGACTTTTTTTCTTGCTATATTTTTAATAATTGTGAAGTAATTATAAGTAAGGATAAAAATCCATCTGAAATCAACAGAAAATTTTCAGTGCTTGAGTAGAAATTCAAGTTTCTAAAGAGATGTCCAAATAAGTTCTGTACTCCAGTGGTGAGGGAAAAAATCAACTCAAAGTATTATTTGTTTTCTGCTTAGGTTCTTTTTGATAAAAGTGTTAGTAGAAATATATTTTGAAGAATATTTATCAATAAATAATCCTCTTTTTTTTTTCTTTTGAAAGTATGAAAAACAAAGTAATCTATGCAACCAAATTCCATCTTTCGTGAATAAGAGAAAAACAAGGAGAATCAAGAAATCAATACTACTGAAAAGTGTACTGTGTGGAAGATTTTTCATCTCATACCTCATAAATACTTAAGACCTAACTCTGTTTGTGGGAATATTAATGACAACATCGCATAGAGGATTGCAAACAACAGAAACAGTTTTTCTGAATGACTCTTCCATTGGAGAAATTATTTTCTTTAAGGCAAGATCCATTTGATGAGGTATAAGTGTAGTTTGATAAAAAAACTAACATTGTATTCATACTATGGCAAAACAATCAGTATAAGTCTTATTTCCAGAAGAAACCAGTGAGCTTGAGATACACAATCTTTTTCTCAGGATTAAGTAAGAATTGTACATCTGACTCAAGTTTTGATTACAGCATGTTCAGATAACTATGCAAATTCCAAATGAAAGTCTGATAGAAATGAGGTTGTCAACGATCTAGAACAACGGATCCTTTCACTCCACTAAAAGAATATCAGTATGATTATTAATTATTATTATTATTATTATTTTAGTTGAGATAAAGCATAGTTGCTGTATATGCTTTTTTACAAATGTTACTTCGCAGTCTGAGATATTTTCATCATCACATCCGCTAGAAATAAAACATCTTCATTAGGATTCAAAGATTAATCACCAAGTTGAGCTAGAATTTTCTGTTTGCTTTGAAAAGTTGGTATCCATATGACTGTAAAAATTAAGAAGTCCCATCTCCAGGTTGTCCTGCATTTTATTAAATATTTTAGCCAGAAAGAAACATTAAGAAGGCCTACAGATTAGGAGAACAATTGAAAAACCTCTAAGAAAGGAAATATCTTATTAATTCATTAAGTCAAACTGCTTGTATCTACACTTGTATGACTAGAATTATGGTTCATTAACTTCATTTCTTTATATGAGTTAATTAGCTCAGAGGAGGCCAGAAATTAATTACCAGCTTATATAGTTTGTGCAGAATGGCATTCTGTTTATTTAGTTTCTCCTATTAACTTTTAATCTCTTCAAACAATAAAAGAGGTAATTAGTATTTTATAAACAAAAATGAATGCAACAAAGGCAAACAATTTGCCAAATTGTGATTCCTGTGTGGAACCTGATAGTTGTGTGGATCAAGTCACAGACCTTTTCACTGTTAAGTGTAAGCAAAAGATTAAAAATGAAGGTATTCTTAAGGCAGGGCCATGCAATCCATCATTAAAGAAGAGCTACCTACTAACACCTCACGGAGCAGAAAAAGAAGCCTTAAAAAGTTTCCAGCTGTTTGAAAATAATTGCCCATGTATTCAACTACAGTAACAGTTGTAGCTAGCTTTACTAGAGTACAGAAATAGGGTGATACAAAACAGGAACACCTTATGAAGTGTAGCATATTTAAATAAAGAAATGCAACAAAACATGCTATGTGATTGTGATATAGCCAGAAGGTTATATGTTGCAAGTGTCTCTAGTAATTAACCAGTGTATGTTTCTACACTAAATATAACACATACTAAATTTGTTTAGCAACTTGTAACACAGATATAAACTTAGATATTCACAATATTTATATTAATCATATTACTTATTTACTGATATTTTAATTTATATTAAAAAATTTATGATTAATCATATTACTATATTTACTGATACTGATTTAATCGGTAGGTATATGGTGAACGTACAGTGCAAACATTCATCACCATGTTTTTTTGGTTATATAAGCAAATACATGTCAAGCATGTTACCAAGGAAATATTTCAGGAAATTCTCGATGAGTGTTTAAGGGTTTTATTAGGACTACTTATTCACTTCCCTGCATCTGCTACACCAGGTGCCTTTGTCCACTCCTACAGAACACAGAGAGAGACATAAAAGCCCTCTTTAAAAAAAAAATCTGAAACCACCATGAATTTGAAGTCTGTAATCTTGACACATTCATGGACTAGAAGAACACTGTGGGTCTCACTTTAGGGTGAGACCCTGACTTTCCCTTTGGAAATTGTAGTTCAAGTCAGATATTGCAAGGCTGAGAATTTCTAGTACTTCTGCATATAGAAAATTTTCAGTAAGGTAATAATCTTAACCTGACTTACCTTTTGGCTGTGTGGGATTTGTGGAAGCCAAAAGGTAAAATATTGTAGGGTCAGTTATTAAAAACACACCATTTGAGACCTTTTAATTAGCAGGGTAAGTCTCAAAAGCCATTGATTTCAGAACACTACCTCCATGTTTTAGGCAAAGAAACAAAAATCCATTGTTGTGATATGTTTCTATAATTCACCATTTATAAATGAAAATTCCCTACGTACAGAGAAATCAGAGCTCTGGTTTCAAGTAAGAAAGGAAGGAAAAGGTACAATGACTATATTAAGTCTTTAGCAGTATGACTTAGTTACTTTATTTTTGCTAAAATCAAGCAATGATCGCTGACATATCAAAATGAAATCCTCTACAATCTTTAAATAGTGAGCAGAGAAGACAGAATACCATATCTGAAGGTGTTTGCACAAGGTGAAAAAATTAACACATGGAAGCTTTGTTAGAGTTGCTCAGATCTGAAGGAATATACAAGTCTTCCTTGTGCACAGCAAGGCAACTCCAAAGTTCTACTAAAGTCAACAGAGAAACTCTGGAATCCAAAGAGAAGATTTCCTGCATTTAAATCCCATGTTTCATCTCAGAGCTCTGTCAGAGTTCTTTTTCACCTAAGCTAAAAGATAGAATGTCTCTTACTGGCTCTCTCTCAGGTACAGTATCAGGACAGAACCTGACATAAATGAAGAAATCTTTGGAATAAATCATAGGAATCTGTTATAATTTAAAAAACAAAATAAACTCCAACACTCTCCTTCAAATGACAGGAATGTACAATCAAATAAGTTTTATTTTTGTATAAGTAACAAAAATAAAAGCCAGAGTAAATAATACCATTTTCAAGTCGATAGCAACAAAGAAATGGACTATAAATTTCTCCAGCATGTTAGAAACTGAAGGAATTAGAAAGGATTTCAGGCATTCAGCAAGTTCTGAAGCTGACTGTATCAATGCTTCATAACAGAATATTTCTCACTATCTGTTCACTGTACACAAAGCTCTCCACTGGAATTTTTTTAAATCATCACAATTAATTTCAGCCTCTGACAGAAAAAAGGAAATAGAATTTTCCTTTTTCTGGCTGCCTTGTATTTTATTCTGCTTTTGTCTTAAAATCCTCTTGATGTGAAACAGCTGCCATCTTCAACCTGATTAACAGATAGGCATGGGTTCTTTATTGCCAGCATTAGCTTTACAGCACAAATCGCATGGCTTCAAAAGGCTGGGGAAACGATCAGACTGCTCACAACTATTACAAATGATTTCAAGCAATTCACTGCTCCTAACTGTTGCTGCCTTTGCATATGATTTTCTCAGATAGTTCCTGAATACGCTGACATGCTGTGTCAAGTTGATTTCTATAGTTCTGACGAGAAACAAAACAAAAGCTTTCATCTGAACGCAATCCTTTGTAACTGATAATATTACAAATGTATTTTTTATTTGTTCCTATTGTTTTAATCTGCAGATGTTCCAGCATCTGTATGTTTAGGAGAAGGCATCTATATGTTTAGGAGAAGGAAAGTGATCTTTTTTTAATTTTGACATCATTTTTGACTTTTCATGGTAGAATGATAGTGCATATATGGAGAAAGATAGATAATGAAATCTGATGTGGAAGTGCAGGGACTTTCCCTCATTAAAGACAAGTGAGAATTTTTTTGCAGAAGGTCTTGTTTTGTCAGTTCAATATTTGCCATTATTTTCTTCTTCATAATTTTGTCACTGTTCATTAAGCTTTTAATGAGCATTTTATCTATTCACAGGCTAGTCATTGGTCTGCCAATAACATTCTTAATTTCTTACAATTTCTAAGAAATAGAAAATGCCTCAGCCCTTCCTCAATCTCATCTCTGTGAATCAGAATCCTTTTTCTCTTGATTTAATGCAGTGAATTCCAGTGTCTTCACCTCCTCAGATATCCTATAGCCAAGTTCTCTCTGATCTTTACTGCATTCAAAAGCAGTTTTAAAACTCAATACATAACCTGCACTTGCTATTCTCTGCCTCCTGCTTCAGATACAGCTGTCACTGTGGCATCATCTTTTGCATTTTGAGAATACAGAATCTCTGCCTATTCAACAGTCACACTTTTATCTGAAGAGTTAGTGATGTTTTCAGCATAATTTTCCTCTTCTAAATGGAATTATTTCCTCTGGCAGTTCCTGTATCTGAAAGCTTCCACCAAATACCCTTACATTACTTATCCCCTTTTCATTTCTGACTAGCTTTACAACTCTAATGTTCTTGCACAGCTTGGCCTCCCTCACTGACCTCAATTCTTTCATTCTTTCATGAAGCTTTCACAGAAATGGATCTCAAACGTCATCATCTTCCACTTCCTTTTTAGCTTAGTTGTCTTCAGATGAATAGCTCGGCTCAATTTATATCTTTTTCTCTAGGCATTTTGCAAGGCTGGAGTTTTGTCATGTTCTTCTTTGTTTGTTTTTGCTTCTTTTCCTTTATTTGTCCAGTAATTTTGTAGTTTACCTCAACTTTGCATATTTCTTCCGATCCTAATGATCCTATCTCTGTGTTTCCTTTCCTTGTGCCACACAAACGTTGACCCCCTTACCTTCTCCTTCACAGGCTTCTCTGAGCAGAGATAGCCACATTTCAAACTTACCTGCTATTGTGAGCCTCTTCTGTTCATTTGAATTTGTTTTGTAGTCAGATTAAATTCATTGCAAACCGGTTGCTTTACTCCTCAAGACTGAATGACAACTTCCCTCATACGTATCACTGGCTTATAATGCACTTTGCTAAACTACTTGAGAAAAACACTAGACAATCCCTTGATAAATGTCCACATAAACATGGAAATGCAAAGCTGCTTCAGTCGCTTGTCGCCCTTATGAAGCCTCACCTTGTGCATTATGTAACACTTCCTCTGTGCCCCTCGTCAGTTTGTGAATTCAGTGCTATAACTATATTGCAACCCACATGATCCTGTCCTCTATTATTCCTCCATGGATCAATTTTATTATTATTATTATTTTTCATTTACTACTGAAATACCTTCTGCTTTTTCGTCATCTCTTCCAAACTTGCAGATTGACACTTTGCTGCTGCTTCTGCACTTATAGTCCGCAACTGTCTAGCCAACTTCCTCAGACTGACTGACTCCATCCCTTTCTGAAATGCAGCAGTAACCCAATCTGTAATCAGCATTCTGCAGCCTAGTCCTGCATGCTTTTTTTTGCTTACTATTTCCTATCCTTTATGTCTCTCTTAACATTCTGTTCCTATCATTTTTCATGATAACCTTCTATAGCTTTGTTCATGTTTGTAACTCTTTTGTAGGTTGCTTGTATGAGTGATGAGTTACAAAATTACAGCATACTCTACTGCACTATTAGAGCATGACATAGGTCATCGTCCTTGCTATCATGAAATCTGGTGACACATTTTGGACACTTGTGTGACCACAAGCCTTATCATGTCAATGGATATGAAGATAAACTCTACCATTTATACATCCCTTATTGATTTATCAACCCAACTATGGCACCTTTGAAGATAGATAATAAGCTTTTAAAATCACAGGCATCACTATTGAAATATTTTCAAAGAGCATAATTTACTTTCAAAATTGAATCTGCATGACTGTTTCTATTTGACAGATTTTTACACTGACCTGCAATTTCATCATTGTCTATTCTTAAAAATCCTTCTTCCATAGTCATCAATGAATAGCATATTTTCTGAGGCCAACAAGTCTTTGCTGGATAACAGTTGAGGAATTTTTTTGCAAGTTCTATAAAGTACTTGCACCATCTTTCCCTCATAAGAATGTTTCTGGGATTATTTTAAATAAAGACATATTTCCAGTGGCTTTTTTTTTTCTTTCGCCTTCTAAAAGGGATTTAAAAATCCCTCTTAAAAATGCCTTATCATAAATCCACCAAATAAATGAAAGCACATTAATCCAACCCAACCCTCCTGCTTGCATCCAACCATCTCATTAAATTTTTTGTCTCGTCTTTTATTATTACTACATACCAACATCCTCGTGAAGTTCATACAGCCATGATGGTATTCATCATGGTACCATACCTCTGAGGAGAGGAAATGATCATTCTTCCTCCCCCCACATTCTTACTATTGACCAAGGTTATTCTCTTTATCATGTGCAGATTTTATTGAGTGATGCCAAGTGAGATGAATAGAAGCAAATAATGACAGTGCTGCAGTGATGAAATGAGAGACAGAGGTCGTCTAGGTTTTATACTGAACAAATTGAGTCACATCCACTTCTCATCCATTATTTAGGGGTGATTGGGCAGGCTTGGCTTCTATAGATTTGATAATCATTCAGATGTCCATATTAAATATGTAACATAAATTTCTCATTTGGCTGTCGATGACTTGTCACTGCAAAACAACAATGCATAAAAAGGGCTATAATGTATGGATTCTCAGAAATACTTGACATAAATAAATATGTAAAAGGCAGATAATAAAATCTGTTTCTGTCTGCCTGCCAGCTAGCCTTCATGTCAGACTGGACAGACCCATCTAATACTGTGATTTTATGCAGCTGTATCCTATGAATATTGGCCTGCACACTAGAGATTAAAGCACAGCAGATGTTTCTCTGCAGGCTAACAAATATATCACCCCTGATAACGAATGACAAATGTTGTTCCATATTGTGTCAGACAAAACCAGGGCTCTTGTAAAACAAGTGTTACAGCTGGAATAGGATATTTTAACACAGTTACCTAAGGAGTAGACAAACAGACAGTTGTCTGCTCAAAGGTAGCAGAATCCTAACCTGCAGAGATGCAGGCATTGCAGCAATCAAGTGTTCAGGAGAATAGGGGAAAAAAATCAAGTAATGTGAAATATTCATGTTTTCCTTTATATTTTGGTTAGATTTTTGGTTGTGATCTTCTCATAGATTATCTGTAACTGTCTAACAATGTTTCTTGTTTACAGTGACATAGTAGAGAGTGAAACGGTGTGGAGAGAAGGTATGTGAGGGTTGAAGTTACGCAGAAAGTCCAAATGATGAGCCTATTACGTTTATTATCCTTCAATCCCATAATGTCCCAATGGATTCCACGAGGTGGAAAGATTAATGTAAGCAGAGAAGGAGGAACAAAAATAGCCTGACTGTTATGAGGTACTATAATGTGGCTAATTAGTTCACTGTTATTTACAATCATTTTATTTGGGTCATTTTTTCCCCCTTGCACATATTAGTGACATGTGTGGTCAGCATCATGTCTGATCAGTATTTCTTGGCAGGGTGGATGTAATAGTAAGTTCTCCCTCTTTATCTAATTGTCTGTTAATTCAGTATCCTTTATTTGTTCTCTTGCAAAAATAACCTTCACATGAGACAATACTCTTGAAAACTCAGCAATTAAGGAAGATGGGATCGTATTTTGATGATCAGAATATGTGTAAATTTCAGCTGCTGTACTTTCTGAATGTATTCCATTAGCATATTTTCCTTAGCTTTCAAGTTGTCATTTGTCCACTGAACGAAGTACTAAAATAAATTTGTTTTACTGCTGGCAGAGACAACTGAGGAAAAAGGCAATCCAGCAACATGGCAACTTTCAATCACTTCCTGACTTGTTAATGAACTTTTTTTTCCCTTTTCTAACCGAGACTTTGCTTTTGAGCTACGGTGTTTTCCCCAAGCCATTTTATACAATGAGATGGTAACAGTTGTTTGTCTGATAAAGCACGTACTATTTAGAACACAGATGTTTGATTATTATTTATTTCTCTCTGAAGCCCGCTAATTCAGTCCCAAATGACCTTTTTTTTTCCTTTTGCTTAAATTTAATTTGGAATGTATGTTGTTGGTAAGTGACAGATAGTTTAATTATTAATAGGATCCCGCAATGCAATGCACTATAGTTTTAAAGTCATCTGGGGCCAAAACAACACTACTTCTTTCCTTCCTTATGCTTCTGGGATTCCTTGAAGAATACAAAGGTAATTACAAAACTCATGACAAATCTGTATCTATTATGTCCTTTCCTCAACATTTGTGCTTGCCTATGGTTTTACAAAGAACCATTCTTACTACGAAATGGTAATGAATCAGGAGAGATTTCTGGTATGGTTGCTTTCTTGAGAGGATGAGTTATCTGGGGAGTAAGAGGAGGGGGAGAATGGAGTAAGAGAGAAAAGAGAGGAGGGGGGTTGATGCGCTGAATACCCATGCTGTAACATATGATGCTGAGACAAAGCTGGACACACTCCGAGCCCTGCTGAAGGAAAGTGACGCGGTGAGATCTGGTCACTATCACAGGGAAATATGAGGGGAAAAAAATGAGGCAGAAGCTACTGGAATAATGGACAATATCTTCAAATGAACCCCTTAGAGAGGTTTTTAACTATACTGATGAGTTATACCTTCTAAGGTTTTGAAGTGCCCAAACTGCAACCCAAGATTAGATATGAGTCTAAACCTGGATGATGTGTTTAGACATAGAAATTGAGGTTCACTCCTAATCCTAAATTTATGGATGGTTCGCAGAGCTTTCAAGGGAAAGAGCGGGGATACACAGGGACTTTTCAACTTCAAAATTGACTATAAAATGTGAATTAAAATAAACATTATGAAATAAAAGGTCCTACAGGACATACAGAGATAAGTATCAGTTATGATCTAAGTGAATTTTAAGGGGGTGTTTGATAGGCTGTAAAGGTGAGGTAAATGCCCAGAGCTGTGGAGTTAAACATGAAGGATGGAAGGTGGTTGGTGAAATATTACTGGCATGTCATTCCACCAAAAAAACTTTATAAAGATGAATGAACATGCAAATCTCGAGAGAACCACAGTTTAATCTCAGGAAACTATATTAAACTACATAAACAAAATTTCTTGCTTATATAATATGTCTTAAAACCTTGCTATAAACACATTAAGGTACGAGAGAATAAACCAGGGAAGACAAACATGGAAGAAAATGCAGTCATTTCATAACTCTATCCCTAGTCCAACATGTGAGCACAGAATTCAGTGGAGTCTCATAAGAGATTGAGACCTACAATAGAACCTCTCAGTATGCTGGTGTTTGTAAATAAGCATGGTAATAACCAGTGCACAGGCAGATGTCAAGGTCTGTCTATGAAAGATCATATATTCATGGGAAGTTATCTGTGATTTTCAGCAAATAAATATAGATTTTCAAATATTCTTATTAATTTTTTTGAAAACATATGGAGAGCAGAGCAAAGTATGAAACTAAAAAACTAACCAATGATATAATAATAATAATAGTAAATGTAAACAAGAATACAATAGTACCTTCCAAGACAAATCTTTCTATGATTCACAGGTTAACTACTGATAGAATGAGAAGTAAAGTCCTCAAGTTGTGCCAGGGAAAGTTCAAGTTGGATAATTATTCTTTGAAAGAGTGGTTAAGCATTGGAACAGGCATTTCATGGAAGTCGTGGAGTCAGCACCCCTGGAGGAGTTCAAGAAGTGTGTAGATGCGGCACTTAGGAACCTGGTTTAATGGGCATGTAGCAATGGGTTGACAGATGGACTTGATGATCTTTTCCAACATAAATGATTCTTTGATTCTATGAATATTCTTAAACACACAACTATATATATATATATGTATAAAGTAAAAATAACAAGCCTCAGATGTAATGTTAAATTATTTCTAGTCCTCATAACAATTATTTTACATTCTATGGCTTTGCTTATTACAGCATCATACCGATAGTTTATACATCAGCTTCACTGTTTTAATGTGGGAATGTACTCAAGACTATTGAGTTGATTCCTGGGAGAAATCATGCACCACCATAGTCTACACTTATGTGTAAGCACATAGGTTGCTTACACTTGGTAAGATCAGAGAATTCTTTCTGAGATTTCTGTCTCTCCTTTATATTTTGCCATTCTTCTATAGAGCTTCTAATGTCATTATTTCTTGGGATTGATTCACGGGGGAGAAATCTCAAAAAACAAGACCACAAAACCCATAAAATGGACTGTATCTCCCATGAACATGCAGCCCAAGTTCCCATTTCCAAACAATGGTACAAAATCCCTTGACTACTCTGGGGCTTTGACCCCATAGTCTCATAAAGGATTGTTTCACAAGAGTGGGGCAATAGTTTGTCTACAGACTCATTGGCAAAGGACACAGGATATTGATGCTCCCATGGCACAGCCCTTTCTCTTCAGAATGCTTCTGGCTCAAAGTTCTCACATGGGATTGCTCTCTTTCTGCTTAGAACATAATTGGCAGAAAGATAGGCATTACCATCAACCTCCAGCAATATCATGCTCCCAGAAGGTCTGAATTCATTCGTAGGGCTTCTTTGCAATGAAGCAATTTTTCTGCCTTTAAAGAAAACCCCATCATGCACAATTCAGCTGGGAGGGATCCCAAAGAAAAAAAAAATTGTACTAGATGGGGCCAAATTCTTTCCCATTATACAGCAAAGGCTATCAAACCTTCCTGAATTTAGTGTGAATGTACATCATGTTCACTGCCACACAGGAGATGAATAATTGAAATTACTCCTAAAAGCAATACTAAGCAATAGGGAAGACTGTAGAAAATAGAAGAAAGTAGGTGAGCTTCATTTTGGAATATGTCCTTTTTCCCAAAGGCTGCAGTTGAAATGATGAGACTTGAAAATCTATTATTACTAATACAGATTTCTGATACAGTTTATTTTTAGTTCAAAAGCTGCTTCAAAATTATGATACTTTTAAAACAACCCTTCCGCTCATAACAATTCTCATCTCTAACCTTCATGAATAAAGAACTTCATCATCTAGGTATAATTAACTTGAACTCATACATCCGGTAAGAGCTCTTTACTACAACAGCAAAAATATATATATATAATAAAAAAACAAAGTTGACCAGGAATGTTTTTTCCCTCATAAGAGACAAAACAACTGGTGGGAGTGAAGAGACACTCAGCAGCAATTACATTAGATTCTCTGAAATGGCAACAGTTAACAATGAACCACATGCCAAACTGCAGTTATACAAGCATTTCTTACCCTAAAAATAAACAGTGGCAATCACAAACGCTGCTGCTGGTTTTTTTGCCTCTGACATATACTTATTTTTTAACAGTCATCATTTATGTTTGAGAAAATAAACGATGACTGTTACGCTTTCAGGATTAAGTTTATTATATTTGTTGTTTTATATCTTCTAATTAAGTGCCTGACTTCCCATTTTTCTAGAAGACAGCATTCCTTTAATTCCATTGAGCTGAGAGTAAATTTTACACACAAAACATTCAAAAGGGTATTCTTTATGTGTTTCTGTGAAGTGGAAAATTTATAAACCTTCTTCTGAACTAATATTAAAGAGTCTGTGTACTTTCATATTTCTGTGAGAGATGCCTTAAATATGATAATTATGTTTGGCCCATTTTCATGAAGTCCAACACCAAATGAATACATAGAATTTGCCCTAAATAGGCATCTTGACCCTAGGCATGACTCCTAGGCAGGTGAGGCAGGCTCTTTCAGTGGTCCCCAGTGACAGGACAAGGGGAAATAGGCCCAAACTGGAACACAGGAAGTTTCATACAAACATGAGCAAAAACTTTTTTACTGTGGGGGTGACAGAGCACTGGAACAGGCTGCCCAAATAGCTTGCAGAGTCTCCTCAGCAGATACTCAAAACCCACTTGGATGTTTTCCTATGCAACCTATTGTAGGGAATCTGCTTTAGCAGGGGGTTTAGACAAAATGATTTCCAGATATTCCTTCCAACCCCTACAAATCTGTGTGGTTCACAGTGACTGCTGGTCTAGCAGTTGCAACCTGCAACATAGTTGCTAAAACTAAGTCTCTTGGATATCATTAACAAATGGCCAAAAATTCTCATTTTCTTCCTAGATGGAATTAATCTGGGAAAAAGGGACAAATTGAAGAAATCTTGTCTTTGGTCACTCTAGTCAATAGAGAACATAGTCGCACAGCATCTTTCACCTTTTCAGAATCCATGGGGTTGCAAAGATAGAACATTATGCTGCCATTTAGCATCCACCCTTCTATAGCCAGCACTAAGGAGTCAAGTGATCTTTGGATGAAGAGCACACACAACCATTTGCTGCAGCAACAGAAACTGTTGAAACTGTTCAAGTCATTATCCACCACTTTGACCAGATCACAGAATCACAGAATCTAGAGGACACTGATCCTCAGCTTCATCCCTGGGAAGGTAATGGAGTAGCTTACTCTGAATATCATCAAGCAAGTGGAAGAAAAGAAAGTTACTGGGAGTAGTCAGCAGGGATTCACCAAAGGGAAATCATGTCTGACCAATCTGGTATCCTTCAGTGATATAATCACTAGCAGGGTAGATGAGGGAAAGAGTAGTGAATGTTGTGTATTCTGACTTTAGCAAGGCTTTTGACACTGTCTCCCATAACAACATTGTAGGTGAGCTTAGGAATAGATGTGGAATAGATGAGTGGCCAGTGATGTGGTTTGAGAACTGGCTGACTCAGAGAGTTGTCATCAGTGGTACAGTCTCTAGCTGGAGACCTGTAGGGAGCATTGTTCCCAAGGAGTTGATACTGGGTCCAGTCTTGTTCAACATCTTCATCAATTACCTGAATGAAAGGGTAGAGTTCACACTCAGCAAGTTTGCTGGTAATACAAAGCTGGGAGATGTACATCAGAAGGCTGTGCTGCCATTCACTGAAACCTGAACAGGCTGAAGAGTTGGGTGGAGAGGAATTTTATGAGGTTCCACAAGGGCAAGTGTAGAGTCCTACATCTGGGGAGGAACGACCGCACATATCAGCACAGGTTAGACGCTGAGCTGTTACAAAGGAGCTCTGCAGAGACAGACCCAAGTGTCCTGGTGGACAATAAAAATTTATTATGAGCCAGCAGCGTGCCCCTATGGCCAGGAAGGCCAAATGTACCCTGGGGTGCATTAAAAAGAGTATGGCCAGCAGTCAAGGGAAGTGATCCTGCCCCTCTACTCTGCCATGGTGAGGTCACATCTGGAGTACTGTGAACCAGTTCTGGGCTCCTCTGTTCAAAAAAGACGGAAATCTTCCAGAGAGAGTCCAGCAGAGGACTGGAAAGAAGATTAGGGGCCTGAAGCACCTCTCGTTCAAGGAATGGCTGAGAGACCTGAGGCAGTTTAGTCTGGAGAAAACAATACTGAGAGGAGATCATACTAGCATTTAAAAATATCTAGAGTACTGGAATCAAGTGGATGGGGACAGGCTCTTCTCAATGGTGTGCAGCAACAGAGCAAGAGTCAATGAGCACAAATTGGAACATAGTAAGTGATATGAACTTTTTTTCTTCATATGAAGAAAAAAGTCCTTACATTGAGGATGACAGAGCACTGCTACAAGATGACGAGATGTTGTGGAGACTCCTCTGGAGATATTAAAAACCTGCCTGGATCCTTTCTGTGTAACCTCCTGTGGGAAACCCAGCTACAGTAGGGGGGTTGAACTTGATGATCTCCAGAAGTTCCTACTAAACCTACTAAGAATTTCTTTGATGTGAAGTCATTATCTACCACCTGGGGTAGATCCAGTAGGTCAAATAGAGATTCAGTGTCAATGGATATTAGGTCATTGAAGTCCATAATGATAACTTTGGGGGTATTTTTAGTAATATAGTTGTCAGAGGAAATATATTATTAGAGTGCATACGTCAATATTAGAAATCATCTGATAAATTGCAGGAAGTTTTTTTCTGAAAATTCTTTAATATAAAACTTTTTGTTCTTTTATACTCTTTCCAAAGAAATATAACCAAAATGAAGGCAGAAAGCTATAAAATCTAAACTCACAGGCATTTTTACACTCATTGTTGTGAAGTACACTGAATCAAAAGTGCAGAAAATGAATGTGCAAGCCATATTAGGGAAAATGTTACTGTAGTAAAATAACAGTTTTTTCCCATCTAGATATCTAAATGGCTTTTTAAAGACTTCGAAACAATATCTAAGAGAAAGGACTTATACTTGTCCATAAAGGAGGACATAAAACTCCTAATGCTCAAAGTGAGAAAATAAAAATGCCAACAAGTAAACAATAAACAGTTAAAAAATACAGTAAACAAAAACCAACAACAAAAATCAACCAGTCCAAACCTTACAGTCATATCACTTCCTCCAGCTGGAAAGAAATCAACACAAACACCGCTCTTCTGTCACACCGTCTAAATGTAAACCAATGTACAGTAAACAAAACTCAATTTAGTCAAAGACGAAAAAAAAAAATAATCACACAAAGAGTGGAAATTTGTACGAAGCTCATATTCAATCTTCTGTGTTCCACTGCTTAGTGTCCCTGTTCTCCTACCCAAATCAATTAAGATGGACACTATATTTCTCCCTTCCTTTTTCGGTCAAAGAATCTTGGCACAACCAGCACAAACAAACTTTGCTAACAGCTTTAAACTTGGAAGGCCCGCTTTTTAAATATTTGCCGCTACATAATTGAAACAGCTGTTTTAATGAGATACCTACTGTCATCATTTTACCCTGGCTGAGCTGGGTGACAACAAAGCAGTAATAACGAATTCAATAATAATTAACTCGGGTCATCTGCTCATCTGTCATGGCTCATCAGCTTTAGGGAGAAAAATCCCAGTGAACTTCTCTCTTTTGTGAGCTTTCCAAAACTCTGCAATAAAATGCTTAGAGAGGACTCTAGGTAGCCCTTCAAAAGTTCTAAGCAAACTGGTAAGTAGGTTAATTAAATTTTATGCATGTTTAGATGCTAATGATTACATTCCAAACATTACAGTGTAATCTGTTATGGAATGATGTCATGCAAGCAGTGGTTTTTAGTGCCTAACACATTTCCATCCTGATGTGGAGTAGCTCTGGATCATTTATCGGAGGGCAGGAAGTTGACAGTGGTGGTTCAGAGCAAGGTTTTACATTCAGATCCTCTCCCTGTCTGTTGAATTTTAAGCAGGGAAGTTACAGAAAACCACTGATTTTATGCCTACTACTACATCACAGAGGGTGATCCAACATACCCAAGACAAGTTTTCTTAGCTGCACTGTAAATAAATATTTATAATAGGAATGCTGGGAAGGCAATAAGGATGGCATTCCTCCCAAATTGCTCTTCTCCCAAAAGAAAAATATTTTGGGACTCACCCAGAGGTAGGTTCTTTTCATAATTATTTTTCCCTTCTCCATAAAAGCGAAAAGATTTTTTTAGAGATTAAATAGTTGAAAATTAACATTCCATGAGAAAGCAAAGTACATACATTTAAGATTTTTCTTTCCTTTTTTTTTTTTTTTTCTTTTCAGTTTTTTTGTAAAATCCTTTGAAGAATAAAATGAATATATGATGTGTTTGAACATGGATGTTATTCCTTTTTTGTGTGAGGAAAAAAAGATGGAATTTATTGCTATGATAGGTCATTTTGGTTTGGTTTAGTTTTACTTAATTTGGTTCAATTTATGAATATTCCTTCTTTAAAAATACATAATGGGACAGATACAGTGCAAGCTTCTAAGCTCATTTTTCTTTCAGTGGAACTTGACTATGCTTATTGAATGATAAGAGATATGTGATGGTTGTTTCATAGTTAATTTGTAACTGTATATTAAAACTTTCAAAAGAATGCCCTTCAAAAATTTCCAGTGGAACAAATATATTCCCTGTTATATTTGTTAATTTTATGACTGACACAGTTATGTGGAAAGGAATTTTCCATGTTTTGTTTTAGAAGTATCAGTAACAGAGATCAGATGTATCATCAGAATCCTTTCAACTCACTGGCTGAAATCACAGTAAGACTTTTACAAATGCAGAGGAACAGACAAGGAGGCAACTTATCAAGTCGTTATTACAGGCATCACCAATACATATGTCATCTAATCAGAGATCAAAAATTTCTGACATGTCTGAATTCATGAGAGTTCCATTCTTATCACACTCTGCATATTTTGATAAAATCTGACGTAGCCAAAAATATTGCTATTGAATACTAAACTTATTCACTTCTCAAGAATAACAAGAAATGAAGCCTTATTTAATTACCATATGATTTTTTTTTCTAGCCATAATTATTAAATAAATAATATTAATTAAGCTACTTCTGAATAACAGCCAATATACCTTCTGGAGGAAGGAGAAGTGTTTCACAAATATCTAAGAAATTCTTTCTGAGAATATTTTTTTCAAAATAAAAAGACAGGAGAATAAATTTTGGAATTAAGCAGTATGGATTCTTTGTTTCATAAATAAATAGCAGGCTTATATCTGTGCTGCTCAGCAAAAGCACATAAATAGAAGGAAAGTATTACAGTATCAATATACCCAGAGCAAAGGCTTTTGAAAATGAGCACAATGTCTACATATAATGCTGTACATTGTGCACAGCTGACCAAAAATGTACTGCAGATAGCAAGCATGAAATTTGACCAACAATGTACAGGGAATATTAAGTGCCTGTTTTGAAATAAACCAATTTCATTTTCAAATAGTAATTGACTTCAAAAAGCGTTTTGAGTGCAAAAACATAGCGTACATTTAATTTTTTTCTCTATAAAAGAGTCATTGCCTATTTTAAGCAAAATATCTACACAAATTTTAATTTATATTTCACATTTTTTCCACATTAGTTCAGATGATTCAGGATAGAGTAGAAGAAATTAAGAAAACTGCCCTTTTTAAAACTTTCTTTTCATTTTTTAGTGTTATACATATGCAAATGAGAATTTGTGATAAACTTTTACCATTGGTTGGCATTTGTGGGATAAAATTCTGCATTCTCCTCAGCTATTTAAAAAGCAAACAAAACAAAACAAGCAAAAAACAACAACATTTTTTTCAGAGGATAAAAATTTTGAAGGAAAAAAATCTGTTGAAATATGTAATCTAACTTCACATATTCTGTGAGAATTTATCAGCTCTAGTGAAACCATCTTAAGTCAAAAAAGAGTTATGTTTCTGCTGGAAAGTGGAGTTCTCAGTGACTGAGAGCATACACCAAAAGCGGTGCATTGTACCAACTCAGTTTCACCAAATAAATAATTAAACTTTTGAGTAAGTAGCTAAATTTTCATAGGGTAGAATTAAAGGTAACTCAGAATTTTTTTACATAGCGTCTGCATATTCTTTGAGGAATCACAAGTCTTAGTCCTTATTCTAAATTTAAGACAACTACCACATAGTTAAGAGTTTCATTTTGCAATGTCATAAACAAATAAGTAGGACAAGCACCAATAAAAATGCTTTTCTTACCATGAAACAGACTAAAAATGCTTAAGATTTCTGTTTTGTTCATTACAGGGTTAGTGGAGTGTCTGGAAGTCAGACTACCCCCAGTTTAAGAGTATCTATGTATGCCAAAGCGTATTGGTGTACTGCAGTTGCTTCTCTGCAGTTCCCAAGACATATGATTGATCATCAGACTTTTGAAATGTTTAAAATTCTGTCTCTTACTACTTTTCATTCTTCTCTTTCCTTATTATGTCAGTGAGTCGACTATGTGAAGCGATGACACCTACTCACAAGCATACCTGTGTGGTTAGATGGCTATCACACTTCTAAGGGCTGTATATAGGAAAACTAAATCTTTTTGAGATCCCCTTTCATTTCAGGATCGCAGACATTTCCGTATATAAAGCCTCATAGTTTTCACATTTCATTGCATCAGATGCTGATTTTTATTTTATGCTGAAGATGTACAAACTGATGCATAGCTGACAATTAGTCACAAGCTAAAATCACTTAAGTCAGAAAAAATCCAGGGAAAAAAAACATCAGTGAGAGACTCTAATTTCTGGAACATGTTTACAAGTTCAAGAGAATACACACTGCTAATAGAAGAGAGTAATCATTTCTTGAGAACCAGCAAACCAACAATTTTCTGTCAATAAATTTGGCATGTTTTTTTACAAACTGGTCAGGCTCTACCTCAGGGAAGACCAATTGCTTTATGTGCGGTTTCAGGCAAAATGAGGAACACAAAACTCTGCAGTATGAGAGACAGGTGTGGGACAGAGACTGTAGGAGGCATGGTCCTGGGGGGGTCGTCGGGTTTGGACAGCCAAATTTAGAAAGTACAAAGCGCATTGCGAAGCCTGACTGATGGTTGGGCTCCATAGGAAGCAGGAACTCAAGACAAACTTGGACAAAAGTGAAAAATGGCTGTCTCTAGGAGTGCAAAATATCTCTGCTTTAAGTCTTCAAACAGTTTATGTGACTCATCAATGCTTTTCATAAAGTCCTGCTGACATTCCTCAGCTGATGATGCTGTTTCCATTCTGTTTCGTTTTTGATAGATGTGTTTTATTACTGTGCTATGCCAGAAACAAGAGAATAAATAAGTCCTATTGTGGTATGCTATTACTTTTAGACTCATGAGCGGCCACCACATGGGCAAACAGATCCTGTGTCCCAGGACTGACAAATGGAAACTAGAATTTACCCTTCTCACCTCTCTTTTTCAGTCCCTTCCCTTTTTCATAAACAAATTCAATGACCCACATTCAGCCCTGATTGACTGGGGTTCACTGCCTCAGTCTTCAGCCCAATCTAATGGCTTAAGGTGTTGAAAGTTGTGTAAATATTATGGGGTTTTTTTTGTTTTGTTTTGTTTTGTTTTGTTTTGTTTTTCTTGTGTCAGAGCTATTAGACCCGGTCTGCTGCCAGGAGTATTCTCACAAAAATGACACGTAGATAACATTCAGTTGGACAGTTGAATCATCTCAAAGATGTGACAGTTTCGCATATAATTTCTGACACAGAAGACCTTCTTCCCTCATATAATACACACACTCAAACAAACAATAAAACAGAAATTAGTCAACCTTGACAACTTCCAATAACTTCTTTCTTTCATTGTCAAAAAATTGGTATTCCTTATTCATTTAAAAAAGTCTATGTGATTACTGCCAATAAATATTCACACTAGAAAGAACTGCTAGCATTTATAAAGTTACTGTAGTCCATAAGGAATTCCAGGTATATGAAAAATACATTGTATATAACTGAGAATTTCATTCCAGATTATTTCTGTTTGTAGCAGTATAAAATACAGTTCACATACAGTAATATAAACACCAGATATTTGATGAAAAATACTTAAATACAGGATAATCTGTTTGTAGTAGTGATTACCATGAAGATTCTTGGACTTTAATTGCATACATTTTATCTTTCATATTATTTGTGGACATACTGTGCTGAGAAGGATCATCCCTCTACTCAGCAACAGGAAGAGTAGTTATTGTTGTAGAAAATGTGCATGTGTGTTGATAAACTGAAGACTGGCAACACTTTCAGTAATCTTCCACACAAAGTACTCATAAAGTTTAGACTACGAAAGTTTTCACATTATCTTAACTTTTTCTTAGTATGAGACAGAAGTTTCTGACTGGATATAAGATTTGAAATGATCTTCTATAGGAAAACAGTTCTGTATTCTGTAGTACAATGTATTCAGATGGCAGTGTGCAGGTAGTGCTCACCTTTATTTCCCGTAACACCACAACAACTACAGTAGTTTAAAATAGAGTGAAGTGAAAAGAAAAAAAAAAAAAAAAAAAAAAAAGATGCATGCAGTTATTCAGATTTAAGTCCTGACATCCGATTTAAGGCATTTCTCATCTGGAACTTTTTGGTCAGGTGGTGTAGTGCTAGAACGAAAACATTACATGATCACAGCTTCTGCACTGCTTCTGTGCAGACGTTGAGTGCAGCTCCCATTTAAACAGCACAGAACACGAGCTGTTCCTGTTCAAAAAATAACACATTTATTGAGAATTTACAATTTCCCTTGTCATTTTAATGGGTGTCCTTTTTATAAGTCCACTGGTGCAATCCATTTACTTTTCTTAGTAATTAATTACTCCTGAAAATACACAGCTTTCAAATTTTGTACCCATGTCAAGATTTCCAAGAGAAATTTTGGCAAAATCTTGAATTATTTTCAGTCTGATGAAGGAAGAGACTCGCTTTTGCTCTCAAACAACTTTCACACTTTTCTATATTGCAGAGAAATTAGGGTTGTTTCTTAAAGAAAAGGTTTAGCTCTTTGTATGGATATAGATAGCTGACAAGCCCAAAACTGCAAGTATTCCTCCCACAGACAGCAGTGCTGTAAGTGCTACACATCTGTGAAAAGCCAAGTTCCACTGCCTCATATTGTTGAGACTATCTCTGGCCCTTTCTGAAGATCTTTATGATTTCTAAAGAGCAGAAAGAATTTCCTAGGCAATATCCACTAACAAAGCTATTTTTAGTGTAAAGGAAAAGATCCAAAGCACACTGAAATCAATGTGAAATTTTACTATATCATCAGCACCAATCTCTGGTTCTTTTCTGGGTAGGCAAAGTGCAAAAGCATTTTCTAGTGCTAGGCATGATTTCCCATTTCATTTTACAAAGAATGCGTAGACATTGGAATCCTTTCCTATTGAAGTCAACCGAAGTCAACAGCTCAGACTGGAGGTTAGGAAACATTAATGTGAGGGTGGTCAGACACTGCAACAGAAAAGTGCTTGATGTCCCAAGCCTGTCAGTGTTCAAGGCACATTTGGACAACGTCCTATTAATATTCTTTAACATTTGGTTAGACTTTAAGAGGTCAGGCAGTTGGACTGAATGATATTTGAAGGTGCTTTCAGACTGAACTGTTCTGTTCTATTCTTTTCCATTCCATTCCATTCCATTCCATTCCATTCCATTCCATTCCATTCCATTAATAATTGACAACTTTTAAGAGATGCACTTTACTGAGTTGTTTAATTCTTGATTTAGATTCTTTTGGTACTTCTTTCATTTCTAAAAGTCATTTAGATGACTTAGTAGTCAATAGATGACTCCTAACTATAGTGGTATGACTATTATCCATTGACACATGGAGCTGTAAATTATATTTCTTATACTCATTAAGCACAGTAAGAAATATTTTTTATTATTGCTCTGAAAAGGTGTTTTTTACCTAGAGAAAAGGCAAAAACCTGACCATAGCTGAAAGAGTAATGAGTTCATTCTAACTCTACTCTTACGTCGGTGTACTGTATCACCAGTTGTTCCATGTTCTGAAATGCAGTTCTGTGCAACTAGAACAATGTCAAGAATTGAACAGAATTGAATAAATTAAAACTCAGCTTCACTCTTACACACTGTCTCCATCTCATGTATGGTGAGCACCAGCATGATTAGATTCATTACCAAAACGTAAATTTGATACAGTTCAACAAGCCATTTTTGTCCTGCCAATGCGTATATGCCTATGATTACCTCCAGTGGTATTTAACTCAAAAACAGGATAAATTCTTACACAGAAAACAACCAGATCTGTTCATACTGTATATATTGAATCACTGAGACCTGATTAGATGGATTTGCAAAAGTATGAGGTCTGCTTGAAAGTAATGTTTTCTATTTTATTTTGTTGGCCCATCAGGTCAGTGGTGGATGTTAGGTGGTATGGCAGCAGAGGTTGAACATTTCTGTCAATATTCCATTACGTTTTGCTGCTGTGTGAGATGGCAGCAGAGAGCAGTCAGACAAAGTGGTGTCTGAAACGGAAGTACATATGAAGACAAGTGTGTCGGTGAATTCCTGCATGCAGAAAAAATGGCACCCACTGACACTGTGGATGCTTGCTGAACATTTATGGTGATCAAACAGTGAAGGTTAGCACAGGAAGTGGTGATTGATGTGTTTCAGCAGTGGCAACAGCAATGTGAAAGACAAGGCATGTTTTGAATGGCCATGCACAACTGTCACACCACAAAATGTAGAGAGTGGCAATCACTTCATCTGTGCAAACTGGTTAATGGTTGTGACTATTTAACAACTAGCATTTTGAGAATTGGCTCAATTAAATAGTGCTTTTGTGTTCTTTGTATCTGTTGTAGTTTCCACTGAAATAAATAGGAGACATTACTATCAGAATTTAGAAGCTGAAAAGAGCAAAGGCATTTGTTTCCTCCCTGTAATAAGGTACATGAGGCAGGCAAGTCATGACTTTACATAAAAGTAGCCCCACCAGTGTAAGTAGCCCTTCTGAAAGGAATGGATAAATGCAGAAACAGAAGAGTAATCAGAGCATCACTAATAGGTCAAATAATCTGCATTAGGACTAAGGCACATCTAGGCATTAAAATCATGCAGCTGAAGGTATCTGCAAAATAGCCTCCCACAGACTCTTACAATTTTGTATGATTTCCCTGTTGCCTGCAAGCCATGACATGTACCTTTATGGAAAACTATGTTATTAAATGAATATGAATGACAGAAAAACTGAAATGTGCAGAAGTGCAGTTTGTAACTGAACATCTTTTGTCATTAGTGTAACTAGTTGCATTGTCGTGGCACTTCCTCTGATCCACCAGCTGGAATGATAGTGACCTGGAATTGGATGTTTGAGCAGCAAGGTTAGGCGGAAAGAATAGCTCTGGAATATAGCTTTGGGACAGAGAGCTGGGGACAGCATGGAGAGCAGGACATGACAGGCTTCGATGATGGAGAAGTCTTGAAGAGAGATTTAGGTAAGTTAGAGAGCTGGGAAATCACCAACTACATGAAAATTAATACAAGTACCGGATTCTGTACCTGGAAAGGGATTCTGTACCAGGGAAAGTCCTGGCTATATGTACATACAGGGATGAAACACTAAAGAGCAGTTCTGCCAAAAGGGTTTTGGGAGGTTTAGTCAACAGCAAGTTGAACACAAGTCAGCCCAGGCAGCCAGGAAGGCCAATACTCTGGGGTGCACCAGGCCCAGCACTGCCACCAGGTGAGTAAAGGGATTGTCCTGCTCTGCTCTGCTCTGCATTGGTGCAGCGAGGAGTTGGACTCAGCGATCCTTATTAGCACCTTCCAACTTGAGATATGCTATGATTCTATGATTCTGTGATCTACTATGCCTGTGATCCTCTCTAAACCACGTTGTAAACAACTGTGCTGACTATGCTCACCTTTCCAGTGATTCAAGAATTTGAACTAATGACTTGTATCATGCTTTGGGACCACATGTATAAAAGTAGAAAACAGAAAAACAAATGATATTCATGTATATATGTATAAGACCCTTTGCACATCATGATGTAATCTTCTCGTAATCTGGTATTGGCTAGAAATTCTGTTGGATTTAATTTAACATAATAAACATATTCAGAATGTTCTATTTTAAATGTCTTAACCAAACCAAACAGATTTTTTTTATCATTGACCTTAGCGGGCAACTTCTACTGAGTTCATCTGAAATGCTAAGAATAATAAATGCTTTGTAATGTTGGCATTATTAATACAAAGAGAAATATCAATATACAGTGTACAGTACATTACTTAATGCGACAATTAAATTTGAACAGATATTTACTTCTCCACAAAACTATATTCTCAGCTTGTCAGCACAGAACAGGTATGAAGATATTCAAAATGAAGCTGGACATCTTAGTTTGGAGGCAGGTAGAAAAAAGGGCTAGTTAAACAAGAATGTTGGGCTTCAGAATTACACAGAATCACAGAATCACAGAATCACCTGGGTTGGAAGGGACCTCAAGGATCATGTAGTTCCAACCCCCCTGCCTAGCAGGGCAGGGCAATTAGAAGTCTTTATCCTCTTCCAGTAATGAATACAATGACTGGCATGGGCCAGGCAAAGAGCTTGTGATAGGCAATTAGGCAGAGAGAGAGGGTAATATTTACATAAGGGAGGAAGGTAGCAATAGGGTTAAGAAGGTGGCCTAGTTACTTTGAATGAGATTACAAAGTCCATTGGCCAAACTATGGATACTCAAAGGCTCCAAGCTGACACCTGAAAACTACAGAAGCAAGACTGAAAATGCAAAAGTTATTAAAGAAATCATTTTTTTTCCTATATTTTTCCCTTCTTTTAGAGAGTGTATTATGATTTGCTCAGTAACATTAAGACAAAAATACAGGATGTGAGAATACAATCATGGAATCATAGAATCACCAAAGTAAAAAAAGAGCTCCAAGATCATCTAGTTGAACCTTCCACCTACCACCAGTATTTCCCCACTAAACAAAGAAATATTTCCTAATACCCAACATGAACCTTCCATGGTGCAACTTGAGTCCATTCCCTCTAGTTCTATCGCTAGTTAGGTGGGAGAAGGGGCTGACCCACACCTTACCACAACCCCATTTGAGGTAGTAGTAGAGAGCTATAAGGTCTCCCTTGAGCCTCCTCTCCCCAGACTAAACAATCCCAGTTCCCTCAACCTTTCCTGTTACGGTTTAATAAGATTTACTTCAAACTCTTGTGTCATTAAACACTACTGCAGAATATCAATCATTGCATCATTTTCCAAGTGTCCATTCTGTCGTATTCTATCCATTCAATAAAACACTGCTTGACTGGAAAACTTTGCAGATATGCAATCACTCTAACTCAAATGTAACACTAGGTTTTCAGTAGTTATTAGATATGATTGAAAGGTAAATATGAATAAAAGTATCCTGGATTTCTGGACAGGAAAGTTTATACACCTGTGTGATCTTCAAGTGTCCTCACAGAATGAAGAGTCCATATGAATGCACAAGAAATGAAACAGTCATGGAGGAAGCCAAACTGGCTGAACAGGGAACTCCTAATAGAATTCCAGTGCAAATGGTGTGTGTATGGAAAGTAAAATGGGGATAGGCTATGTTGGAGGAATGTAGAAATATGTGTGAGCCTGCAGGAATGGATTTTGGAATTTGGGCTTTGACTGGAGATGGAACTGAAAATAATATGTGCTTTTTTAGACACCTCAGGAGAATGAGGAAAACATGGGTCCACTAAAGAATGAGGGCTCACAACAAAGTAGTGTATGACATGGAAAAAGATGAGAACTCTTTTATAAAAGATCAAAATGTAAACTATTTGTTCAACCACAACTGTTCGGATTTTGAACCTGTGATTTAGAACTGCCATCAGACACTTCAGGAGTACCTCAGGAAGTTGCATATGAAAGATGAAGGCAACGTAGGCCAAAACAGACCATATTCAAATCAGTTTGTGCTAAAAACAAACAAACAAACAAATAAATATCTTGAAATATGAAGGGGAGATGAAACTCATTCTTTGTATTTTTTTCTGTAAAACTGTATTGATTTGACAGGCAACACAATACAATACTATGACCTAAACTAGAGGAAAGCTATGCATGTGCTTAACTTAATTTAATTTTTTTTCCAGTAGAGAGAGTTAAATAAGTACATAGTTAAGGCACCCTCATAGGCTGTAGTTGTAGCTCAGTAAATTTGTTGTTATTTTCAGGGTCATGTAACTGATGATTGAAAACAGGGGTAGTGATTAAACTGGGAGATGTTTAGCTTGTATTATTGCCCTGTCTGTGAAATTTCAGATTTTAGTTTTTCTTACTGTGATATGAAAGAGAACAAAGGCAACATTAATAATAAAAACATGTCACAAATAACAAATGAATTATTGAATATGATGTGAAATAATAAGATATTCATATGAAATACGAATTATTACTCTATGTTATCTATCTGAACTAGGACAAGTGGGAAAACAGTTTTCAGGATATGAGACATGCTCAGAATTCTAAGTGTTTTCTTATACCCCAAAAGGATAAAAAGTTGCATCAGTAAAAAGAAACTTCAGAAGCTTTAGAAAAATCATCTTCAGATAATGATTGAGTTGAGCATTTTTTCCAGTAATCTTCAAATGTTTCACTTTAATTTTGGTAATTTTTAGGTACATTTATTTACATGTCAAAGTAGGTACTTAATGTTTTTGATACTGACTGAAGGGAATGATGTTAATAATTACAAAACATTCCCAATTTTTTGTCTTGATTTGTTTTGCTCTTTGTTTTAAAGACACTTTGCCTTTCTATGAAAAAAAAATATCGATTTGATAAATGAATGCTTGATTGTGTTGATTCAACACAATCAATATGCTCTGGTTAGTTGAAAAAAATAAAACAAAAGAAAAACAACCCTGATTTTTCTTTAAAACAAACAGGGTTGTTTTTCTATTGCTACCTTCCGTGAACAGAAGAGGGTGAGGAGGGGGAAGAGGTATCTATCATCTTTGCCTTCTGTGGTGTATTTTAATCTTTGAATAACATTGGGCATCAGCTGTAACATACTCAAATTAATCACCTTATTCATAAAACTGTTTACTTTTATTATATGTCTAAATGAAATTAAATGAATTTGACCTGTTTACTGTTTACAGCTGTGTCATTGAAGATATTTTATTATGAGGCCGAAAGTCTAAAAATCTTATTTTTTCTAGGCATTCATTTTGATGTATTTGGAGGCACAGACACTAGGAAATTCATCTGAAAGAATTTTTAAATTTGTTATTCTTTGAGTTCTTCAGCCATTCTGTGCATATTTACAATTGGGCTGTGAATTCTAGTATTATTTTCACCAACAGACAACAAGTTTGTTTTTGGAAGTGAAGTCTTGTTTCTTTTTTTTTTTAAACTCGTATTACTGAAGCCAAAGAGGAAAATGCAATTCTTTTCTCTGCTTCAATGGCAACCTAGTGCAAAGAAGAATTGAAATCAGAATTGCTGATCTGACCAGATTTCTTTGTGGATTAATGAAGAGAACAAAGATAATATTAATTAATCTCAAATCATAGCATAGCACGTGCTATCTTGGAGATGATCAGATTTATATTCACAATAAAACAGTCACAATGCAAATTGTTTAAAGGAAGGAAAATAAAATCTTCTCCATACTCTTATCTGCCAGTGTTAGCATTTTGTTAGCTTTTCTCCTTTCAGAACAGTCCATATCAAACTATGAGAAAATGAGTAAAGATAATGCCTAAATTTCATGCATACTTGCATAGACCGAAGACATTATCGTTGTGATACAGAATGGGATTGGAAAAATATGCAGCCCTTGGAAATGGATTAAATGCACATACATTTTGTAATGAGTGACTGTAATGAAAATCAAATGAATTATAATAAAATATGGAGTTTTAAAAAAGAAAACTACTCAATGCATAATGGTGCTAAGAAAACATTTAACAGTTTTTCACTGCATGCTATTGTCAAAGTAAATAACTACCAAAGACAAACTTACAAAGTGGTTTTAACTCTAATGTGATGCAGAAAGTCAGTCATTTAATTTGTTAATTAGTATTATGCCAGAAACTATCTATTCAATATGAAGCAAATATGTTTACAATCTTATCTGCCATCTGTTTAATAGATGGGAGAATACTTAGAGCTGGGATTCTCAAAGAGGGCTGTTGAAAATTTGTTCTACAATTAGTGGAGCAGATTTTTTAATTCTAAAGGAGTTTTTCATGTTTAGGGAGCACCTCTATGAAGGAGACAGTACATCACAGTGCTGCTATTCAAGATTAGTGATTGCTTATAGCTGTGGGTAACAGATGCTTGAGAAGTGAAGAAGTAAATATATATTTTAAGATTTTTTTTTTTTTAAGATAATACTGCATTAGATCCAGAACATTAAAGCAGGATTTTTGAGAAGGATTTTAAGACCAATTTTCATGGCAGCACAATATAGAGGTCTGGGTACTTACAACACTCTTCATCTCTTTCTGTAATCAGCAATTTTGCAGGCTTTCTTAGAAGAAAGCCCACAATTACGCAGTACACTAGCCATTAAAGTGAATTCTCAAGGTGCTTTTTAAACTGCATATTAAGGGTGGATATTAAATCATCATTTGGAAAGTGGATGAAAATAAAAGCTTAGATAATAAAGCATTCTTCCCAGCACTGCAACTTCTTTCCATGCTCTGTTTCAGCGCATTGTATTTCTGAGGAAGACTATCACAGTAATATTGCTGTTAATATATATAAGATAAATTTAACTCGGACAGAAACATTTCTTCCCATTCTGAAAACATAATATCTTTTTCTGCATAGTTTTTGAAGATCAAAATTTAAAAGGTGAATAAAATCTAAACATTCATTTTTAAATCTATGCTTCTTAGTTTTAATCAGTCTTTTCTAATAGCTATGATTTGTCAGGACTGCCTTTTTATATCTAATTCATTTTCACTGAGTATGAATGAAACACCTACAGGACACCAGGAGTGAGCAAAATATTTTCAATGGAATGCTAAAATAATTGCAATTCAAGGATTTTAGTACCTCAGTGAAAATTTGAAGCTGAGCAACTTTTATGGGAGGGAAATAAATAACTTTTTATAATGAGATGTACCATTATTGCATTTCTTGCACTTTTTCAGTGACTATTTTTAAGTACCTAAACAAATACATGTAAATGCATGAATAAAATGTAATTCTTACTAAGTATTTAAACAATGTACATTCAAAAGCTCAGGACATACTTGTTACCAAAGAGGAATATATTCTCAAGTAACACTCTTGAAAATTGTCTCTATTTTGTTCTGAATAGAAGGGATCATGCTAGCTTCCTCCAAATACCCACTGAAAACAATCAACTGTTAGTGCAAGAATTGCTTACACTGGTTTGTATACATCTTATTTCCCTGAAACACTGGTAAGCTTCTTTTACGGACTAGTGTGTCAGAAACTGAGATGGTCCCACAAAGAACCATGAAGAATAGGAATTGGGTTTTTTAGTCTACTTCCTTCTGTAGGTCAGCAACACTTGAGCCTCAAGTCTCAGCTTCACGTACTGCACTGTACACCCACAGTGAAGAATTACAATACAGCAATAGGTTTCTGTTTGATAGAATACTGGAAAGATTTCTTCATACTTTTAGACAGTGGTTTAGAGCTTTCCACTTAAAACTGATTTGTCACCATCACTGAGATAACAATAATAAATTGCAGCACAGCATTAACTTCAAAGGGCCATTCTGAATTTTAAAGCCATTATTGGTTTTTACTTCACTGCTGTACAGAGCTGTGCAGATCTGACCATTTAGGCTGAGTATTCTGTAGCAGTTTCGGAAGGGGGAGGGAGAAGGAGGAAAACTTTCCGAGCCCTGAGACCTCTCAATGTAAACAATATCCTTTGTAGCATGCCCAGCTTAGTCTTTTGACATTTTTTTTCCGTTATGCCTTTACGTGATGAGAGAGCAATTGGGTGGGGAGGTCTAGCTAGTTTAGCATAACAGGATTTCAGCCCTAGTGTTTCCACAGCAGTGAAGGTTCAACCCCAAGAATTTCTGCAACTGATAAATATATGCTACGAAGCAAAACAAAACTAAACAAAACAAAGCCCCAGCAACTGGTTTGTTCAGGAACTCAGCATCTGTGAGTTGGCTGCAGAGAGGTTAGTATGCACACTCCATCCATTCTACCTCTCTTCCTTTACCCTCTTCCCCCCAAAAATTAATTGCATTTTTAGCTAACAAGGTTTAGTTACAGAGGCACCTGACTCCTTCAAACCTTTTGGACACAATACGAAAGTCCAGTAGTAGACATTACAGGATTAAATCCATTGTAACATTCTAAAAATCAATTCATCTGTTCCTAATAGTGTTTCAATAGTATCCTAGTAACCTTTTCTGTGAAGCTTCATATGGTCTGTATTTGCAAACACTATTAAAATAGGCCTTCTTGCATTCAAAAAAAAAAAAAGCTAAATCTCTTCACGGAGCTGCTGGAGAGGTGCAGACTCCAATGTGGGCAAGAGTATTTGCCAACATGCCATATGGGAGCCATGGTTGGGACTTTTTTTTTTCCTAGAATAATTAAATGTTGATGGCAGAGTTCAAATGGATCATTAAAATTCAAAAGTGTAAGAAACAGATTTTTTCTTATGTTGCTGAACGCTCCAGAGGGCTGAATAGCTAGCAGAAGTGAGGCAGGCTGCAGCAGTGATCAGCGTGTGATGTGATGGTACTAATTTGATCATAATATAGTCATCTCTGAAGATTACAGCTATTCAATTAAATATTCTAATTAACCTGAAGTATTAGGCAAATGATACTAATTACAAATATTCTCCTGAGATTCACAGCAATGAAAATCCCACTTGCAACTGATACTTCTAGCCAATGTTTCGTAACACAATGTCCTATATCATAGGCTTTCAGAATATTAAAATGCAGTTAATTTGCCTAAACCTCATTTGTTTAATGGCATTAGCATTTTGTTTGAAATTGTAATAAACGTACATCCCGCTTTCAAGTAAAATTTAAAATGAGTGTACTCTTGGGGTAACTTAAGATTCCTGTTTACAGACCTAGCACTTTATTCAGTAAGCGGAACAGTTTGAGCTTAACTTTCAGCCATTAAACATGTTGAAATTGTTTAAAAATGCTAATAATTTGTCTTTTCAAATAAGAAAAAAAAAAGATATTTTGCAGTAAGATTTCATGATGTTACCCATGTGACCAGTTTCCTACTGCGAGGGCCCCAATGCTTGAACTTGCCTTGTAGTTTTTTAGTAGAATGTTTATCTCTTGTAAGTTCAGCTTCTGTTTGTTGTCTTAACTCCCTCTCCAAACAAAGCCACAAGGACCTTATTTTTTGATTTTGCTCTTTCCTCTCTTTGCTCTCTTTCAAACGCCATATGGATCATGGGTTCCAGGTCAGGGCTGCAATGGTGCTGGAACCTCTGCTTCCAGCATGGTGCATTCGCCCACCTTGCATAAGACTGCTGTTCCCCTTGTGTCACTTGCAGGGGCAGCTCAGCCACTATCCCAATTACTGTGCTGGGTGAGTAACTCAGTTGTCTATGTGAATTAGGCAGAACTTTTGAAAATTTGAACATTTGAAAATGCAACACAAAGCAGACAATTGAGCTAAAAAAAAAGAATACACAAAAGTGAGATAGTGAGATTCCTGGCTGCCTTTCTAGGTTTATTTATTTATTTATTTATTATTTGTTTATTTATTTTAAGTGGTTGTGGCATGAAAGGTAGATATTACTCGCCAACAGAGGTGGCTGCTTATAATAATCAGTTCCAAACAGCCTGAGAAACAAAACAAGTAGATGTCTTCAGTTGCTGCTTTGGATGCTCTTTTACTCCCAATGCCTTGATAAAGAGATGGAAATAGTTCTATTTTTTTTGCCTGTTGAATCTGTATGCACGGAAACTTAAATGGAGAGAGATATGAAAATAGATTTCCCAGTTTTACTACAGTTTTATCAATAATGCTGCAAAGCACTACAAATGCTAAAGTGATGTGACTTATTTCTCCCTGTAAACATATTCCTCAGACACAGACTCAGTAGTGCTTGTCTGAAGACAATCACAATGCTAACCATGTACCTTTTACATCAGTGTCTGTGGAAATGCTAGAGGCTAATAATAATAAAGATTTTCTGAATTTCATGTATAGAAAAATCACACTATCAAATGGCAACATTGCAAAGCTAAGCCAAATGCAGTAAAAGTGATTAATTTTCATGGTGCAGTTAGGAAAATGTAGTTGAGGATTTGTACTGGAAACAATGCTAGGATTTGCAAAAGAACAGACTTTTCTCTGCCAGTTTCCTAAATACAAAGAAAGGCAAGGAGATCAATGTAAGAAAAATTAGAACAATTTGTGTCTGAAATGTTCTGAAATTGCTGAATCTAAACTCGAGTAAGAGGGAAACTACAGAGATGGCTTTATGCTGTCTTATGACCTTTCCTAGAGCAAGAAAGAGACACATGGGAGCACATAGTAAACTCAGGATAAAAGCAAATCCTGGACAGACTATGTGCAACTCTTGACAGATATGTGAGGACTGGATTTTTTGTTTGGTTCCTTGATTTTGATGCTTTACTTTGACTGCTTACTTTTAATCCTTGAAAAGTTATTTTCCTGATGCTGTAAAAGCATAAGAGCATATTGAAGGGATTAAATTTCCCTCTCATTCTTCTCAGGTCTAAAAGCTGGGTTTCGATCAGCTTATTTTGATTTGATATCTGAGGTAGCTTGCAACTGTCCAGTCAGCACATACATTAGAATGCTCTATTATTTTAGAAGAGAATTTGGAAGACATTTAGTATAAATGCATTCACACAGATAAAAGACTATTTAGCAGAAAATTTTTGCTTAGAGTGTAGTTCTGGACTGAGAGTAAAGAAGGCTTGGGGAAGAAAATGGAAAGGTAGAAAGAAAAGAGAAGATTAATGTAGAGTAGTATGTTTTCAACTGTTCTCCTTATTGTTGCATGCCTGGGAGGCCTGGACACATCACTGACATGGAGGAGGAGTAGCAAGGAGAAGAATGACTTGCATGAAGTGGAGCAGCGCAGCACAGCACAGAAAGCTGACTTTTTTGCAAGTGCCATCACTGAGCTCTCAGACAGGACAGGGAACTGAAAAAGAGGGGCTAGATCAAAGATGTCTGCAAAGGTATTTTTCAGCTCCATTCCCCTGTTTCTGCTGCCAATCTCAGTCTTTATTTATATTCCCAGTAAAATTGTGAGATGAACAAAACCAAAGTAAACACAATCAGGAAACCAGCAAGGGAAAGGTAGGGGAAAAAATGAGAAAGAGAAGGAGAGAGAAAGGCAGCAAAGAGAGAAAGAGGGAGAACAGGGAGAAGAGCTGCAGAGAGTACATGTACACATTGCTCAAAGTCCTGTGAAAACTAGCTGCAGCTCACTAGAAAATCATTACTGCATTATGATGAAATAGGCATACCATGCATTCCTCTGCAGTCTTATTCAATGCACGAAGTGGCTATGAATAAAACAGCATATTTGTATACGGCAAAGGAGAATATTTTCACATTTACCTGTAGGATGAATGAATAAAATCATACAGTCTCTATTTATTTAGGGCAGTTAACATAATGCAGTGATCTATGAGTACATTCTTGGGGGGAGTGAATCTATTGGAGTGATTTACTTTTATAAAGGAAATGAATACATTGATGCAATAAAATTGTCATGTACTGTATTGATCTCCTTGCTATCGAGGAAGTGAGGAGGAACTTAAATTTATATAAAATGAATATAATGGAATAATAAATGCACAAGAATGGGTATTACAGAGGGAGATACACATTTACAAGGGAAATAAATACAGTGCAGTGATCCACTTCTATAAAGGTTGGACATTTAAAGGAATCGTTTTTACATCTACAGAAGCAGGGAACATGGTAGGTTATATTTTGTAGAGCACTGAACATATAACAATGTGGGAAGTACAATGGCAGGAAATATATATATATATATTTCTGGCCACCAATGTTGCATAGGAATAGCATATGTGAGCAGCTGGGTGGAATGACAAAAAAGAAAGGAAAATAAATGGAGAAAAATTATATGAAAATGGAGGTCTTGCCCACAATGTAGGGCAATGAAGCAAATTCAGGCTGTCTCATGGAATCTATGAGGCTTTGGGTAATTCATCATTAAAGATTATCACTATGTTTTTCTCGGTCCAGGCAGTGCATTTATTTTACCTCACAGCATAAACAAATGTATGCCTGTCCACCAGATTCCTAAGGAGAAAGCCCAGAGACAGAAGGACCAAGAGAGAGCAGTTTGTGCACTTGACCTGCAGTCTCAATCAAAGAAACAGACATCGAGAAGTCCTTGAATAGCCTAAGTTTCTTCTTTTAGAGAAGGTGAGACTGCACACTTTGTGGCTCCTGTGATTCACCTTAAATTCATCCTCTAAGCAGAATTCTTGGAGAAGTATTTAAATGGCAATATGGATTAAACTCCTCAAGGCACTCAAGATTGTCATCCCATCACCTGTGTTCAAAAACGGGGCAAATGATCAGTTCATTTTAGCCATTTACTTCTTCACAGTGTGATGCCATAGGCAGTTTCCTTAACATTTTCCTGCTCAAACATAACAACTCTCTGAAGAAAAGAGTTTGGTACAAATTCTAACAAAACTGTCTATTGCTCTAACTTCTTCTCTCTCTAGTTCTTGCTTCTCTTCACAGTTTTGGTGTTTTATTTTTTGTTTGTTTATTTGTTTAATATATCTTGTTTTGCGTTTGTTCATATTAGCACAAAAATTAGTGGTCTTTTCAAGTAAAATACAACAAAGCATGAAAATGCATTTCACTAAAAAAGAAGTTGTACCTCCAAACTTTTGGTAGAGGCTGGATTAAATATATCTAATTCATTCTAGCCCATTCTACATGTGAGTCTTAATATTTTTGCTACTAAATCTGTCAAGATAATGTGTTATGTGATGAGTGAACAAGCAAGGTGTTTCCCTTGTTCCCTGATTCAGTGCAATCTATTGCTTTGAAGCATTACACTTATTGTAGTGTGAATAGATGCAACTGTTTAAATGGGTGAATAGATGCAACTAGGTGTGAATAGATGCAGCTGTACATAGGAGTGAATGTAGAAAGCTATTGCACAGAGTTTCTTGGCAGTGTTATAGTTCTTAGGAAAAATCAAAGTCTAGATCATGCTTTCTGCTGGTATTGCAACCTGTGTATAGCAATGAAGGGTTTTTTGAGGTACAGCCAAGACAACATGTGCTTTTGGCTATTGACTTAAAGGGGGAGAATAACAACGTCTGCATGTTGGGCTTAAACATAGTTTCAGTCTATGGAAGGATGCTGTATTTTGTGGCTTGAGCTTGGGCCAGAAATTGGCGAAAGCATCAGAATTTCCCTCTAACACTGTAGTAATCTCTCCTTCACAAAAGCTGCCTGCCCAAAGCACTGATTTGTTGGAGGTTTAGTGTCTGCAGCTCAGCTAACATTTCCGTATTGCACAGTTTCCCTTGATAACCACCCTCTTTTAGCCCACACATATCAACTGGCTTTGCTCTCAGGTAGCACATCGTAAGCGTTTACAAAGCAATACAGGTGTGTGTGATGTGCACAAATCCTCTTAAATATGCTTGCCAGAAATAGGTTTATGTTTTCTTCCTCTTGACTTATTTTGGTATGCATACTGAAGAATTAATAGTATATATGTATTATAAATCCATAGAACAATTCTATATATGTATTAACTGTAATCATTCACATTTTTTTTTAGTCCTGGCTTAAAAAGCTGCATAATTTTACCTCTTCCTCCAGACGTGACTTAATTTTTTTTCTGTTACATTAATTTTGTTTTGAATACAGTGTGTATAATTTCTGTAAAGGTGTAAAAAGTCTTTTACTTGTGAAACCATGCACAACAGGAGAGATCCTCGCTTTTGCATAAGGGTTTGGAAGGGGTGAAATTTGTCTGTATTGAGTTGTGTCTTCTACTTTGTTTTGGATGAATCTTAATTCTAAGGTTCCCCAGGTGCATTCCAGGCCCCTGCCCAGTTTTCAGGCACCTGATTAAAAGCCTATCTGACAGCCATCAGGACTGCAAATCTGCGTTAGGTAGAAGTATATCATGCTCTAGGTATGGCATTTTATAAATAATTGATTATTTCAGTAAGGGTTTTTTCTGAAAGTAATTTTTTTCATGAGCCTCTCCCTGAAACGTTGTGTGAACTCCAAAGCAGAGATAAAATCCAAACTAAAGTATGCATACCAAACAAGCTGCTGTATCCATTTGCCTGTCAATAAGCTACATCTCATGTTTTTAGCAATTTATTGCAAGTCCAATGTGATCTTCTGATTCCTAATATATGGAAAGGATTCCTATAGAGTGGGATAAACACTGAAACAGTACAAATCATGCTTGATAGTGGTATGAATTAGGTAGTACTATTTAAAAGACTTAGTAAGGGAAGTTATCTATTGAGATTAACATTTAGTATTTCATTGTTATTATTCATTTGCAGTCCCTACAGCACAGCTAAGAATCTAGAGTTTGATTTTTACAGAATAACATCAAATTTATGTTAGAAAATTGCTTCTGCTTCTTTTATTATTCCTTTATTATTCTTTTATTTCCAGAAGCATTAAATAAATAAATAGGTAAATAAACAAAAGAGTGTGCCAACTGAGATTAATTACTAAAATGTCTTTCCTGAATTAGGTACCTTTGGCCCAAGGACTCTGCTGCTCTGGTGCTTGTAGGAGCAGGGGAAGCTCCAGCTGTGTTGGGCCCATTGTAAAACTGGGTACCATGGAAGGTGGAGGATCAGAAGTGGCAGCCGAGGTCTGGCTGCTGCTTGGTGGCAGAAGGGATGGCAGCCAGAGGCTGACACTTCTCCCACTGTGCTGCTGCAGCACTATCTGGAAGGCCTGGAGTGGTGCCAGCTTCAGTGGTGGCTTTCTTAGAGTGCTTGGGTACCACTGTCTCTTTGTCTTCTTCCACCCAGCAGCTGCTCCTCACATAGGCTGGCCACCTGCTCTGTTCCTCAGGTATCTTGTCCCTCTTGCAGGGCAGTGACAGCTACATTTTGTCTTTTCAGGGCAACTCTTCACTTGCAATGTCCAGGCAACCATTCTCTTGAAGTATGGGTGACTGTAGAAGAGTAACTAAAAAAAAGTGATAGTGAAGAGTTAGTTGCTATTAATTTGGGACTGAAAGACAGCAAGATACAGGAAATAGGATTTCTAATTTCATGGGTGTTAAAAAGCTCTATTGGACAGTTTAATCCTAAAGTTTAGGCTCACTAAAACAAGATATGTTGCAAGTATATGGAAATCAATAGGCTTATCATATCCAGATTTATTTATATTTCAGTTCCATGAGTTCAGATTAGGATATAACCCAAGTGTATTTTATCCACATTTCTAATACTCAGCAATGCTACATCTAAAATACCTGGAAACAGCTAGAGAAAGTAATGAAGTGAGGAAGATTAAGATATTTATGTCTTCCTCATCTTCTCTATTGTCAAGATTTAGTTTATTGGTCCCTTTAGTTTATTCTGTCCCTTCCACCAGAATTTTGTGAGTTGTGTGGAGCAACTGACATACTTACCTATAAGCAGCAAGTGCTTCTTCCTCTGCCAAAAATTCAGTAACTGAGGAAGTCTGTAGGCATGGTGTACTTTCGTGAATCCGTACAGGTTAAGTTTATGAATGAAGCTTTTCATGCTTTCCGTTCAAAAAGCTCTCAAAGGTCCTTTCATTCCCAATACCTTAAACACTTCTTCATCAACTGTGGGACAGCAGTGTGCCTTGCCAGCCCAAAGGGGCAGCTGTACTCTGGGATGCACCATGGCCAGCACTGCCAGCTGGGCAAAGGAAACAATTGTCCCATTCTGCTCTGCAATGTGTGGCCTCACCTCGAGCACGGTGTGCAGGGTTGGGCAACACAGGGTACATAAAATGATTAAAAAGCATCTAAAAGAGGGTGGTGAAGACAGCAAAGGGTCTAAAGGGCCATAGGTATGAGGAGTGGCTGAGGTCACTTGGTCTAAAGCAGACTGAAGGGAGGCCACATGGCGGTCTGCAGTGCTGCTCTCTGGTGACAACAGGACTGGAAGGAATGGCACAGTGCTGCTTTGGGGAACTGTCAGGCTGGGTGTTAGGAAAAGGTTCTGCATCAGGAGGTGTTGGGCATGGAGTAGGCTCCCTGGGAAAGTGGGCACAGCCCTGAGCTGCTGAAGATCAAGGAGCATTTGGACAACGCTCTGAGACACAGGGTTTGAATTTTGGTTGGCGCTGTTCATACTTGATTTCTTCTGCAAGTCCCTTCCAACTCCAGATATTCCACGATTCTGTGAAAGCTCTGGAAAGGATTTCCACTGAATCAAGTTTGTACAGATAACTGTAAACCATTTCATAAAATCCTGTTTATCAGAAAATCCACACGTGATCCTCAAATGTCCTTAGTATTCTGCATGTCCTGTTCCTGCTGGGCAGTGACTCAGATCATCTAGAAATCATCAGGAATTAATACAGGTTATGTGTCCCACGTAACAGTTTGGGTTTAGAAATCACATAGGTTCTAGCATGTGCTTGATTCAGGGGATCTAAGGATCTGGAGAGCCCTTTTAAAAATTCTGGACCCATTTTCAAACCTCTTTGCAAATTTTTGGAGCAGACCAAAGTAGGATTATGTACAAATGCAAGCTGGTGTTAGCTGAGTGTTTTATGAAATAACTTCATTGCAAGACTAGGAGAGATTTCTTCTGGAGAGCTCAGCTCAATATTTTAAAATAAATTAAGCTAATGAAAAAGTCAGGCATTCCTGATAGCTTGACTTGGTTCTTTAGCATGTGAAACATTAATGACAACCAGTCTTTATCTTTTACCTCTAACTAGCTGTGGTTTCATCTGTTTTATTTTCAATTTTTTCTGAATCCCCCTAAAAATTCGAATTCCCTTTTCTCTAATCGTAGTTTTCTCTCTATGATGCCATTCCAGTGATCAACAGGAATTACTGTCATAACTTTGCTTCCTAAATTGGCAGTGTTTTGCCAACCAGACTAGCCAAATTGTTGCTTCTGATGATTTTTGGCAGTGAGTTATCACTCTGAAGGGTCACAAAACTAGCACATGCATAACTAAATTTATCTGAGGGAGAAATACAACATTCAAATAACACTCTTAACCCAGATATCATGAATTTTTTATATTATCATACTGCTCGCAACTTCCAAACACCTGCTACAGCCAGAAATTCAGAGATTTTTACCCAAAGTGAACTAGACCTGTATGCTATTCCATTTCATTGCTAACATATGCACATTTAAAATATCTGTACGTGACTCGTAAAAAGCTCATTCTTTTCATGGTGCATACAAGCACAATGAATTTAGGTTCACATATATATAAATTATGCAATTGTGTGTAAATATTCAGATGTGTAACTCCATTATTGTAATATAAGTGTTTGAATTTTTTTTTTTCTCCAGAAAGCACGTTGTAACATATCTCTTGTCTGTCTGGGTGCTCCTAGCTGAGGGCCCACAATTATGCAAGTATTCTGAAAACAACCCCCATTCCTCTAAAATAGCAACTGTGCAACAACTAATGTAAGAAAAACAATTCTACTCAGAATAAAATCGGTATGAAATCAGGCAAGTGTGAAAGGCTGCAAAGTAACTATTTTGTTACACGTTTTTATGACATAATTATATTGATCTGAAAGACACTCATCCAGAACCACAACCTTTTATACTAGAAGAAAAAGCCTGTATAATCTTTTCAATCACTTGATATTCATGGTCTTACTCAAAGGTCTCTGAATATGTCATGTGTGTAATACCGATGCAAAATTTGGCACTATAGTCACTACCAGCAATATGTTTCAATAAGGTAATTTTCTTGCTGCCTAAGAACATCAGCAGGGTGCAATCCTGAACAAAAACAGACTATGACATCTTATTCAAGCATACATCTGGAGGACAAAACTATACTTTATTAAAGGAAAATGGGATTTCAGGATTGTTTTGACAAGCGGTAAAAGCACGCACCTCACTTTACATACAGTACAGACTTTTAAATTCAAAGTGCATGCGTAGCCATTGTAAGTAAAGGATGGAAAAAAATACTACCATTCTCACTGGGTTATGCAAATTTACAAAAGAAACCTTACAGTATATCTTGTGTATATTTATATATACTATATAATACAAAACTAGAATGTAAACCACTATTTTACTGATTTCATCTGTAAAGAAGTCTATTTGCATACTTAAGAAGAAGGCTAGCAAGCTTATGTTTTGTACAGCTAACATATAGATGTTGGGTATGTGCTTTCATTTCCACCAGGTATGTTTGATTTTACATTCTTATGTTTTCCACTATGTTTTACATTTATGTTTTACATTAAGGTCTTTCTTTCCCGGTTTTCCCATCCCTCCCCACGAGATAACATTGTGTTGGAGGATCCTTTTAATGAAGAGGAAACAATATAATTGATATATATCTTTTTCCTAAATATATTTCATTCCAAACTATACGTATTTCTGTGGTAGGGTTCTTCTCAGAATACTGAGATACCTGCTCAATACCATGCATAGTGTTGAACATAGCCCCTGTGAGATATCAAGCACATGATTTTGAGACACAATAATTTTTATTTTTATTTTTTTTCCCCCTCTCTAATTTCAGCAAGCTAAGGAATAGCACTTTGAATAGCTTTGAAAAAAAAGCTACTTTTCTCTAGGGTCATTTTTATTGCTGAACTTTGAAATGATCAGTGACCACATGTCAAATGTGCTCCTAAACTTGAAAAGCTCTGATTTAGTGCTTTGTGCATTAGAAACCATGTCGAAATAGAGAGCATGAATTGAGCATTTTGGCAAGATGACATGGTAAAAGGAGGCTGCGTCATTGTGTAGCTAAGTGAAAACAATCATCTCCCCTGCAAAACTCACTGATATTCCCTACCAGTTATACCACAAATTAGGACCAGATTTGTTGTCATTTGTTTATCTGAAAACAGGCTTATGCTCTGCTATTTGAAATCTGTAGTTATGTTTTGCTGCCCAAACCCAAGCACTTTCATAATGATATGCAGTATGACAACCATCTCTGCTGGTAATGCACTGTTAGAGCCGACATAGTACAGCACTGAGCATACTTAATGTACACAGTGCCAAGGTTATTTGGAAGGTCCTGGATTAATTTATTTGACTAATAATACTATTATGCAACTAATAAGGTGATTTTAGCCAAACTATAATCTTCTAGTTATACAACATACCTCAGTTACCACCTCTGTCAAACCAGAAATTATTTATGGCTGTTTCAGAGAAGCCCCCTCAAAATCCATACTACATATATTATTACTGCTGCTTCTGCATATTCAAAATGCCCATCAGTGCAAAGGGAAAATGTAATCAGCAAACTGGATGCTTGACAGCAGGACTGAAGAGGATGCATTCAAAAAGAAATGACAGTGACAGATACTTTAGCATATCTCTAGCTGTTGAAGTGAGTGATGTTGGACCAAGAGCAATTTGTAAACTGATTTATTTTCATTTATATTTCTTTTCCTCCAGAAGGTGCTAAACTGTACTTTAATTCTTAGAGGCTTCTTTTCTTTCCCCCCTCCCTCCTCCCCTTTCAAAGTCTTCCCTCTTTAAGTTAAAAGACTATTTATGAAGAAGCAGCTGAGAAAGCTGAGAAAATGGGTATTGATAGTCTGTGGAGTTATACAAACCCTTTGCAGACATTCCTTTAGTGGCCATCTTTGGGTAGACAAATCCTGTTCAGATTTCCCTTACTAGAGAACATTCCTTTAACATTCCCTTTTATATGGGCGTAAAAGGGATCATTCCCTTTTATAAGGGCAGGCAGCAACAGGACAAGGGAAAATGGCTTTAAACTTGAAGAGGGTAGATTTAGACTAGATATTAGGAAGAAATTCTTTACTGTGAGGATGGTGAGACATTGGAACAGGTTGCCCAGTGATGTCACTGATACCCCTCCCTGGAAGCATTCAAGGCCAGGCTGGATGGGACTTTGAGCAAACTGGTCTAATGGGAGGTATCCCTGCTTATAGCAGGAGATTGGAACTAGGTGATTTTAAATGTCCCTTCCAGCCCAAACTATTCAATGATTCTATGATTCTATGAAAACCTAATGTGCTTTACAGTCTCCAGTTAAAATGAAACACTGAGAATGTTAAAAGTGAAGAGCAACGTTGTGCCACAGAAATCTCTTCTCTAGATCCTGTTCTGCTCTTGTTTTCAGTGCTAGAAAGGTCATAAGAACCATATGCACAGTATAAAGAACTTGAAAAAATACTTCTAAAAACAGGGATAACTCTTTCCCTAAAAGAAGATAGATGAGACCAAAGTCACAAAAAAAGGCTCTTCTGTGATCCTGAGTCAAGTGGGAAAATTACTTTCACACTGGTATGAAAAAATTAAGCCCAAGATTATTGATTGCAAACCACAAAAATGACATTTGAACTTAAATTGGACCTTCCTGACGTGGGCTTCTCACCACACAGAGCAGCTCAAAAAGATCTCACAACAAAGCACTTCAGTTTTACTTCTATGGACTAGCATTCTCTTGTGCAGGCGTACCAGGAAGCATCTGGTTCGAAAGAATTGGAGTCTAACACTGCATCTAGCTTGCCCATCAAATGCAACTCAGAGAGTGGATAACTTCATCTGCCTGAGGCTCATCTTTCCCTACTCTGACTCACAACTCCTTCTGACCAAGTCAATGAGGGGAAAAAATTACTGTGTCCCTGCTCCTCACAGCACCCATCAGTGAAGCTACTGCTCAGTACTCCTTGTGCATATTCTGTGTATGGAGCACAAGCTATTCATCCCGTTCTATCCCATCTTGCCCCATCCAACCCCATCCTACCCCATCTCATCCTATCTGAGCCTATCCCCACAGCATACTGCTATGCTCCATTACAGCAGGAAAGGAAGTAGAAATATTTTGCCACACAACAAATTATTTTCTCAGCGAGTTGAGTGAACGACTTGCTCTTCTAGCCAAAGCCTTCAAAGAGCTTGGGATGAGGAGGACAGGGAATTTGCCATCTGTTCACTGAGTATGATGGGCATAACAGCCAATTCTCCATACCTCTTGGAATGACATTTTTAAATGGATGTGAATTAAATCAGCAGCTGTCATAAGAGCTGAAGACATGAGAGAAAACATCAGTGTGAAATACTTCTTGTTTAGGTCAAGGCCATGAAATTCCAAAACAAACAAGTAAAACCAACAGCAACAGCAAATCTTTATAAAAAGGTCATTTACTAGTAATTTTTTTTTGTTTGTTTTTTGTTTTTTGTTTTTTGTTTTCTTTCTTTTCCAAGAGGAAAGTAGAGGAGAATGGAAGGATTTAGGCGAGCAAGGTTTTTGTGTTAAGGTTTTACCTGCTTTCATTATTGGCTATTTCACCTGTATGTCACTCCCAAAGATTAATATACACATTTTCACTGTTGGATCCTACAGAACATATTCAGTAGAGATGTCACTGCTCACTGTCTCTGTGCTTTCTAGCAGTCTGTCAGTCTCCAGGTAGTCTTATCAGCCACTTCACTTTAACACTGTGCCTTCCTACTTACATCAATAACCAGAATATTCAGCTATTTCCTTTCTTTCAAGTTCTACCATACTGCAACACACAGTTTCATGATTCTTTATAATACTTTATACAAACATGTCTGAACCATGTACTGGGGAAGTGAATTGGGAAGAATCTCAAAATAACATAATGACAAAGCTTAGGCACTTGCTATATATTATATAAGCATGCATGTATAGTCCAGTGCATGGTTTCTTATATCTGACTAAGGTATATTTTTCTTTGACAAACTTAACTGTTCTTAAGTGTATATGTAATTGTTATGGAATAAATCATCTTCTTGATCTCTGGTAATGAAACGTGTGCACGCTAAAATGTGAAAATTTATATCCCTATATTAGAACTAATGAAACCAAAGAGGTTGTTGTACATTCATATAAATGCCTGGGCTAATACAAATTTATTTTCATCCATTTTTTATGATTGACCTATACTGTGCTATTTATAGCAACCCTTTTATTGCATAAACTTCCAAAAGAGAAAACAAACAGCAAAAGCTGGTAAACTCTCTGTAGATTAATGACAGAAATCTTTTTTATGGTCTTTGAAAAAACGCAGTACATATATAGAGACAGCAATGAAAAACGATTTGTAGGGTATGCATATATTTGATATGTATATATTTGGAAGGGAAGGGAAGGAAGGTACAGAAATGCACGTTACATTTTCCTTGCAAGAAGGAGCTTAGCTGTCTTCTCATTTTCAGTGATCTGAATCTCAAATCCCATGTTTTTATCTTTATATCTGCTTCCCTTAACGGAATGTAAACAATTTCAGTATCAAATAAAATCTCTCTTTATATGATGAATGCCAAAAATGTCTTTCATTTTGGTTAAATTCAAGACATATAGGTGGTTGTTGAGGGGGGAGGAAGAAAAGAGAGAGGAGGAACAAGACTCTCCCTCAAAAAAAAGTCAATATATGAAACATAATTTAAAGCTAGGTTAGCTAAGAGGAATGAACAGAGTAGCAGCAATGAACAAGAATAGGGAACTAGCAAGAAAGATGTGCAGATCTGAAGAAAGAGGAGGTAGACATGATGAAGGGGAGTGCTAGCGAAACTGAATCTCAGCACCATGAACTGATGCCTCCAGTCTGTTTTCTCTTGTGCCCTTTCTTTGTAGAAAAGCACCACTACAGCAGAAGAAATAGCTGAAATACCAACAGCTCTGCCCCCAACTGAAAAAATAAATAAGACAGCAATATTTGGCTAGCCTCTCAGGCTAAAAAAAGAAGAAATCTGTAAAGTTTATAAGTTTATTCACAATGTGTGAAGTTAAAGGTTTGCCTGAGTCTTTGAGGATCTGGTCTCATTTAAGGAAAAACAGTGCTCTGAAAAGTATCTACAAAAACACCTGTAAAATGATGTTCTCAAAATGTTTGGAAATGCCACATTTCATTCAAGATTTTCCTACACATTATAATTCTCTCTTATCCCTCAGAAATGCTGTGACAATGCCACTTTTTCACAACAATTTTTATAAATTACATCTCATCGACTCTGATAATATCAGTCCATTGCAGCAATAAACCTGATATGGTATGATATGGTACAATAGTGTGACTCAAAAATTCTGAGTAGAAACACAAAACATTTTATTCATAACCAAAACCTCTGTGAAAGTCCACAGTAGCCTATTGATAATGACCATATTTTTATTTATTGAGGCTAGCTATTGCTGAGTCACACTGGTGACTGGCTTCGTACTTTAGGGCATATAAAGCACATTAGCCTATAGAGAAGCATTTCTGAAAGAAAAATCTGTGAATAGACACAGATTTTGTTACCGCATTGGAGTTACCAGAAAATAAATAAATAAATATAAGTTCCGTGAAGGGATGAATTCAGTTATCAGCTAGGGTGTTATGCTGGTGGCAGGTCAAGAGCTCAGCCTAACTCACATATGGAAAATAGCTTGGAGATGAAAGCAAACCTGTGTGGTCCAAGCTGCTCATAAGCTACTTTGCGCAGAAATCTCATAGCTCTCACATATTTAATGCAGCTCCACAAGGATTGCATTATAAGCTCCAAGAGATTCAGATAATTAAGAGTTTTTGTTTACAACTGGCATGTGGGGGATTGCATTCCACCAGAACCTCCCAAAATGCAAGGATTTCTAAACTTGGGAGAAGCCTTGACTCCTTTAATTTAGCAATTGCTTCCTCTGATTTAAAGTAAATGCTTGGATCTATTGTCTCAAAGCGCTACAAGAACAAACAAAATTTCCTCATAGCATTTGATGTAGTTGTCCTTCATGAAATGCAGATATCTGAACTAAATAACACATCTTCCAGTCTCTACTTAGCAGCTAAATAATAGACCATTCTTATTCTTTAAGGTAAAAAAAGAAGACTTACTATTTCCACATGCATACAGATAATTCCTCCACAATTTTTTATAATGTATACATATATATATATAGTTTTCATTTTCAGATCTGCAAATGGGATTCCAAACCAAAGGTGCTTGAAATATTAACCTTTTTCACTTGATATTTCCATCTCAGTTTCATGATTCCCTTCTTTCAAATAGTCTTGAGAAGGCTGAGATAAATATTTGAGCTTTTGAATATTTATTCAGAGGAATCCAAATAAAAATAATGGGCTATTAATGGGAAGTGGATTCATTCTTTAACAATGGCAATTGATGTTGAGCCTCTCTGGTCTGACGAAAGCACTAGTTGAAGTAGTAGAAAGAACTACCTGACCTGCTGGTTCATAATATTATGGCTGTGTTTCAGACATATTTCTGTACCCTTCCTTATGGATCACAGCCCATAAATACCATTTGTGTGTACTGTGAGTACTACCAAAACTGTCAAGACAAAGGAAATGTTCCTGTAAAACAATAAAAGAAATACAAAGAGGCAAGAAGTTTCTCAGTATAAAAGATACCCTTACAGTCGATCAAAGCTAAATTCAAAAGAGTAACATGCAGTTCAGTTCAGAGTGCACCTTTGGTGAAAACTCTGCTTTTTAGAACATGCTGGTGGCATCAGTGTAGCTAAGCCTTTGGTTTACCAGGCTGAATAAACAAAATAAATATCTTTGATTTGTTTCTGCTTTTTGCTTGACTTCTCATCCTCATGCCCAGTCTTCGTATGTTTTATTGGCAATTTATTATAGCCAGCAGAAGACACCAAAGCCTTAGCAACAAGATCTTCTGATGTACAAACAAAATGCATTTAATTTGACTCAGTGTATTACAAGCATTATAATCCCTCTTCTGATTTCAACATGATTGACTAATCTCATCTGCTCAGAGGGATAAGCCTCGTCTCAGCCATGATGACAGGCTTAGAGAATGATAAAAATTAGGGCATTCTCACAGATTATATACTGTAACAACAGATAAGGCTTATGAATAAAGAATTGACTACAGGTGGTTATTTGTAGAAATGTACTAGATTAAGGGGTTAATGTTAGAAAGGTACAATGTCATTTGTAGCTAAATCATAGATACACACAAGTGTGGGAAAATCTTTCTCGCCTGTGTAAACATCGGGGGAGATGAAGCGACTGTAACTTCACACATTTCATAGCTCATTTCACCAGCAGTCAGAATGAACAAGTACATTCACAATAACCCTAATTTGCTCTCTAGAAGTTCAGTTTGATAACTACAAGTACTTGAATGGGTATTACAGAGAGGCAGAAAAAAAATGGCCTGGGATGAGAAGGCAAGAAAAATATTGCCATGCTATTTTCTAGCTGCCTGAAGTACTTCAGTTTAATCTGCTGTTGTTCCCAGGTAAATGTTGTGCTTATGATTCTTCTGTTTGGATTTGTAAAGAACATATGGTGTAGCAATAATGGAGGAAGTGCATGAGGCAAGGGGTAAGCTTTATAACCATTGAGCAAGACCTCTATATACACATATCTTACCAGCAAATGCTAGCCTTGGGTGATTAAATCTCCAAGCATTGCTGTGAAAAAGTAATGAAACCCATATAGTAACAATGCAGGAAATGCAATTACATGCCATCTGCATGCTAGATTCACATTCAATCTTCCTGGACAAAAACAAAAACAAAACAACAACAACAAAAAAAAACAATACACTCCTTCAATCTGTTAAGCTTAACTAAATGAAAGGAAAAGGTAAGTAAGAATTCTTTTGCTAATATAATACAAACTGTTCATCTTGATTTTGAAATAAATCATTTTTATATCATTTCATGCATACTGATCTGCAGGTACATGATGAAAATATCTGTGAAGAACTATTACCACCATGTGACAACAAATTATTTCAATTATTTTATTTCGTTAATATTAATAAATGATGCATCGAAATAGCTATAAAGTTGCACATTATGCATACACAAGTGTAAATAATTGTTATCTTCACTTTTGTCTGTATTTTTCTTTATTATAACTTAGTGGATATTCTGTTCACAAATAAAGATTTTGTTTCTTGCTGTCTATAACGAACTGAAAAATGCTGTAGATTTTTTTTTTTTTAATCTGAACTTTCTGATTACCTCAAGTTAGGAAAGCAGAGTCCCATTTAATATTACTCTGTGATGTTAGAAAAACGATTGGTGAAATTAACAATCCTTACAAATTACAATCCTGCATACATATATTTTTATATGTTCATAATATTTTAAAGTGAAACATTATCAAGTTTGTCTAAATTAGTTCCCAGGCAAAGAATCAATAAATGAAGGAGTTTAATATTGTATAGTAATGATTATAACACTATTTTTCAATTGTATTTGTTCATGGGCATAATCTACTATGAGTAGATCTAGAGACAGGGACTGACATCATTAAGAGTTTAAGTTTAAACCACTTGAACTTAATGCAAACGGAATGAACATGCTGGAGAGACTGAATATCCGTTTTGTTTCCATAGGAACTCCTCCCACAGAAAGCTGCTGCTAAACTCTCATTGGCAAGTAAAGTGCACACATAAAGCATGTACACCAACACACACACACACAGGCCTCCACTGTTGCTACCTGTTTGCTAACCAGCAGTCACGTGCAAATGAGCCAACAAAGAGTACTGGAGAAGTGATTCTGCAAGTGTGTCAGTTCTAAAGGCTAGGTGTGCCATGTATCTATCTGACATGTACTGATAGGAATGTGCTCCCCAGTAATCATCCTATTTAAAATGTGCACATTGTGTTTCTAGGATGTCAATTAAGTGTATCCTTCGTAGTCACTGACGTGAGATTAAACCTTATGGTTTAAACAAACAGTAGAACTGCATAAACCAGAAACAGCATGACAGGTCTGACATTATCCTGGTTCGTATGACATTACATCACTGTGCCACAATCTCTTGTCATGATGCAGCATTTTCCTAATGGACTTGTGTCCTTTAGTACATGTCAAGTACAATGATACCATGTTAACACGATCTCCTAAGCTGCAAATACACAAAGATTTATTTTTTTAAGTGATAAAAACGTAAGGAAAAAATAGAATAAATGCTGCACATTGATGTTAATCCAGGTTATCACTGACTTTCTGGGCTGAAATTGAACACTGCTGGCTCATGTTAAGTTTTTCATCTACCAGGACAACTAAGTCCTTCTCAGTGGGGCTACTTTCAATGAGTATTCCCAGTCTATATACATATCAGGGATTATCATGACCCAGGTGCAAAATCTTGCACTTTGCTTTGTTGAACGCCAGTAGGTTCATATGGGCCCACATTTTGATGTTGTCAAGACCCATCTGGACAATCTGTTCCAGTGCCTCCCCACCCTCACTGTAGAAGATTTTTTACTTTTGTCCAACCAGACTCTCCCCTCTTTATGCTTGAAGCCATTTCTCCTTATTCTGTCACCACAGACCCTGCTAAAGAGTCTGTTCCCTTCTCTCTTTAGCTCTCCTTTAGATACTGAAAGGCCACTACCAAGTCACCTCGCAGCCTTCTCTTCTCCAGGCTGAAGAGACCCAGTTCTCTCAGCCTGTCCTCCTCATAGGAGAGGTGTTCCATTCTGTGGATCACCGTTGTTGCCCGCCTATGGATGCACACCAACAAGTCTATGTCTCTCCTGTACTGAGGACTCCACATCTGGACACAATACTCCACGTGAGGTCTCACCAGTGAGAGCAGAGGGGCAGGATCACCTCCCTCAACCTGCTGGCCTTGCTTCTTTTGATGCAGTCTAGGATACAGATGGCTTTCTGGGCTGTAAAGGTACATTGCTGGCTAATATCCAGCTTGCCATCCACCAGTACCCGCAGGTCTTTTTTGTCAGGGCTGCACTCAGTCCTTTCATCCCCCTGCTTGTCTTGATAGTGAGGGTTCCCCTGACCCAAGTGCAAGACCTTACATTTGGATTTATTGAACCTCATGAGTTTCACCTCAGCCACTGCTCCCACCCATCTAGACCCCTCTGCATGGCATCCTGTCCCTCTGTTATGTTGACCACACCCCACAGTTTGGTGTCATCAGAAAACTTGCAGAGGATGCAATGATTTCTATGTCATTGATAAAGATGTGAGAGAGTATCGGTTCAAAGACAGACCCCTGGGAGACACTGCTCATGACTGGCCTCCATCTGCATGTAGAGCTATTAACCTCCACCCTCTGGCTGTAATCTTCCAATCAATTTCTTTTTCACCAAATAGTTCAGCCTTCAAATCCATATCTCTCCAATTTAGAGATGAGAATGTTGTGGGATACTATGAAAGGCCTTGTAGAATTCAAGGTAGATGATATCAGTTGCTTTTCCTTTGTCCACTGGTGCCATTACTCCATTATAAAAAGCCACTAGATTGGTTGGGCACCACGTGCTCTTGAGGAAGTTGTACTGTCTTTCTCAGAACACCTGCTTGTCCCTCCTGTGCCTTAACACATCATCCAGGAGGATCTGTTCTGTGATCTTCCCAGGCACAGAGGTGAGGGTTACCAATCTATACTTACCCGAGTCCTCCTTCCTTCCTGTCTAATAAATGGGAGTAATATTTCCTTTTTTTTCCAGTCACCAGGAACTTTCCCTGACAGCCATGTCTTTTCAAACACAATGGAGAGTGGTTCAGCAACCACATCAGACAGCTCTCCTAGGACTCTGGGATGAATGTCATCCAACCCCATGGATTTGTACACATTCAGTTTCATAAGGCAGTCTCAGATTTGTTCTGCCTTTTCAGTGGCAGGAAGGGGGTTGTTTTCTCCCCCAGTTCCCACCAAGAGGTTCAGGAATGTGAAATATATGAGAATCCTGGCTGCCAATGAAGACTAAGGCAAAGTACCCATTTAGGACCTCAGCCTTCTCCATATTGTTATAGACAGTTGTCCTTTCTCATTTATCGGAGGAGATATATCCTCTTTGACCCATCTCTTCTGACCAATGTACCTGTAGAACCCCTTCTTGTTGTTTTTATCATCCCTCACCAAGTTCATTTCCACCTGTGTTTCGGCTTTCCTAATCCCATCTCTACATGTCTGCACAGCATCTCTGTATTAACAGGTGACACGTCCTTTTTTCCACTGCCTAGACATGCTCTTCTTTTTCTTCACTTTGACAAGAGGATCCTTACCAAGCCATGGTAGTTTCTTGTTTCCTTGATCTGCTTTCTTATTCTGAGGGATGGAGAACTTTTGCACTCTCAAAAGGACGTCCTTAAAGAGTGGACAGCTTTGCTCCACTCCTTTGTCTCTAAGGTCAGCTTCCAAGGAGACTTCATCCAGCAGTTCCCTTAAATAGCCTGAAGTTTGCTCTGAAGCTCAGTGTCCTGACTCCAGCCTCTGCCAGGTCCACATTCCACAAGATCATGAATTCAACCAGGGCATGGTTGCTGTGCTGCCTCCAGTCTTAATGTCTTTAATGATATCCTCCTTATTGATGAGCACTATTAATGCTTCACCTCTGGTTGGTCTGTCCAAAATTATCACCATTATCAATGGACTCCAGGAGTTTCTTGGATTGCTTGCAGCTTACCACGTTGTTTTCCCCACGGGTATTTGGGTAGTTGAAATCTCCCATTAGGATGAGAGCCTTTCTCTTCTCCAGATTAAACAACCCTCTAGCCACTCCATATATGTCCAGTATCTTCACCAGCTTTGTTATACTTTTCTGCACACATTCAGGTAACTCAATATTATTCTGGCAGTGAAGGCCCAAATCTGAACACAATACTTGAGGTGCTATTGCAGCAGTGCCACATACGAGGTTGCAGTCACTTCCCAGGTCCTGCTGACCAGAACTCCACTGACTTTCTTGGGCACCTGGCACATTACTGGCTCATGTTTTCTTTCACAAACAGTTTGGAAGAACTTCTTGAAATTTGAACTTTGACAGACTATAGTTACAATGAACAGAAAGTTAATAAAGTCAGTAATGTGCTGGATTTTTTTTTTTTTGTTTGTTTGTTTGTTTTTAATTTATCAAATTAACTCTTACACTGAAAGCATGTAATCCTTAGTATATTGGTATTATTCATCATAATGTTATCATTTCTAAAAAGAAAACAATGCTTTCAAAAGGTCTTTGGAATAGTTTTTATAATAGAGGTGTCTGTTCCAGTCATTTTTAACTTCTTGTAACACTCTGTCAGATATTCTGCAGGAAGACCTGCTTTTTAGATCATAGATGAGAAAGCATGCACACAGAGATAAAAGGTTGCAAATGCAGCAATACCTTAGACCTTTGCTATTGGATATAAGTGAAAATGGATAGCATGGCAGCTCTACACACTGAAAAGGTGAATTTAAGAAGCTTCTCCTCTACCTGCTTCTTCTAAGCCTGATTTGAGAAGAGAGGATCACAGAGAAACTTGTATTTAAAACCTTTAAAATAGGCACAGTCTTTCAAGAAAACGTTCATATGTTCTTCAGGTCTACCATGTCAGCAGTTCACACTGCAACAACTCACAAAAATAACCTAATTCATTTAGTTTATAACTGTATACAGAAACGAAGCCCTGCAAAAAAACACGGCTTGTGGTAGATAATACTCCACAAAAATTCAATTCACTAGTAAAGGTAGTTTTCACTCCACCTAATCAGGATCAGGGAGAAGGAAAATCAAAATCAAGATTTTTCTTCTTCATGACACAGCATATTTAGAAGTATAGCAGAAAGGAACTTTGCTAACATGAATTTTGATGATGTAGGAAGCAAATCTAGTAATTGCAGTTTCCCATATCTGCTATGATTAATTAATCCTCAGAAGGTTGGTTTTTTGTGTTTTTTTTTTGTTTTGTTTTGTTTTGTTTTGTTTTGTTTTTTCCAGTAAAATACATAAAAACTCCAAAGTGGGGTGTGAGAAACTTACAAAGTCACAATGCTCCTAAAGTCTACAATTTAAATTCCAAGTTACCTGGAAAAAAAGCAAAAAAAAAAAAAAAACCCTGCATAAGCAGCAGCATATTTTTAAGTCCTCTCTAGATCTATCCAGCTGCAACACCAGACAAAGATCATATAAAGATCATGAGTGGAGTAAAGGATTGGCTGAAGTGTGCTCTTATAAGTCTACTGATAGCTTTGGGGAGAGTTAGGTCTAAATATCAGTTACAATTATGTCCTGCTGCTCTTTAAAGTTTCAAAATAAGACATACCATGTCTTCCAAGATCTTGCCACAAAGCATCAAACTTCTTGTGTAAAGAGAAGTTGGCTTGTTATATATCTGAAATTTTTATTCAAGCCCTAAAGATTTTTGTTGAGGGTATAAAATGAGTAAGAATGTCTATGGGGAATCATCATCTGTTTGTGGCAGGCAAGAAATTCCAAAAATGTTTAGTCTATTCTTCTCTGTACTCCTGCAGAAAAGGTTGTATTTCCTTTTTCAGTGCCCATAATCTTTTTAGAACCTTTCCTTTATTGAGACCATAAACATCACAGTGGAGCTGCAAATCATCACACTCTGCAGAAACTCCATCAAAGAAGCTACAGAGTAAATGACTCTGAAAAGCTGATGATCACAAAATTAGGCAGTTGACTGACTTCATGATAGTTTTCATGGCACTCAAGGTATTCAGAAATATTACAAAGGACTTGTGGATGACTTGGTCTCCTTATGACGTGGTCAATCCACAGGACCAGGATTCAGGAACCTTAAACAAACACAGGTTCCCTATCACTGTTCCCTACTAATCTTATTTTGCTGACACAGACGTCTAGTTATGCAAGTGCCTTCAAAATGACTTACTGAAGAAGTCAGTTGCTTTTCTAATCTTTGGCATTAGTTGTCATGCTTTGAGAAGAAAGTCAATATGAAATTTTATTCAATGAAGTAATTTTTGAAATTATTAGCAAGCCTAGCAAATATCCTCCACTTAACTAAGAATTTGTCAGTCATGTATCATTCCAATGTTTTAACTGTTGAAATAATAAAACTAGAGTCAAAAAGGGCTTTTTCAAATTCCTTGGATGATTCGAGATGTATCTTTCATTTTTGAATCCCTTTATTACAGGAGGGGTATATTCTATTATTTTTTCAGAGGCTGTAAATATTTTTTCTATTATGTTGATAAATATCCATAAGTAGTTGGAGTGGTCTTCCATCAAAATATTTTGAATTCATTTCTTTTCTCAAAGATTTAGCCTGTTTTGTTATAGGTAGACTGTAAAGAATTCTGTAAAATAGATTCAAATTAAATCAGCAAACGCAGATTTCTGTAATAATGAGGAAGAAATATTTAAAATTCAATGTTTACGTTTTCTTAGAAAACTTATTTGTAATACTACCACCAAACTTTCAATAAAAATTAAGAATATTCAAGGAAGTTAGCTGTCTAATTGACATTAACAGCCCCCCAGTCAATGGGCACTTCTTTAACAAAACCTGTCACTAAATTCTGTTATTTTTGGACTGAATGCTGCAAATCATAAATGACCTTTATTTTCATTCTTCTGATATTATATGATCTTTAGATTTTATATTTTCTTATACAGTGAATAAATACATGTCTGTCTGAATAGATGTGATTATTAATAAGAGATAGTAGTACAAGTGTAAAGGAAACAATAACACTACTAATGTTTGGAGCTCAGAGTAACAAATTGATAAGGAGATATAAAAAGCAAAAGTGCTTGCACTGTGCAATACATGTGTTTATAGGTTACAAATTAAATTGCTGTCATTTGTCAGCAATATCTTCATAAGGATTTAGAGAATCGTCAGTTTTCTCAGATGCAAAGCATATAGCAATTTTTGGGATGCAACACTTCCTCCTACATCTGAAGTAGGAAAAATCCTGAATGTGTGCTGTCCAGCATATACAAATGACATATAGCACATAAAATGTCAACAACTCCTTGCGAATGATCAAGTAATATGCTCTTCCCTTTGCTAGCATTCTAAATAAATACAGGGGTCTACAAAATGTGAATCAGAAAATAAATGTTAATTTCTATCCTAAAAGTTTAGCAAACCCTATATCTAATCTCACTGAGCAGTTTCACTAAAATATCAACTTGGAGGGAGGCAGAATTCTGTCTTAATGGATCCTTTAGAAATTCAATTGCATGCAGACAATTCTCAAGGCAACATCAGACAAAAGAAAAGAGAGGAATATGTTGTATCATTAATTGCCTGGTCTTTTCTGATGAAGAACAGGAGGTCAACAAAGCATAGACCTTAGAGTCTAATAAAATGTTTATCTCATTCATGAACAAAAAATATCAGATATGGTCTACTTGAGCCCAAGGCAAGAAATGCTGAAAATTAGGAGTGGAAAAATAGACTGTGGGGCTCTTCATAAAAAAAGATGATTAGCACCAAGTATTTTATGACACATATATATGCGTCCAAAAATAATTTGCAACCTTAGCTTAGTACCTCATTCAGCCAACATCAGACAGATATAATTATGTGAGAAATTTCAGTTGTGTTGCCAACCTGCTCAGATAATTTCTACTACAGGACGTTCAAAGTTTTAACCTTCAAAATCAGTACTCTTTCAAGAAGAATTTGATGCAATGTAAGAATTTTAAGCAGTTTCAAAACTGCTGATAGATATCATAAACTTTGAGCTATGATGGATACAGGTTGTAGATCTGAAAACCGTCTCAAGCCATAGACATCAGGGAAAGTCAGAAAAACATCTGGAAAACTACAGCTAACACAAGGATCGTATAAAATCAGAGTCATAGAATGCTTAGAGTGGAAGGCATCTTAATGATAATTCAGTTCCAACTCCCCCACCATGGGCAGAGTTGCAACCCACTTGATTGCCCATTCCCCATCCAACCTGGCCTTGAAAACCTTCTGGGATGGAGCTACCATAGCTTCTCTTTGCAGCCTGTTCCAGAACCTCATCATCCCCTGAGGGAAAAAATATCTCCTTAAAGTCTAATCTAAGTCTCCCCTCTTTTACTTTAAAACCATTCTCTGTTGTTATACCACTATCACACCGTGTAAAAAGTCTGTCTTCCTCCTGGTTATAATTACAAGTATTGGACGGCCACAGTGAGGTATCCTCAGACTTCTCTTGTCTAGAACAAGCCCAGCTCCCTCAACATTTCTTCACAGGAGAGGTTCTCCAGCCCTCTCATCGTTTTCATGCCCATCTTCTGGATCTGCTCCTACAGTTCTGTATCTTTCTTGTGCTGAGGGCCCCAGACTTTGATGCAATACTCCAGATGAGGCATAATGAGTTTAAGAATAGAAGGGGACAATGACCTCTTTTGCTCTGCTGGTTACCTGGTTTTTTTTGTATGAAGAAGAGATCTTTGTTTTTATGCTTACAACATCCTCTGTGTAAACCTAGTTCTCAAATTTGAACATAAGAATGTATGTTATTTCTTTTTATCGATTAAAAATTTGTGCTTCTCAAAAAAATTCTCAAAAAGACTCAAAAAGAGAAGACAGAATGAGATGGAAAATAAAAGCAAAACAACAAAAAACAAAACAAAAACCACCAACCACCCCACCTTCACAACACCAAACCCAGAGTGCTAGGACTCAACAAACTCTGTGTATCAGTGCATGATTTTTAATCACCCAGGGACATATAATGAATTGAAGGAGCAAAGGAAAAAAAAAAAAAAAAAAAAAGCAAATGTAGGTATCACAAAGGAAGGCAAAGTATCAATATTCAATCGCATCAAACTAAAATAACTATGTGGTTTAAAACCAAATAATCTACTTGGGTATCTAATTTATATGCCCTCAATGAAAACATCAGGCCAGTTCATTTGGTTGGAAGAAATGTGGCTTATTCACATGTTCCCTGGGGAAATGTATCTCCTACATGCCTTAAGTTCCCTGGATGTGCTGCACTAAGCTAGCTGCAACATGCTGGGGACCTTGCAGAAGAATCAGTCTCTTAGGAATTTACTGTTGAATTGCAGATAATTAAAGTGTCTTTACCATTCTCTGGAGTGGGGTTCACCTCAATGGTAAAAGTGAACATGGGCACTGAAAACAGGGTGAACTGAAGACTCACAGAGGCATGGTGGCACTGCCTTTAAAGACCTATAGAATTAATCAGGTAGGCTTTGAAAAAAATCTCTCGGATTTTTATCTTAGACAACTTTCTATTAAGACCACGTAGGAATCTAAGCAGTTATATGCCAGCTATTTCTACATTTTGTATCTAAAAGGAAGCAACAAACATATATATTTTTAAAAAGAAAAACAACTCCTAAACTATTTTCATTTGGTATTTTGCTTCAGGCTGCTATGTCACAAACACTGAGAAGCTTGTTTTCAATTAGAAGTTGGTTCCACTAGCAAGTTCCTTCCAGAATTCTTGATATAGTAATGTATCATTAAAAGCACTGATTATAAATTTAATTATTCTGTTCTAAACAAGCAAGGCACTAGGCCAATATGAGTGCTCTCAGGTGGGCATTAAAAAATAACCAAAAAAGAAAAATTTTCTGGAGAAGAGTAGTGATTGCACGCTTCTTAGTGCCAAGGGTAAATATGCTTGGTGCACTGGGGTCACTGACCAATCTTCAGAGCATTGATATAATTACTATGGCAAATGTCTTGTAACTGAACAAAATTAAGTTCTTTAGGTGGAGTAAGGAAATACATCACTAAAAGATGTAAATAACAAAGTTTACAAAGACATTGCAAAGAAAGATTTGGCAGTATTGCTGTAGAAAAACAGCACAGAAAGTGTCCAGATTGATTTCTACTGACAGCCTCATTTCACACTGCAAACTTAGCCCCTGTGTATTCCCAGCACCCCTGTGCATTAACCTTCATCCTGTGGCCATACTCCATCTGTGCCCTCAAACTAGTGAGTCAAATCGATGATTATCTAATCATAGATTTGAAGAAAATTACAGGGACAAAAAAAAAAAAAAAAAAAAAAAAAAAAAAAAAAAAAAAAAAAAAAAGGCCTTATCGAATGAGAAGTGAATTTCTAAATATACTAAAAAGACATTTAAAATTGTCACAAATTTCCAATTCTGAATTTGATATGATGAGGAAAGGACTGAAAAGCAGATACTACAATCCCACTGTTAAAGACCTAACTTCATGCCTTTTGTCTTCCCTTTCCATGTTTCCAAAACTTGAATTTGCAAAAGATAAAGTAAAATGCATTTCAGGATGTACCTGCAGGTACCAGCTTTGAAGTCTCATTGAAGAATGCATAAGTAAAAACACAGCCACTGATCACAGAATCACAGAATCACCAAGGTTGGAAAAAACCTTCAAGATCATCCAGCCCAACCATCCACCTATCACCAAGGGTACTCACTAAAAATGAAATGAATGAAATGATGAAATTTGCTTCTTGATCAAGAGCACAGGAACCTGAACTATCTGATCCTATCTGTCACCAAAATGTTAATCTCAGGTAAAGCTGAAGTATGAAGTCAGTGATTCTTTTTAAGGGGACTTAGGGACTTATTTTACAGTTATCTCTAAGTGATGTTCATCTTCCCATCGTTGCCTTATTCCTTCCAAAAAAAAAAAAAAAGCAAACCAAACCAAACAAACAAACCATTCTACAAGGCGAAACACGTGAGCTGAAATCTTTCAGGATAGGCTGACCTGGGGCTGCTCAGCCTGGAGAAGAGAAGGCTCTGAAGGGACGTGATAGTGACCTGTCAATATCTAAAGGGGAGCTACAGGAAAGAAGGGGACAGGCACGTTAAAGGGTTAGTGGAAATAGGACAAAATTTAAAACGATAGATTTAGTTTGGACATAGGGAAAAAGTCTTTTTTTTAGGGTGGTGAAACACTGGAACAGGCTGCCCAGAGATGTGGTGAATGCTCTGTCCCTGGAGACTATCAAGGCAAGGCCGGATCAGGCTCTGGGCAGCCAGATCTAGCTGTGAATGCCCCTGTTTATGTCAGGGGAGATGGACAGAACAACTTTTAGAGGTCCCTTCCAACTGTAAGGATTCTATGATGCTATGAAAATAGACCAGTATTAAGAATAGCCATGTTATTTACCTCTTACTGCTCCAAATAAATAAATAAATAAATAAATAAAAAGACAACAGTCATCCCTTCCAAATACAAGAAGCTGCTCTGCTACACTTGTTGAACATGCTGGAAGTGGATGCACTTTATTGGCTGATATCTTCCAATCTCTTTGTAAAAAATGCTAGATAGCATATTTATATATATATATATAAATGGAAGAGAAACTAAAATTAAGTTACCCACATGAATTGTTTTTACATCAAATTCCAAGTAAAGTCAGACTACAACAGTTTTTATCATCACATTTTAAGCAAAAGATCTCAGTGTGAAATCAGCAATTATTTGATTCAAATATTGGCCCATGGACCCAGAAAAGTCTTTGAGCACAAGTGTTCTAGCAAAACAGATAGATCACCATTGCCATATTTAAGCAAAGTAATCTATACTTAAATAACGCAGTTAAAGAAAGTAACCATTTTTTCTACCAAAGTACGAAGTGACCAGAAACAATAACACAGAATTCACGCAAATAATGAAATCCATCATTATTCCATTTTCTTAATTAATACATTTGAAGAAGGAAAGAATTATGGGTTTTATTTGAAGAAAAATAAATAAAATAATATTTTTGTAATGAGGAAAAAAAATAAGGTTTTTTGCCCCTGCTTATGTGACTTTTAAGGCTACAGAATGTGCCAGATTAAGACATTGGAAATGGAAATTCTATGTTTATCCACATGACATGTTCAGCACTGCCAACAGCTGTGCAACTTTTCCTAAACAATGTTCCTCAAAGATGACTTGAAAAGACCACAATTAGGGGCAGGAGAATAGTTTAATTTCCATGCCCGTTCAATCCTTGGCTTCTCTGCTGAGCCTGCCAACTATTGCCAATTGCAATGGTGGATTTTGTGACATGGACACTTGTCCACTAGGAACTGGACTGAGGCTACAATCAAATGCAATTATTTTCAGTCACTACTGACCTACAAGAAGTTTCAAAGAAGAAAATGTAGAACGTGTTGTGCTCTTACTTGTTTTCTTGACCAATTCTAGCACTTTAGCAGTGACAGCTGAAGTATTTCCTGACGGTCTAAAAACCATTTTAGTGATATTTTAGTTTTTCTCATACTCTCCTCTGATTAAATTGCAAAGGGAAAAAGAGAAAGAG
>NW_024884253.1:87810288-87816967 GCF_019232065.1 Centrocercus urophasianus | reverse complement strand
GAAAAAGAAAAAGAAAAAGAAAAAGAAAAAGAAAAAGAAAAAGAAAAAGAAAATATGAAGAAAAAAAAGAAAAAGGAAAAGAGAGAAAGAAAAAAGGCTCCCTATGCAAACTCTTCCTTGTGTGGTGTAGCACAAGATGAAAATGCCAAGCTTCACTTTATGATCTCTGTCTATTCAGAACCCCCCCTTTTCCATCACATCTGAAAAGTTACTTGAAAAGCAATTTTGAGCTTTTTGACGCAGGTTATAAATACATAATTTTTTTAAAAAAGGAAAAAATGTAATTTTAAATTAAATTTATATGTGCATTTATATGTGCATTTTTTCAGATTTATTCTATACTTAACCAACTTACAGGCAATAGAGTAATGAGAAGACTAAATTATAGCAAGAATTCTGGCAGTTCTGTTTAACTTCAGAGAGCAAGTAGCCCTGGATCCTGTTTGCATGGGAATCTAAGATACCACAGGCATAAATCAAGGATAAATCATTGATGAAGAGGTATCAGTTAGCTCTAATGTTTATAAGCTAAAATAAGGGAACAAAAAAATATAAACAAAATACATTATGATGTTCAGTAAAGTATCTAACAAAAGCAAAAAAAGTATCTAACAAATGTATCCAACAAAAGAAAAAAATAAAGCCACAGTGAGATAAGATTTCTCTGGCTTTTCACCCAGGAATAAAGGATGAGAGTGGAAGAGAACATGAGGGGAGAGCAACTGCACAGATCCCTCTAGTGGCAATGACAAAAAAGGAACTCTTATGTGAAACCTCGATTGGGAAGTCATTCAGAGCCAAAAGGTCTGTAGGGAGTGACCAAATGGAGTCTGCAACTAGAAAAAGGGAAAAGAAGCAGGGTGCTGAGAAGTTGTACAGTTTTTCAGGATTAGCTGTACTGTGTGGCTACAGAATGATAGCCGTCCATTTGCTTTGATTAATGTGGACATCCACGTCTATCTGGGGCATGACAAAGAGTAAATTTTGCAATGTCCTTACATGGTCCCTACACACGGTCATATTCCTGTATGAGGAAAAAAAGAAAAAAAAAAACAACCCAATCTTTAAATCTTCACTAAGAATAAAAGGTAGTTCTTTGCCTATGTATTCCTAAAGATTCGGGCCTAAAAGAAAAAGAAAAAAAGTGTCAACACATAATTCAGCAATCCAATAGTGTTTTCTTGTCCATGACACCTGTATCAAAAGACTAGCGTACTTTCCTACATCACTGCTGGTCCTCACCTTATTGTATCTCTTCATCACATTAGCCCGAGAGTAAATACATAAGTTTACACAAGTTAGCCTTGCCACCAAGATCTGTTTAGGATTTCTTTTTATAGATGTTTTATAAATGGAACAAGGAAAAAGATGAATAATCTCTGGGTCGCAGTGTGGAATAGATGGCAGGCTTATATCATTCAACATGCAATAAGCTCATAATTTCATTGTAAGTTGTGCAATGGTTTGTACTTTGTCTATAAATTACTTGTTGCTTTATACAGTCTTTTGGGCTTGTCTGGAATAATATATGCTTATTCTTTAATTGAGCAGTCTTTTCTGAGTCTCAATTTAATCTTTAAACTCACTGTGTGCTATGGCTGCCCTTAAAATCTAGTACAGGGATGGTTAAAGTAGCAGTCCCAAGCAGACAGCAGTTACCTAATAATTTTCTGTACAGTTCTCTGTGTCGAACTCACATCCTGTAAGAAAGTTTCCCTCTTCTTTTTTAGAATTCTTACTACATTTACTCTTTATTACCCAAATGACCAAAGAGATATCCCACATCATATGGTGTCATGCCCAATAATGGAAGCTGGGGTCCAGGAGTATGAGGGAGGAAGTGTTGGGAGTGATGGCATTTGTCTTCCCAAGAAACCATTAGGTGTGATGAACCATGAACCCTACTTTCCTGCAAGTGGCTGAATACCTCATTTTAACAAAGCTGAAATTCAGTGTGACCCTACCAAACACCCCAAAGGATTGAAAAGCTTGCCTGACAGTATCAGGAGAAGAAAGGCTGCAGAGGAACCACCCTAGGGAGCTTCAGATGCCTCGGGCATTACAGGGCAAAGCTGAATCATAGTTTTCTCTGAAGTTTCTCATGAAGAGTTTGAAGTGGCTCTGAGCAACAGATTGAGCACTTACAATATCAAAATTCCACTACAACTCTGAAAGGGGCATAGGCATCTGTTTCTGCTGAGGACCATGGAGTCATTGTTGAAGTAAACATACGGTTCAGGGAAGGTGGACAGGACCTGCAATTCTTTTTTCTCCTCTTGTCTTTCAGCTCCAATGTTCTTTTGAAAGATTTGTCCTCAGGACAATTGGGTTTTGATCCTAGGCAACCATGCAATTGGATGTAACCAAACTGGAGTTCATTGTATAGCTCAGGCATGAAGTTGATTTTTCAGAAAGTTTTCTTTACAAATGTTCTCAAATAATATTATAAATAGATTATTTAACATTTCTTAAATACAAAATCATAAATACATACTTACAGGTGTTGTTTTTTTTTAAACAAAATGCATTCCTCAAGTTGCTGTCTATAGTGGATGACCTTAGAGATGCAACTGGGTATACTTCAGTCCCTAAAGGAATGTGGTCTCCATACCACATGTTTCAAATAGGGCCATGCTAAAATATCCTACCCTGCATTAGCTTGTTATGCAGTTACCGTCCTGCAGAAATGCCTGCAGTAGACTTTATTTTTTATTTATTTTTTAATAGTGATCTTGCCATCTATTTCCTTTTGATTGCTATTATATTAATGCCTTACTTGCAGAGAAAGGGACACTCTTTAAATCTGAAAATGCTAAATGCATGTTGAAGCTTATAGAAATATTGTTCTCTTGTTTCAGCTCCATTAATTCTTTTAATTGAGAGGAAATTTGGGGAAAATTTTCGCACATTACTACAACTCATTCTTAACAAACAAAAGAGAATTGCTCTGCGTGTTATTTTGTTGGTTTTTTAAAATTGCTTATTTTTTAAAGAGAAACTAACTATATATTATTGCTTTCACACACACACACAAAAAAGCAACATAACCTTTACTTGAGCTGATGAAAAGTCAGTGAAAGCATTGAAACATAATCACAAGCAAGCACACATTGACCACAATAGAGCACATGTTTGTGTTGACTTTTCATTTTTATGTTAACACTGCAAATTTAATACTGTGCTGGAGAACATTTAAGAGTATCATACCCTTTAAAACCAGAAATAAAGTCATATGTTCTGATAATATGACTTCTTTTTTTTTCCTTTGTATTAAAGTATAAAGTATGTCAAAGATAAAACAAAAACAAAAACAAAAACAACTGAAACTCTAACAAGCAGGTACCCTAATATGTCACACAAGGAAGTGTCATGAAGGATGGGTCATGAATATCTCCATAGAAGGAGATTCCACAACCTCTCTGGGCAATCTGTTCCAGTGCACTGTCACTCTTACTGTAAAGAAGTTCTTCTGTACGTTTGTATGGAACTTCCAAAATTCAAGTTTTAGACCACTGCTCCTACTCCTACCACTACACGCCACTAAGAACATGGCCTTCTCCATTTCCTTCCTAACTCCCTTTAGATATTTACAAATTACAGTCACATTTCCATTCAGCCTTATTTTCCTCAGGCTGTGCAGACCCAGGTTCCTCAGTCTTTCCTCATTAGAGAGATGCTTCAGTCCCTTTATCATCTTTGTGTCCCTCCGCTGGACTCTTTCTAGGAGATCCTTGACATTTTTTTCGACTCAGGAGCCCAGAACTGGACATAGTACTGACACTGTGACATCACCATGGCAGGGTGAATTGAGAAGATCATCTCCCTTGACCTGCTGGCCACGCTCTTTTTAATGAATCCCAGGATACCATTGGCCTTCCTGGCTACAAAGGCACACTGCTGGTTCATGGCCAACCTGTCATTCACCAGAACACTCAGGTCCTTCTCCACAGAGCTCTTCTCCAGTTGGTGAGCCCAAAATCTGCACGGATGCATGTGGTTATTCCTTCCCAGGTGTGAGACTCTATACCTGTTTTCATTAAATCTCATCAAGATGCTCCCTGCCCAGCCCTCCAGGTCTTGTTGAATGGCAGTGCAGCCTTCTGGTGTGTCAGCCACTGCATCCATCTTCGTATCATCAGGAAACTTGCTGAGAGTGGAATCTAACCCTTCATCCAGGTCACTGATGAACATGTTAAACTAGATCGGACCCAATACCAACACCTGGGGAACACTGCCAATTACAGGCCTCCAACCAGGCTCTGTGCTGCTGATGACAGCCCTCTCAGCTCCTGGTTTGCTGCATTTTGTACATGTTATACGTTGTAAAGACTTCTATAATAAAATTTTGCAGCATTACGCAACTTTTTAATGAAGAGAAATTACTGAGCTGCTTTAGGGAGTAAAAACAAATTTGTATAACTTATATCTAGAAAACTTTTTGATGGCAGAGCTCCTCCATTTTGGCATTACATAATTTTGATTGCTATCTTTTCTCACAGATTCTCCCTTCAGTCTGACTAGCACATGTAATATGAGTAAGAATTCAAAGAGGAGACTTTACAATCAGGAACTGTATTTTTTAGTACTGATAACTGTTTGAATGCACATTTCATAATCTAACAGTTCATAGCTCAATGAGGCGTAACAAGAAAACAGAAAACACTAGGACTCTGCTGCATAGAAGTCAATTGGAAGGAGATGCTCATTATGTTTTTTTACAAAGCACTGCATATTTTTTTTTTTTTATCATTGCTATAATTGAGCACAGTTCTGTCAAACTTGGGGGTACTGGTGGATGGCAAGCTGGATGTGAGCCAGCAATGTGCTCTTGCAGCCCAGAAACTCAACCGTATCCTGGGCTGCATCAAAAGATGCGTGACCAGCAGTTGCAGGGAGGTGATCCTGCCCCTCTGCTGTGCTGCTGAGGCCTCTCCTGGACTGCTGCATCCACATGTGGAGTCCTCAGTACTGTAGGGACATGGACCTGTTGGAGTGTCTAGAGAAGGGCCACAAAGGTGATCCACAGGATGGAAACCTCTCCCCTGTGAGGCTTTATTTTCTTGAGCCAGAAAAAAAAAGTATCTTTTACTTCTTATGTGAACTCCTGCATGTGGAACTCTAAAATTCTGGAAACAAATGCAATATGATGTTTAGATTGTAATCCCACCAAGGTTACTGAGCAACATCCGGAGGTGCCATTTCACAATAGAGTAGACACCATAACCAGGAAAAAATGTATATATAATCAGTATCTGTCACTATCATCTTTATCAAGCAGTAAATATATGAGAAAAAATGAAAAATGGACAGTGAGGCACAGAAAACGTAGTTTGCCAGATTCATTTAGGAACTGGTAGCAGATCTAGGAAACTGAGACTAAATATCACACTTTCAACATACACTGTATATTGGCTCATCAGATTTTGAAAGCAATATTTCCATAACACTTGTTACTGATGTGCAAAATTTTCCTTTCTGTAAAATGTAAGATCAAGATTACTTCACATTTATACTAACAGATAATATAAGGAGAACAACCTTAAACAGGAACCCTTAGGCACACTGTCTTGTGCATAGAGGCTGGTTTTTGCCAATTTTGGGGGGGCACTTATGCTCATATTCCTTCTTCTCAGCAAAGTCAAGTGACTACTGAAGGTGTCAGAGGGAAATGGCAGTGTGCTGGGAAACAACATTGGTGTCACTGGTTCAGATTCTCAATGTGTGGGTTCGACAATCAGGTATTTAACGATATTACAACCAATTAGCTACTCTGGACTGTATGACACTAGCTCTCTACAGACATGCAACACTCAGCATACTCTTATTCTGAGTTCTTGAATGGGAAATGGCAGTCAGAAAAGAGTACTTTAATAAATAAGTTTCAGATTAAACCTGAAATATTCTTGGGGGACAGAGCCTCTATGTCACAGCCTGAAGTTCTCAAGTTATGTACTCCAGCTCTTCTTTGGGCAGAATTTGGCAAGTCCCTCTGTGTTTTATGCCTGAACACTGTGAATTAACATGGATGTAAAGAAATAATTAAATGTTATTTGAGATACATGCCCTGAACAGTCAGATGAACTAATCCAGACTGATTTCGACAATAGCGTCTGTGCTGCTCAAAACCCCTAGTTATGTTTCTGTGCCTAGGGAAGCATGGTACATCCCTTACAGTTCAGGGAGAGTGTAGAAGAGGTAACTTTAACTTGCCTTTATGCCTGCAGGATAACAGACTGCTGTCAAGACTGCATTAATCAAAAGCATAAATTATGAAGCTCTGAAACCTGCTATGATGCATAGACAAACTCAACATAAGGTTTCTAGCCAGCCGTTTCACAGCATACAGCAACCAAGGATCCACTTACAGGAACGTGCTAGAAAGATGCAAAATGAGCTCCCTGAAAGAGTCCTCCTGCTAGACATACCCCTGTCATTATATGCAAAATTCTTAGTCTCCTAGTTGGGGGGTGGCAGGAGGGAAGGAGGGGAGTTGTGAACACCTCATGGAGTCAATTTTTCAGAAAGAAAATAATGAAGAATATATTAATTTCTGTACAATTTTTAGGCAAAATTGATGTCTTTCAGATACTGAATTTTGTTAAGAGACATCTTAATCTCAGCGAGAACAGCCACCAAAATTTTAACTAGGAAACCTAATTAAAACAAGCTAGTCAAGTGC
>NW_024884253.1:87737788-87805288 GCF_019232065.1 Centrocercus urophasianus | reverse complement strand
ATGTGTTGGTGAATGTGTACATATAACTGAGAGATAAAGGTAAAAGGAGCCGTCAGTTATGTGTGTCTACACTGTGATGAATTTTGACTGTGTTCTAGCCACTGAAAATTATTTAGGTATTTATATGTAGCACAGACATATGCAAACTTACACACAGGAACGTATATAGAAGGGACACTTGGTGTAAGCTTCAGGAGAGCAGTGCAAGTGGTCTTGGATGTCCTTGATTAGAGCATGCTAAGGATCTACAAGGTCACTCTGTGGGGCCTGCTTAGAAAGAATTTAAGTTAGAAAGTTTAAATATGATACCTGAGGTCCAAAATCCATAAAAGTTGAGGAGTCTTAAAGGCAGGAATTCTGATACTTCAGCATCTATCTATCTTTGTTGGTATAAAGGAGACTGGTGCTATTTCCCAGTTTCCAAACCTCTCCAAACTCTATGGGGATGTCCTAGCTTCATAGCAGGCCCAACCATGCACAACTGATCCCAGGCTTTCACAAAAGGGAAAAAAAAAATTGTAGCCCAAAACAAGTCTATGGCGTTCTTTGATACGGTACTCATCAGATGATGGATGGGAGAGGGTGCTGTGATGTGCAAACGTACAGTAATTGTACACAGAGGCAGGAAACAGAAAAGAAGCAGCCTGATAACCATAATGCTTGCACATGTACAAGTCTATTGAAAGTTTTAGGTTTATCTCTGTCAGGAGTGAAATTCTGTCTTGATCCACAGGAAAGATGAAAGAACAGCAGTAAAGGTTTTTTGTTTTGTTTTGTTTCCTTCAGCTGAAAGAATAGTTAATTTTCCATTCAGACAATGCCCTCCTTGCTCACAGAGGTTGACATGTAATGGTAGTTTTAATCTTGTGCCTACAATTGCTATTTCTAATTAATGTTAAAAGACATAAAAGCCAAATTATATACCCCTGAGTAAAAGAGATTAAAATGAAAATGCTGCCAATTCAGTTCTAATTTTATTTATAAATTTAATCTGAACCTAATGTCACTTTTTTAACTGATTCTGAATATATCATGCTGACTGTAAAATTATAAAACTCCCACTGATGTATTCAGGAAATTCAGTTGAGCACACTTGGTAATTTCACTTTACTAGTCATTAGTTACAAATTACTGCTCACCATAAAAAATTTGAATCAGCTGTCTGCATTTCTTTCTGATTTGAAAACTTAAGATCATGAATCACTTGCAATTAATTATAAACCACACGTAAACCAACAATGTGAATTGTATTCAAAAGCAATGTTTAGCAGTGTATCATTTGCTTTCTGAATGTCATGTATTGAAAGCATTATTCTTAGTAATTTCAGGGTTTTCCAAAAATCTTACAACTACACTTCAGCAGGGAAATCCTTGTTTAAAATGCTTATTAAAGATAATTTAATGCTACCTTGTATTTCCAGAGCCAAATTCATGTCGCATACAACTCTGTAAAACTAAGCTTAAGGGACCAAAAAGGGCAATATGAAGACAAAAAGAGGATTAAATTATTATTTTAGGCTGCACTTTAAGATGTCGTGGACAGAAGCACCATAATATAGCTATATAAATAAACATAATATATGCTGATAATATGTATTTACATATATATCATAATAACACTCTCAGTCATCAACTATAACTAGTTTTAGTGTGTTCTTTAGTAAATAAATTTCACCATTCATTAAAAAGGATGCATTCTAGCTTTATCACAGAATATACTGATCTGCCCAGAGAAAGAGATATGTTTTTAAAGAAAAGTTGCAAGGAGTTTAGCCACACTGCCGTATGATAAAGCTTCGTTTTTAATGAAAGACTTCCTTAAAAACTATAAAATAAAAAACATTTTAATAAAATAGTGCCTTATACATCATAAGAGACATTTTCTTAAATGACAGTGAATGGAAGCATCTTTTTTTCTGAAGATAAATATGTCTGGTTTTTTTCATGCAATACAAAATCCTTACATGGCATGATTGTTCTGCCAAGAGTCAGTGACAGACTTGAGAGGTAGGCCCATGTGAACTTCATGAAGTTCTAGATCCCAGACATGAATGTAGGGTGCAGAAAAGGAATTGGGGATGTTGGTGAATGACAAAATGAACATGAGCCATCAGTGTGCCCTTTCAGCTCACAAAGCCAACTTTATCCTGGGCTGCATCCGAAGGCAACATGGGGTGATTCCACTCTATTTCACTTATGTGAGAAACCTCCTATAGTGATGCATTAATCTCTGAGTCCCCAACATAAGAAACACACCGCCCTCTTGGAGCAGGACTAGAAGAGGGCTTGAAGAATGCCCAGAGGGCTGGGGCACCTCTCCTGTGAGGACAAGCTGAGGGAGCTGAGAAGATAAGGCTTTGGGAAAACCTCATTGCAGCCTTCTAGTAACTAACATGAACTTGTAGGAAAGGTGAGAAGGAACTCTTTAACAAGGATTGTGGTAAAAAAAGAAAGATTAGATATAAGGAAGAAATTATTCACTATGAGCTTGATGAGGCAGTGGAACAGGTTATTGAGAGAAGTTGTTGATTCTCAATCACCAGAGATGCTCAAGGCTGGGCTTGATGGGACAGGAGAGGACTGCATGGAGAATGCTATTTCCTTAAAGACTTTCTGTTTATAAGAAGATATACAGTTCATTCCTAGAGGGAAATGATCAGTTCACAAGTCTGGAATTTTTTTTAGTCCTGAAAATAAAAATAGTTCCAATGCATCTTGGTATCGTAGGTCCAACAGCAAATATTTGTTTGAGCTTTTCAATTCCTATCTATGATCCACAACAGAATTAATTGTAATGAATTTTACTTTCAAACAATTAAAACCATGACATGATTTCAAGTCTTTTATTAGAGTTAATAATATTTTTGATATAGAAGACATAAAACATTAGTTATTAATGCCCTGGAAAGGTATTTTTGTGCTTGCCAATGCCCTTTTCATATACATAACCACTAGGTTTTGTTTATCTGACTTTGAAATGCCCTAATAGACATGACTTCTCCACTTCTGTGAGAAGACTATTCTGCTCTAAAGTACAATTGCTAACACTAAATGAAAAGTGTTCCCCACCTCTACCAAAACACAGCTTTAATTTTCGTTGTCTTAATTCCATTTCATTACTCCTATAAGGTTCCATGTGTATTTGCTGTTCAGAAATGTATGGATTGTAATCACAACCTACTTCCCTGTACTCAGCTCAGTGCTCCAGCTAGAGTATAGTAAGGGATTTTTCAAGTACATATATACTAACGTATATGTATCCGGACTTGAGCAAGGCCTTTGACATGGTCCCCCACCACATGCTTCTCTCCAAATTGGAGGGATGTGGATTTGATGGGTGGACCACTCAATGGATAAGAAATTGGTTGGAAGGCCGCAGACAGAGGGTGGTCACCAATGGCTCTGTGTCCAGGTGGAGGCCAGTAACAAGCAGTGTCCTCTAGGGGTCTGTCTTGCGATCAGTGCTCTTTTACATCTTCATCAATGACAGTGATGACAGAATAGAGTGCACCCTCAGCAAGTTTGCTGATGACACCAAGCTGAGCGGTGCGGTCGACACATTTGAAGGAAGGGATTCCATTCAAAGGGACCTCGAGAGGCTAGAAAGGTGGGCCTGGGTGAACCTGCTGAGGTTCAACATGGCAAAGTGCAGAGTTTTGCACTTGGGCCGGAGGAATCCCTGGCATCCATACAGTCTGGAAGGAGCGGTCCTTGAGAGCAGCCCTGCAGAGAAGGATCTGGGGATCCTAATGGATGAAAAACATAACATGAGCCAGCAGTGTGCCCTTGCAGCTTGGAAAGCAAATGGAATCCTGGGCTCCATCAAAAGAGGGGTGGCCAGCAGGGACAGGGAGGTGATTGTCCTCCTCTACCCTGTTCTTGCAAGGACCCATCTGGAATACTGCGTCCAAGTGTGGAGTCCCAGTACAGGAAAGACAAGGAGCTGTTAGAGAGGATCCAGAGGAGGGCCATGAAGATGATCAGGGGACTGGTGCACCTCCCCTATGAAGACAGGCTGAGGAAGCTGGGTTTGTTCAGCCTGGAAAAAAGAAGGCCGCAGGGTGACTTCATTGCAGCCTTTCAGTACCTAAAGGGAGCCTGCAGAAGGGAGGGGAATCAACTCTTCGAAAGGGCTGATAACTGTGGGACAAGGGGAAATGGTTTTAAGTTGAGGTAGGGGAGATTAGGTTGGACATCAGAGGGAAGTTCTTTACAGAGAGAGTGGTGAGGTGCTGGAACAGCTGGCCAGAAAGGTTGTGGATGCTCCATCCCTGGAGATGTTCAAGGCCAGATTGGATAGAGGCCTGGGCAGCCTGGTTTAGCATTAAATGGGGAGATTGGTGGCCCTGCATGTGGCAGGGGGGTTGGAGATTCATGATCCTTGAGGTCCCTTCCAACCCTGGCCATTCTGTGATTCTGTGATTCTGTGATATGTAAATATTTCATAGAATCAAAGAATCATAGAATCACAAGGTTGGAAACAACCTACAAGATCATCTAGTCCAACCGTCTTTCTTGGGAAAGCTTCTACTTCACAGTTTTGGTTTTGTCCTAAGTCTCTAAAATCTTACTAAAATGTTCCCTAAAAGGAAAAAAAAAAAAAAAAAAAAAAGAAAGAATTGAAGGTTACTTCTCATCACAGTTGTGGAGAAGGATGTGGCTACCTACTGAAAGGCAGAATGAGTCAGTAGAGAATTCCCCTTGTCTTTCTTATGCTCTCTGATGTTGCAGATACCATTCTCTCTTAAATAAGAATTATGAAACACAGTGAGACCTTTGGTCTTTCCTCTGTGTTAAATTCAGAACGGTGTACTTACTCTATACATCTGCTCTTTGAGAGTGGTACTATTTATAAGTCCAGAACACACAGTAATAATGAATTCAGTAAGAAAAACCTGGTCTCAGTTAGTAAATCTTTTCTTTGATCCAGGTTCAACTTTTGCTGATAGTTTGCTGTAAACATTACATTTCCTTTGAATAACAAATAGTGGGAAATACTAGAAGTAAGGAACTGTCAATAGCAATTACCATTAGCAATAGTTAGTGCTAAAATCACTACTCATTCATTCAAATATACACTTCAGCTATGAAATTAATGTATGAATTAATGTATCTGCCTTAATGCTACTTTCTTATCAGCAACAACTGTATAGCAATAATAAGACTATGATGGGTTTACTTACAGTAATCAATTTGTGACATGTTCCCTCTCAAATTAAAATGCTTCACTTGGTATTTACTTGGATATTTAATTAGTAGTAAAATTAAGAATATTATACTTTCTACCCATTCATAATTTGCTCTCATATCATTCTCTCTTTTAAGATAATATCAAAGGTCTTCTGTGTTTCACTAGGATATATTTATTTTCTGAATTTCTGAACTAATCATTCACTATTAATTCTTTCCTATTATTTCCTATTAATTCATTGATAAGTTTTTGTTAGGCTAAATGGTAGACATGAAGACGACACATGCAAAACTTGCTCTACATATATATCCAGCAGAAGAATGTTCTTTTTAATTATTTGGAACCACTATATCATGTAATTTTAGCTTCAGAGGCACTTTTTTACTTTCACAAAGGGCTGCTTCCTGGAAATAAATCCTAGCCTGCTATATTAAAATTGCTGTGGTAAGCATTTGCACAACTCTTTCTGATCTTCTGAGATCGGCATGTAGTGTACCCTGCAGGGAAGCTGTGAAGACAATAATTATCAAGTAAAAGGAAGACCATAATCAAATCTAAATGAGTCTTCCAGTTCACATACCACATAACGCACACATCCTACATCGACCCTTTTGTCTAAATGAAAGTAGCCAAGGGAGCTAGAGGACAAGTATCCAGCAGTGAAGGTAGGAATAAACAGTCTCGGAGAAGAAAATGCTTCTTCAAGATCATTTAGTGAAAACACCTGTTGCTCAATCAGAAATCCCTGTTGGAACCTTCTGTATTTGCCTGAGAATTAATTAATGTCCCAAAAAGTCTTCAGCTTGTACAACGCACAGATTTGTATGACCACCTAAATAAGGAATGGTTATGATATCTTTTTCTAGTAATCTTCAGTTTTATTAAAGACCATACAATCAAGCAATCCATTTCAATACTTCAGCCTTCAACTTCAGTGTTTTAAATCAAATTGGCAAAACAGCATAAGTAACTACATTTCTGCTTTTGGACAGCACTTTTTATGATGCATATATTACAGCAAACAATAAAAGAATACTGAAGTAGAATACAGAGCTTGGAACAAAAAAAATCCCATTGTATTACATAGAATCATAAAATCATAGAATTGAGTTGGAAGACACACTTAAAGATCGTGTAGTCCAACTTCCATGCAATGAACAACTACAGCTAGATGAGTTGCTCAGAGCCTGGTTCAGTCTGGCCTTGATCATCTCTAAGGATGGGGCATCCACCACCGCTATGTGCAGCCTGTTCCAGTGCCTCACCACCTTTTTATTGGAAAAAGCTTCTTCCTTATATTCAATCTAAACTTCCTCCCTTTTCATTTGAAACCATTTCCACTTGTCCTATTACAGCAGACCCTGCTGAAGAGGCTGTTCCATTCTTTTTTTTTAGTCCCGCTTTAGATACTGAGAGGCTGTTATCAGGTCTCCCTGGAACTTCTCTAGGCTGAACAGTCCTGGCTCTCCCAGCCTGTCCTCACAGGGGAGGGGTTCCATCTCTTGGATCATCTTTGTGGTACTCCTCTGGATATGCTCCAAAAGGTCCATATCTCTCCTGTACTGCAGATTCCACATCTGGATGTGGTACTCCAAGTGAGGTTCGTCTGGGCACACTGCTCAAGCCTGTCTAGGTGTCTCCAAAATGGTATCCCATTCACCTGGTGTGCTGACTGTACCGCATAACTTGCTGTAAACTTGCTGAGGATGCACTCGATCCCAATGTTGATGAAGATATATAAGAGCTCTGGTCCCAGCACTGACCCCTGAGGGACACCACTCACCACTGACCTCCATCCAGACACTGAGCCATTGACCATCACTCTGTGGGTATGGTTTTGCAACCAGTTACTTGTTCATCCAATAATCCACCCACCAAATCCACACCTTTCCAATTTGGAGAGAAGGATGTTATGGGAGACCTTGTCAGAAGTCTTACTGAAGTCCAGATAGATGGCATTAGAGTCTCTTCCCTTGTCTATTAATGCAGTTATGCCATCATAAAAAAAACACAAGGTTAGTCAGGCAGAACCTGCTCCTGGTAAAGCCATACTGGTTATCCCATATCACCTCCCTCTCTTTCACATGCCTTAGCATAGCTTCCAGTAGGATCTGCTCTATAGTGTTCCCCAGCACAGAGATGAGGCTGACAGGTCAGTAGTTCCCTTCGTCATCCTTTCTACCCTTCTTAAACCTGGGTATGAAGTTGCCTTTTTTCCAGTCACCAGGGACTTCATCTGACTGCCATGACTTTTCTAATATTATTGAGAGTGGCTTGGTGACTTTAGGCAATTCTCTCAGAACTCTAAGATGCATCTCATTAGGACCCATAGACTTATGGATGCTCAAGTTCCAGGCAGGCTCAAATCTTATCTTCACTTACAGCAAGAGGGGCATTGCTCCCCCAGCTCCCACCTTCCAAAACATCCACTCCAGGACAATATAAAAAGCAGTTGCTTGTGCCATGACTGGAACACTCCATGAGAACAATATAGAAAAATGAGGTGTGAAAAGAGCTTGAGATAACTCCTAAAGCTTGAAAGTTTGCCCCAAACATTGAACACATCTGTGTTCACTCACATGAGTACACGCTGTTTACTCCTGCTGGAATTAAAAAAGCTGACTTCATTTACTGTACAGAAGATACTGTTTGGCAAATCATGTGTATGCATGGATTAGATTATGTGAGGCAGACAAAGTACCTAAATAAGTTCATGACACAGAAATAACTACCTTCACTTCAAGGTTAGAGTAGGACATGTTTCTACCATGAAGTGTTAGTTTCAATTCAGTTTCATTTAAAGAGAATCTACTGGATTTAAATTTGTCTATCAATACAAACACTAATTGTAACACTAATGGCATTTTTTTAAATAATCAAGCTTTTATGACAGTATCACCAAAATACATCTTAAATCTGAAGCCAATGAAAATCTCATCCCCACACCCCAAATTCATTTGAGAACTCTCGAGTGCTGAGAAATTTATTTAAAATCATTATTATATAATTTAGAGAAATGTAAAGTCTTCTGTTACCAGGCTCACTGAGCTATGGGTATAGTGGAATGAATTATTAAGTCTTCATTACTGTACTGCACTCCTCTTATCCTCCTGCTGCCTCTCCTGTAGTTTTGACATAATCTTGTGTACCTGAAGTGCTTATCTACTTCACTAAAAAAAAAAAGGTTTTTTTCCAAACAATATATTTCCTAATTATTATCTTAATCATTTATGGGACATGAAGCTTGTTCCTCATAACTATGAAAATATGAAAACAGAGTTTCATAGGTTTCATATTTTGACATTGTTTGAAAAATCATTCTTAAACTTCTGCTTACACCGAAATATCACATGAATATCTTTATATGCTTTAATACAAAGTTAAGCCAAAATTCACATTTTGCTTTATAATTTCTTAAGTTTGTTGTAGCTAATACAACAGCTCAGTTTTACATTTCTTTTAAAGACAGATGAAAACATTTAATTTTGTGTACTGAGGTAAATATCAGAGTAATGTATGAAGCATTTTAGAGTAATAAGCTTGAATTGATGTTCAAATTGTGAAGGGAAGGATCAAGAGAATCTCTGAAGTAAATATAGTTCCTAATGATTTACTAACTAGCTAAGCATGCTGTACCAGCCTTTCCTTAACATGTTGGCTTGCTTCCAGAGCCTCATCTCTAGATAGAAAGCACCCAAAACTACTAATTTGCCTGTAGGAAAGACAGTCAGGTGCATGGGTCCCTCGAAAGGGCTGACAAGCAGAGTTTGGGCACCAAGTGCCTAGGGGTGACATGTTCTGCTAACATGTGACATGTTCTTCTAACTATCCACCAGCCAGCATCCTGCTGAGGCATGAAGAGGAGGAAGCAGTCACTGCATTCACACAGGGCCATGCTCCTCTTTCAGCTGTACTCCACTAACATTGTCAACACCACCCACCAACATGAATGTCAGCCAGTCTTAGCAGCCTCCCTAAGCAGAGCAGCTGGAGTTTAGCACCCATCCTCTCTGGATACTCCTGCAAGATGGTGACTAGTTTTGATGAAACCATTGACGTTGCTTATGTATTGGTTTGAGGTTTCTAGAAGTATTGTTTCTCTTTGGAAATTTCTGAAAATCTTCCCATGATATATTTGCTCAATTACTTGCAACTAGAGAATATTGTTTAATTATGTAATTATGGGCTTTTGAAGATATCAGTTGTTCCTGTCATCCATCAGTAGTTGCAATACATCGTGTTCAGTTGGATAATTAACACATATTTAGAACATATTGTTTGCAACACAGTAGAGGCTTTGCAGTTTATTGTGCCTTGATTGGCTCTGGAAAATTTGATCCATTAGATGATAATCAATCTTCAAAAACTTGTAAGCTCTCATAAGAATGGGCGTTGCTGAAGACACAGTCTCTTTAGCATGTAAGATCACATAGTTTTCTGCAGGAAAACACTCAGGAAAAAGACACATGAGAAATAGAGGTTGTTCTCTAAACATGTGTATGTGCAAGGCATAGGGACAAATTCAGGCTGGCTTCTCCTTCACATTCTGTGTACCTTTGTTTCCCTCCTTCTAACACAGCAAACTCATTATCTCACTTTATTATTACTGTAACATAAGGATCTTCTGTCAAGATTAGGGGAGCTGTTTGGGTATACACCCACGTAAGGAGTGAGCAGCAGATACAATATGGCCTATTTGAAAATTGGGTTACATTACAACTTGTTTTGAAAGAAGTGTATTCTAAAAATTACCAGTCTGAATCATGCTACTGAAAAGAGAATTTTCATTGACTCTTTCAGTGAGTTATTAAAATAGGTATGAAACATACAAATTGGATTTTTTTTCTGCTCGTATACATAAAAAACAGGAAGGGTGTATGGTGAGCACTGCGTTAATGCTAAAATCAATGACAGTGGCTAAACCTTTTCTCCATGAACAAGAATGCAGAGGAGATGCGTTTTGTACTTTAAGAACAGAAATTAGTACTAACTAATAGGTCTCAGTAAGGGTCAGACTCCAGCAACAGCTAAGTGAACTTCAAGTTTTATTCTGATTTTATTAGCTCGCATTGCTCTTCCTTAAAGCAAACTGCAGAAGCAAGCAACAAAATTTAATTCTTGAACTAGTTTGCATGACGTAAAGGAGAGGTACTGATCTCTGTCCACAGCTCCAGTTTTAATTTGAAGAGCTTGTATGTCAGACAGAGGAAAAGAGTCACTTCCAGACAGTCAGTTAACAGGCAGGTACTCACATCACACCGTGCTTCTTCACAGATATTTTGTTTCTGGTGTTCACCTTGTTTTCTGTAATCTAGATAGAAAGCCACTGACTATGTATTACATGGAAAAATAACTGGATACCCATGAGAAGAACATATTTCTAATTAACAAGCCACCCATTCAACAAGAAATAGACTTCAGTATTTCCTTTAAGTTATATGCAACTGCTCTCCTGTATTTCAAGAAATATTTGCTCATTACTTACACATATAAAGGGAAGATATGCCTTTATATGTTGTAATAACATTTTATGGTAAAACTACACCTAATAATGCAAGTAAAAAAAAAAAACTTGCCCTGAGTTCTAAATGTTGACCAGAAGTCATGTTTAGTTGAGCAATACAGAAAAATTTCTTCCTGATGTTTGATTGCTGTTTAGAAATGGCTGCTTTGAAAACCAGAATACAAAACCCACAGGAAAACAAAATGAGAGGATTTTGGTTTTTAACAAGTGCAGATGGCGGAAGAGTACATTTCCTTATTAGTGGAAACAATCTACAATATTTCTATTTTACATTAAACAGGAAAAAATAGTTTTATTGAAGCTACATTAAAAAGGGAGGGAAAAAATTACGACAAATAACAGATCGGTGATTTGCCACTGCCCAGCATACTTAGAATCTAGCTAGAATAATCACTAGCCCTTTGGAGGATGTATTTCACTGACACTTTTAAAAGTGCTTTACATCATTTTACAATGATTTGCAAATCCTTTCAACTAACCACGTGATTATTTTTTTTTTAAATATGAGGTCAGACATAGGCAAATCCCACTAGTATCTGAATAACATCTTAGATGTTGCTTGACTTCAGGATTCTGTCAGAAAATAGTCCATATTAGGAAAATAACTACATGTGTTTGAAGGAGAAGGATTTAGACTTTTCCACAAAATTCACTGCGCCCTGTCACTAAATACATGTTGCTGAAATTACTGTACTAGTGCTCGTGATTTCAAGGAAAACAAAATAAAGACTAAAACAACAGGAAGTGAAACTTCAATAGAACGTTTACTAAGGAGTTGTTTGGCTTGGTTTGGTTTGGTTTTATTGCTTCTTTTGAAGGATTCAGTAAAACAGAATTTAACATTTACTAGCCTCATGGGAGAAAGTATGGGGAGTCCTAAAGCTTTATTAAGATGTATTAAATAAAATTCCATTGGCAGAAAATGCAGCTCTAAAAAGCAAATGTGCTTGTCCTGATATGCATATTTAATGTCAACTCCTTTATCCCTCAAATCTCTTTGAGGAGCATGTTGAAGTCACAGACAAATAAAAATAAATATCAGAGATTACTTCCAGTGTGAACTGTTTTGGAGAACACAATAAGCATTGCCAAATGGTGCGCCAAAAAAGATACTAACATAATTCAAAGCCTTCAGATCTGATTATATATCTATCTAAGTATTATATCTTGAATTCTTCCTCTATAAAACACAGCATTAAAACAAGGTCTGGGGGTGATGCACCTCTAGAAATTATTCATGTTGTCTTAATGAATTAGGAAAGTGGTTTATTTATTTCTGTAGTAGCTTACTTATTGACACATTTGTGTGTGTGTGCAAAAAGTAATTTCTGGTTAATACTTGAACCATCTGTGCTATTCTAATCCTAAGCTTCTTAGTCTGTACGTATAAAAAGACTTCTATTTTGTCTTGAAGGGGTCTCGAGGATTTTCAGTTCTGCTGAAATTTTGTTCAGATCTTTTTATGTGTTTTCAATATGTTGTGAACTTCTAAAGTAGCAAAACACGAGACACTGTTCTATTACAGATAAAATACAAGCAACAGCATTCGAATGAATGAACTCCATTAAAATCATGCAAAATTAACAGCAAAAACAAAATAGCTATATTTAAACTAACATAAAAAGAAAAATGTCAGCTATCAATTTTTGAATACTTTTTCCTAAATTACAAGAATGTTTAAATATTTATTATTTATTATATATTTAAGTACAATTTCCTTTTGCTTTTATTTTGTTTTACAAGCAATGTCATCACTTTGTGATTCAAGCTCCTTCCTAAAGTAATCCTATTTAATTTTCTTGCTTTTTCTGCACCTCAGAGAAATTAGTGCTTTTACTAAAAAATAAAAAAAATTAAAAAGGCAATTTTTTCACATGAAAGCAATATTTCATCAGTATTCAGATTCTGGCTAAGTGTACTATTCTATAGGATATTTTGTCCCTACAGTTTTTCTGTATGTGCTATATTTCCTAGATAAACCTGCATCTTTTCCTATTGAGTTCTGTTCTGATTTATGTAGATTGAGGAGAGACGATAAAATTAACTTCTTCAGGCTGCATTTTTTGCTACAGAAGTCATCAGGCAGAAGTATTCTGTGATTCAGAGCAAAATTAAAGTATGATTTCATCAACCTGTGAAACAGACATAAGCTTACATAGTAACCAGGACTAATATTTCTAATAAAACATCCTTTTCAACAAAACTGAAAATCAATAATAAGAGAAGTTCCAAAACTGACACTAGCCTTTTGAGAAACTGGAAATAGATCTTCCTGTCAAAGACTAAAACTACTCTCCTCTGTCTAGACTGCACTGGGAGCAAAATTATCAGATTTTCATTTCCTCAATTTCACTCCACAGTGGCAAAACATGCAAGTATTGATTCAACTGCTGAAACAAAAAGCAGGAGAGCTCTTCACCTCAGCAGGGTCAATGGGTTTGTGGGTGTCTAATTATACCTATACAGGGCATATAAATCTTTCTACTAGTCATTACGTGGACATAAGAGTCCAAAGGCATCATTAGAACCCTTTTAGCTAAACGCTCATCCTTCTTTTGTTTTATGAGGGGTCAAAGAAACTGGGAGTTAATATTATCGTGGCTCATAGATTTTCAAATTTGTGTTTGAATACAGGAAGATATGCTTTGAAGGAAAAGACTGTGTACATATCCATGCATGTCTGCATACAGGTTGGAGCTCTGTATGTAAATGCATTTACAACTTCTTCTCTTTGTACAAAATTCATGTAAGATATGCTGTAGTAAGCAGCACAATTACAAGAATGTTCAAATTAATTGTGGCATGTTACAAATAGAGTAGTCCTAAAGCTCTTGGTGAGTATTAATATGTAGGGAGGAAAAAAATAAAAATAAAAAAATAAAGCAAAGTGAGCTGAAAATGCTATTTATGACAAGAGTACTGATCATACTTTTCATCCCTGTGGATTTCACTCTAACAATTTGCAGAACGCTATATCCTTTTTCAATATACTTACTGAAAGGAGCTGATTCATAAAAAAAAAAAATGCAGTATTGACAGTGCAATGAAACATTAAGAATCAAATGAAAAATAAGTGACTATTATTATTTAAGAGGTGTGCCACATAATACAACTTTGTATCCTACTGTGAGTATTCTTCAGATGAGTTCTAAGTCATGTAACCATCATTTTAAGACAATCCTAGGAAAACTGCCATATTTTGCAAGCAGAATACACCGATGCAGGGTGCTCAGCTTTTTGAACATTAGATGGAGTTAGAGCCTTTCATTTTATCTAGGAGAGTAGTACTAAGATCCTATATCAAGAGTGAAAGTGATATTTTTGTAGTATTAATTTACTAAGAATTGAATATCCATCTTAAAAACTGACCTACCTACTTGAAACTGAGGGCTACGTGGGTGGTTAGCTCAAAGTGTCCAAAAAAGAGGCAAGCACTCACAATGGTGAGGACATGGGCAGGAAAAACATTAAATAAATAGATAGATAGATGATAGATGGATAGATAGATAGATAGATAGATAGACAGATAGATAGATGGATAGATAGATAGATAGATAGATAGATAGATAGATAGATGGACAGATATATAAATGTGAATGTTCATATCACTGAAAACATAGTCCAGACCTAGATTTTTGACTAAATTACTTCCAGTGTTTTGTTAAAGGATATTCCAAGGGAAAAGCTACTACTCTGAAGAGTCTAGAAGATCAGTGAGACGTATTAAAAACTGTGGGTAGGATGATACGGTGAGATTATACACAACAGCAAGAAATGAGCTTGATGATCCAGTAGATGATCCTTTCTGCCTTTTGGTTTTTATGCTCCTATACAAGGCTCCTTCTGAGTCTTGGTGTGGGTGAAACAAAGGCCTATCCAACATAGTTATTTAACAGTGTTTCTTGGCTGAAAAAGCAGAAGTGCCTCCAGACCAACTTCTTCTTCCTTCAGCTCGCATCAAAACTCCAGTCTCACTGCTAATGGACTGGAGAAAGTTGGTACGCTGAACAGAAACTGATGAGAAATCTGAAAGCCCAACCAAAAGTTCCTGTGTTGATGTCACATTCAGATGTGATCAAACCAAGATCCTCCAAGACATCATCCACAGATCACTAGTTTGGGCAATTAATATTGCTGCTGACCAAAACTCTCTTAGGCCTATCATTAAGATGTGTTGAGATCTGTGAAGCTGGGCAGAGAACTCCATTCCATCTTTAGTTATTGGGGAGTCAGCATTGCATACCCACGTGCTGATATGGTAACCCATCACCATCCCAAAGAACTCTCATGGAAGAAAACTCTGGAGCACTGGAATTGCATCTTCCAGTTGAGCAAATCATGATCTAGACATCAAGAAGCCACAGGACGTAGCCAAGGGAAACCTGTTGGTCCCAAATCGTCAGCTGAGGCAGGCTCTGAGAGGAAAGACAGCACTTGGTACCTTCTCCTGGGAGTTCGGTTATGGCTGTGACCTCCCACCTATTTCTCTGCCAACATGTATTGGCACTTGACCAGAATGGAGAGGTGTGTATTATCCCACACAGATGCAAAACTAGCACAGTTCTTGGACCAGTGTCTCAGTGGCTGCCTTTCCCTAGGCCTCACCTACTGATCTGTGCAAAAGCTACCTGCAGTAAACGCTCACCTGCCTGGAAGAAATGACATCATACCTCATTTTTCAGGCACTACATCTACATGAAGCAATTTGGACCAAGGATCTATATGTAAATTATTCCAAATTATGTGGTCATGCTAGAGATTCAGGTGGCTCAGGTAAGAGTGGATAAGTGGTGAAAAAGAAGCTGTGGTAAAGTAGGATATTTTTTGGCTCTCGGATGAATAATGCAGGAAAAAACACACAAAACAATCCTTTTTTTTTTCTCTGCTGTTTTGTACAGGGATTTTCAGACTCCCAGGCACCTAAGGACTGATGAAAAAGCAAGAGATGTGAAAATTCATGAACTCTCTATATATATGAAACAGAAATAAATGGATATGTTAATTTGCAATGTATAAAGAAATGCAAATAATCCAAAGTTAGAGCTAAAATATATGGAGACATCCTCACTATGTTATCAACTTTGAATGGAAATGTAAAAAATAAAACAAAGATATTTCGTATACATCTGAAGACACATAGGATAGGAAAGCAACTTACAATCAACATTAATGGAGAGGATCAGGCAGGATAAAGGGTTCAACAGAGCAAAAGGTCATATAGTTACCAAACTGTTCAAATTTACATTTCTCAATTTGATATGCCTGCTGAATTCTAACTGTGGAGCTTCATCCTCCTATGCTAAAATTTTGTATAAAAATTAAATATTTATATATGTCTATAAATACATATTTTAATTTAATCTAAGAACTTAATAAATTTATTGTAACATTTATGCTAACTCATTTTAGTTCATCCTTAACAGCTGGATTTGTCAGTTTTGCAGTTTTAATTCTCTTTTATTATGAAAGTACATATCCCTCATTTCAATAATATTAATTATTAATTAGCTAATTAGCTCCTATAATCTCATCAAATCTAAATATGAACCCCTCCAATATATATTTAGATTGCAGTACCTACAAAAAATGCTTATCACAAATTGCAATTGACTAGCTAAATCATTTTTTTACATTCAAGTACATTTCTTGACAAAGAGATCAAATATTCCAGAGATTAGATTACAGGCAACATAAGAAATGTCTACTTTTTGCCTCTAAGACAGAAAGAAACAGAGAATTAGGCTTTCCTGAGAAGTTTGATTATCAGAGAATTCAAGAAAGAAGATTGTTTCTTGAAGCCAACAAAACATCCATATTCTTTCAAAATTCTGGATTTGAATTCTAGTCAATTCTGTGTTTCTGGCATCACTGTACTGATCCCATCTGCTTTCTCCTGAATCCAATGGAAGTCTTCTGGTCTCCTAACTTTATTGAATATATAAGTGTATAATCACAATGCATGATTTTCTGACCAAACTCAGGAACAAAGTTGATTCAGGTTTTTCCTGGCAGCAAAGACAAATTGTATTGTATTTAAGTGCTGACTCACACAAAAACTTTGTATTAAAAGAATCATTGTGGAAATGTATTTGGAATAGCTAGCTTAATCACAACTCAAAATACAGTAACTTGTTTTAGAAAACTGTTAAGAGATTCTTTATCATATATATATTTTTTAATTTATATTTATATGGTTTAATACAATTCTAGATACATCTTCATTGAAACATTTCTTCTTAAAGAATCAAATAAATTTTTATATATCACTTAAAATCACCTTTGTGTTCACTTTCACTTTTCCAGCCAAAACCAAGCTTTTTATTTCTACTACTGAAATATCATGACAGAGATTCCTGAATAACCTCCTTTTTTTAATCTTAAAGAGGTGTGTATATATTTATTGCCTTTTGTGTATGTGTGGAAAAACACTGAAGTGCAGGAAAAATACTACAGAAATGAACAAGTTAAAGCTCTTATTACAGAAAGATGTTTAGTTTCCTTTGTATTCTGTCTTCTTTGCTTGCTAGTAAATTCTTCATCAACAGTGGAAAACTTTGTATTACAATGCCAGCCCATGCCATGGCCTTGATTGTAGAATATGATGAAGCTACTTCTGTTACTCACAAAAGATCATACTAAGAGTTAAAAATCAAATCAAATAAAAATAATAATTAAAAAAAAAAAACAAACACAACAGAATAACCCAACATTTTGTAACATGTCCTTCCTGCATACTCCTCACTACACTCAGATCCCAACGTCCCTTAACATGCTTCTCATTCATAAAAATAATCTATCCTTCCATGGATAAATAATGTTTATTCAGAGTGGGTTGCTTGTGCACAAATAAAGTCTCTCCAGTCCAAGAAATGCTTTTTTCATTACAGATCTTTTCTTACTAGACTTTATAAGAGTTGCTTTAATCTAAACCAAAATGTGCCCAGTAAAAGAAACAATAAGATGAAAATTAAGAAAAAATAAGGGAAGTTTTAAGGTAGTTTTAAGCCAAACACTGGCTACTAAATAAATTTAAATAAGCAATTCAGCGTTACCTTACAGTGCTTGTATCATTTCAATTTTACTGTATTACACGATTCATATTTCTAGCATAGTATTTCTATGATACTTAAAAGGTTAATGCCTTTAGCCATTTTAGAGTTCATGCTGCAGCTAGATAATATACTTAATGGCAGCAAAGCTTCAAACAATTTTCTTGCAACATTAGCTGCATTTGAAAGTACAATCTTATGCTGCTTGCTCTTGTTTAGCAACATTTCAGAATAATTGGACAGTGCATGTATTTACAGTGGAGAAAATAAGATATGCTATTAACACTGCTTATGATGCTTATCATTACTTTAGATGCAGAGTCTGAAAAAATATTGACAAAACTCATGTTCTAAATACATCCTCATTAAGTAGAAAGCATCTGAGCTTGTGGGATTCGTAAACCAATGCTTAAACTCTTTAGATATACTAACAAATCTGTTCTGATTTCATCAACATTCTTAAAGATAGTATCCAGTATGTGCCTAAACCACTGTTTACTGAATTTACTTGAAAAACAGCAGAACAACTTTGCCTCAGGCTGGCTGATTTTTAATTTTTATTTTTAATGTAATGAGATCTGAGCATTCAACATCACGTTTAAGTTGTATGGTGCTCAAATATGGGAGTCAGTACACAATTCTCATCACCCACTTTAAGACGTTTTTTTGGTAAGCCAACATTGATGTGTACTGCATTCACTCTTTGGGAAATCTTAATCAAAAGATTATTTGTTAAAGGCACCCAGTGTTGAAAGAAATCACATTGGAGCTTTGCTCTCCTTAAGTACATGATCTATCTGGAGTACAAACTTAAAATGTTATTATGTTAACCTTGCCTCTATACTACAGATAATGTTTAGAAATACTAATGTGATACTGAGTTTTCTTGAAAGGGTAAGGGGAGTGAAGCAAACAACTTTTGGGCTTAAAATCAGTAGCACAAGTAAAACATGAAAACTTCTTTTTAAAGACACTGAAAGCTTCTGAATAATCCAGGGACTTTTGTACCACACTGGTTTGGGAAGTACTTTATGGGCTTAAATCCTTATATCTGTCCCACGCAGGTGTACGTTAAAAATGAGCCTGTTTGATTTTGAGTGTAATGGTACCCAACACACCTTAGGTATTGCCCTGAATCCTGGCCTAAGTGCATAATTTCAGCAACCTACTTTTGACCAATCATTACATTATACACAGACTGTAAAGACTTAACATATGTAACTAATACATAATGAGAACAATCTTCATTAAAACTTCTAATAAATGCTCACTGTGTATAACGTATTCATGACTGACTGTTGAGTATGGTGTTTTGTATCTGGGGCTTTCAGTCTATTTCAAGTGAAAATATATAATTCCAGGCTACTCTTCCAATACATCACAGTCATTTTCTGCACTTTAGTTGTTTTTCTCTCCATTTTCCCCACAAAATAAAACATCATTACAGCAGGTTTAAAGTGCACTTTAGTGCCTGCAATCTTCCCATGCTATTCTTTAATATTTCATCATTAAATAGCAAAATAACCTGATATGATCCTAATTTAGTGCCAATTACATTGCATTGATCAAAGTGACCTTTTCATACTGGAGCACAAAAATCAATCCCGCTGTACAACAAATGTCAGGGGGATGAGAGCAACATATAATCTGTGACAATCAAAACATTACTTACAAATGAAATCACCAATGACCTGCACGCCAAGGCAATTTCTGCATAATGTGCACTGGTTTTGTTTGCAGCTTTTGTTGGGATTTTTGTTGTTGTTTTGTTCCCCACTGTCTGCAGCCAGACTTAGTTGTGCTATTTCAGTTTCACTGATAATACTGAAAATGGTTGAAGCTCTATGGTTGTTGCCAAAATAACTTCACAAAGTAACTATAATCAGTAATGCATCTTTAATGTTCAGTGAACTGTGATCATCTGTGAATCTGTCACCCTGCTTCCTATCATGCTCCGACACTGAAGTTTAGCAGTATTCCAAAATGCAACTCAATTGACTTTGTAGAGGTGGAGGAAATAGGAATGACTGCTCAGAGTTCCCCATTGTTTTGTCCTCGTTCAGCATTTCAGAAAACAAGATTTTACTTAAATATTAGCTCTGCTAAGTTAGTGGATCTAACAGTGTCCAGACTTCACCAATAATATCTAAGTTCAGTTTAGGGTCCAAGATACAGAGGCAACAGGCTGCACAGGTAATAAGGCCTACTATCTGGAGTTAGCAGGCACTCAAAGTATCTTTACCTTTTAATTCAAAAGAAATTAAGAAATTTAAGTTAATTTTCAGGGGTATTTTACATAAGTACCTTTTAGCTATACAATCAAGCTGTCTCAATTTCAGCTTGCTTTGAATTCTGGTAATGATGAATGGATTGGGGATGATCCCTTCATTGAAACAATTCTTACCCACGCTCAACAAGATTTAAATTAATCCATAAATCTGTAATTTGTGAATTTGTAATTCATTGGTTGAAGTTACTAAACAATGTATCTGAACAAGGTCAATTAAATCCATTGTTTTTAACTATTCCACTGTTGTGAACATTCTACAGGATGATATTTAAACTATCAGGGTCTTCTCAAAACATGCAAACTGCTCAGGTATATAAACTGTTGGAGTTTTAGGGACTTTGAGCACATACAGTGTTGTGATCTGCTGTGATCTTCTTCAAGCATTCAGCCCTAAAGATGTAGCTGTGGCTGCAAGATACAATCAATCTGCTCAAGTACCTGAATAAGATTTAAAGAATTCGGGAGATGAAGTTTCCTGGTGGCAGCTCGTGTGATCTTGTCTAAGAAATTTAATCTTTTCTTGTATTCGCTGCTTTCTTTTAAAATAAAGGTAGCATTAATTCTCCATTCTTTGCTTTTTTTTTTAAATTTAATTTAATTTTTTTTTCAGCTCTAGATGATCCTGCATGCCAGCATAAAGTACTGTCTCCCAGGATTTGAAACAATTCCCCTGGATTTTGTTTGTTTATTTGGTTTTGTCCTGTATTCGTTCCCTAGAGAGAAACTGTTCTAATTTAAATAATTTATCCATAAGAAAAATCTCCAAGGCCTGGCTATTTCCCTGCTCGTGCACACTAATCTATCTACTAATCAAGAGAGAGCATTGGAAAACCTAACTCAGTATCAGTCTCAAAAGTGCTTGCTCTTCCAGATGTTTTAAGTTAAGATCCAAAATAGACAAAAATAATTAAAGAGAGAGAGATTCTCAGGGTTTTATCATCCCTATTGCTGTTCTGGGGGTCACAAAACATTTCCTTTTATAGCATTTTGCAGATAATGAGACTATACTCTGTCAGATAGGAATACCTAAAAAAGGGAAGCTAGCTATGTTGTCTAGCCCGTAGGTGAATGAAACCTTTAGTTCAAGTCTTGAGAGCCTCAGAGGGCCACTGCCTCAGTGTTAAACACCATTTTGGGTTCTAAAGGAAAAAGCTATAATTTGGATCTTTCTGTTAAATTTGTAATTTTTTCCTTGCTATCTTTCAGTAGCACTTGTTAGAGATGCCATATATGTTTCCCTTACCATGCCGATTAAATACTGTTCTTTCTCTTGGCCACATAATAAGAATATCTCTCTTCCTAGCAAATCCATTAACAGACATAATTTATGACTGACGCTTCCACAACTCTGTATGTAGTCCTGGCAAAAACTAAGTAATATTCAAGACCTGCTTATGAACAAAATCCAATTCATTTCATGTTGATGCAAAGTTAGTTTCACACTAATGTAAAAGAGCAGTATGGGCAGACTGTTAAGGTGACTCTCTTATTTTTAACATGTTCTCCAATTCAATTTGCAGCTTAACAACCTCACCATAAATGACGTGATTAAGTTTTATACATTTCTGTATATTTGATGTATTTACCCAAATGCAGCTGTCACTTTGTATACTGTTTCAGATGTTTAGAACTGAATCAATTGTTTAATCACACTTTCCAAAGACAATTCTTTTATTTTTTTCAGAGTTAAGCTGTAATGAAACATGAGGTGGCATAGTAAGGATGAATATATCAAATCTGAAAAAAGATTTTTCCATCATTATACAAAGATTGTAAAGTATATTGGCCATGAAAAATCAGTTGAATAGATTAATTAGTTCATCATTTCTGTCAGATGTAATCAATTCAATATTTTGCACCACTACATTCAAAATTACTGTCCCAACTTGAACTCCAACATGTCCAGATGATTCTTTAAAGGCACGATCTTTATTTTCTTTCAGCAATTACCCTGAGTCATGAATGAAAACAGGAGTCTGCCGTGTCAAAAAATAGTCCATGTTTTGACTGATTCTGGCATTTTAATAATAGCTGCTGTATTACATTAAAGAATCATAAATAAAAATACACTTTATATTTGGGAGGGGGGCAAGCATAAAAGCAATAGTGTTTATTGTATAAACCAACATTAGATCTGTCTAATTTGTCTTAACTTGTGGCCTAAAATGTAGAAATTAGGTGTTTAATGTACACAGACTTTTCATTTCGTGGTAAAATATAGGAAAAATTGCAGTAACTAGAAGAAAACCTGTAGTTCTGACATGTCAATATACAGTACAATTTCTCCTTAGGTCTAGGCTCTGTAACTTTTCACTTACCAGACTTGACCAAGATATGACGTGATCACCATTGCTTAATACAGAGCAAACTGTGAAAGTAAGACAACAGTGGAAAGCTAACTCAAATAGGGTTTATACGAAAGAATGTGTTAGCTAATAGCTCTTAATGTAAGAGGATGTCACCAAACCAAAGTAAAATTAACTTTTATAGTAAATGTACACATATGACCCTTACACTTTAATACACTATCTAATGTATTTGATCATTCAGCAGAGCTTTGAAATATTTAAGCTGTAGAATGCCAGGGCATTCCTCTGCCTTAAGGAATGTGCTGGGTAATGTTATTTCTAAAGCTTTTATTTTTTATTAAAAGAGGCATTTACAATTATTAAGTTTCTAATGGCACAATTTCTATGAATACCTGATTTCTCTCTTATCCGTATTCTTGTAAATCTGTATGTCTAAACTGCATTCAGGTATTTAATCCTCAGATACTACATAAAACTAATTGTTAGTCTACTCTCATTATAAATCATACTTAGTTAGAGAAAATCAGATTTGCTTGGATCCCAAAATGGAAAATTATTCACTTAATTCTTTACAAATTGCACGGGAGATAATATCTGATAATCCATTAAGAGCAACTTAATCAATGTCTATCTTTGTAATGTAACGTATACTGATAAGAGTATGCATATTGCTGATTAAGAGTACTGCTATAGTGGTTTAGACAAATTTCAAAGAACTCTGAATTAACAGATTGCTAATGTATCAATCCAATAATTCGATTAAATATGGACAGCTGAAGTATTTTGTGTGCGCAAGAATTTGAGTCCAAATATTTCAGTACAGTATGATAAAATAATCAAAGAGGCAATTAGGAAAACTAATTTCTTTTAAAGACATCAATAAATACAGTTCACTTGGCTGAATCTAAATGTTGTGGGTTTCGGTAGAAATATTCTTACCAATTTCAGTGGGCTTTAAGGAGTTTGCCTTCTAGTATCAGATCTCTCCTTTAACAAACCACACACAAACAGCATTTTAAAAGTGAAAGATGGCTTTCAGAGGAGTTGAATAGGACTAGTCACACTTATACTTTGCTTTAAACATGTCTTGGAATGAGTTTGCTGTATGTATATTTACGCACTAAGGGATCCGAACTGACCTGAAGCAGATTAAGTGATTACAGTGTGCAACTCAATGAATTCCAGAAACACGTTTCAAGTCCCTGAGTCATTCACATGCTGTTCAGCTGTTTATGCACTGTGAAAAAATGGTGTATGAGAATCACACAGAACAAAACTATTCTCATAAAGTGGGTATGTGGTATGTGCATGTCTTCTGCGAAATGACCTTTACCCACCTTCTGTCTCGTTGTATGCTCTTAAATAGTTCCTTAAGATCCTAATGCACTACAAGTAAGTCAGAAAGGGAAACAAATCTTGAATACTTTCTATCTAGACCTTTCATAAAGCCCTAAAATATTTCCTCATTTTTAAGTGATACCATTTGTATCAGAAAATTAAGAGTCCTTGAGCACAAACAACTACATTTCCTTGGCAAACATATTAAAATGTTGCTTATAAAAAATACATTTTTTAATTTTTTTTTTCCTTTCAAAACAAAGGGTTGGCGCTTTTCTAAAAAAAAAAGAAAATTCAGTCATACAAATTCTTCTTCCTGTCTGAACAGAGAGCTATTCTAGGAGCTCTATTTGTTTAAGACAATAGGTCTAAATTGATTAAACTAATCATTTTATTCTAACTGCTCTTTTTAAAGACAACTGCTGATTGCATGCCCCTTTTGTAGCTGTAGCTGAGCCCGAGACAATACAAAATAACCATCTTGCCAGTTGTCACAACTATTTGCTCACTTTAATTAAACATAATATATAAAACCATATAATTTACATCTAATTGGGAAACATCTTCTATAGTTAGAAGGCAGTATGGTCTGATGGAATAAAGAGAGGCCTAGGTGTCAACAATTCCTGAGCTATGGTCCACCAGTACTAGAGAACCACATCTGGAATTAAAGAAATGACCTAATCTTCAGCTTTAAGAGCTGAAGTTCAGTTACAGAGGGTAATTTCAGTCAACTGTTGACTTCATGAGTGCATTGTAAGAGCTGGCTTAAGTCTGAAAGATGCAGACCTTAAAAAAAAAAAAAAAAAAAAAAAAAAAGAGAGAAAAAGGTTTTTTACCACTGAATTTTAGGAGCAGCATTTTGTGAGAACAGGAAGGTTGTGGTTAAGGCTGGCCTTTAGATGAAACTGAAGAAGGTCTAAAGATTCAAGCTTGCCTTAAAGCAAAAGAAAAGTAAGCCAACAAAACAAAAAGCTGTGTTTCACAGTTGCGTAGTGATTTGTCACAGTTTATTTCTACAGACTGTAGCAAAAAGTGAATTGTAAGCATAACAACCAAAGTACATGAAATAACAGGAGTGTGTTTAACAAAGTAGAGCCCAAGAGTCATCCAAACATCACTAGTATGCTTGATGAAATAGAATAGTGAGGAGAACTCCTATCCAAACTGGCAGAAGTGAAATTAAAGAGTGCTAACTAAACTTCCAGCCGATCTGACGTACCTCACAGCAAATTCAGAAACATTTATTACTGCAGATGTCACTGGGGCCAGGGAAGGTAAATATACAGCTTTGTTCAATTCATTCGTTATGAAACAGTAGTATAGCATTTGACAAAATGTGATGCTGGTATTTGAAGAAATGAATGAAAACTGTGAAGAAAGCTCTGGTCTGTTTTTTACGAACGTATTAAACGTATACATAAAAACAGCATCTACTTGTACTCAGTACAACTCCAAAAACAACAGTTTCAACAAAGACAGCAGCTTTTTGCACACGGACAAATCAGATGCTAATAAGTCATTATGCAGTGTAACAGGCCTAACTTTTTTTCAGATTTTCAATGTGCTTTCAAAAACTTTATCATAAAATCTCACGCTGCTCTTTAAAGCATCTCTGTTTTTTGTTGCTGTTATTGTTGTTGTTTTTTTTCTCAGAAAGACCCAAAAGAAGGAAACTTTAGAAGCAAAGGAGCAATCTATTGTAATTCATGATCTGGTATACCTATTATCATCAGTGCACTTAACAGAACAGGCCAGCAGCATCCATGCTGCAGTCTAAGTTAATCTCTTGCTTTTCTGATTGAGAGCTCTTTTTCTCAAACAAAGGAAAAAGCATTAAGGTAAAATATGCCCAAAGGTCCATTTATTGCATATAAAAATTAACCAGGACCCTTTTCTCACACATGGGAATATACATGCTATTAAATTCAAAATAATTAAAGTGTACTGACAGAGAAGTGACACCTGTATTTAGGGGATAATATCTTTCTCATTGTTAGACTAAAGCTTTAAAAGCCATGATTTTTTTCATTCTTTTTTGACCCAACATTCTTTGTGGTTTGCACATGGTTTGTGTTTTGGTCTCCATGCATGTTCTTTTCAGCAACATTTTTTACGGCTAAAAATAATTTGTCACAACTGAGTAAATTTACAGAGTTCTAACATACAAATACTTTATGAACTAGATTGTTTACCAACATCCAGGGGAAATGCAGAAGTGCAGCAGAAACAGAATCTCCACATGCCATGTTCCACCCACATATGTGTCTTTATAAGTAGGTCATCAGGCCTCTTACTACTACACAAGCAGAAGCTGGACCCTTCCTTGGGGGCAGTTGCCTATTCCGGAGAAAGGAGACTGAGCAGGGGACAGTCTGGCATTTTGGCAATGACAGAACTGCTAAACTAAACCCCCATTTTGTCTTTTATGTTTCCCTACTGTTATTACGCATAAAGATCCAGAATATAGAAATTTTGGAACATCTATGAAGTAGTATTCACAAAGAGAATATATAATAAGCAACAGACTGAATCAACAGTATGAATTGGATTAGAAAACTTCAGGACAAATCCCCTTTTTCATGTTCTGACCAGCTGGGTCTTGCTTGAAAGTCAGCCTCTGTCCAGTAATGCATTAAGAAGCACTCTTTGCATCTAGACTTTGATTCCAGGTATGTTGTAGTCAGCTGTAGTATGTTTGTTATAGCACTGATATCTTCCAAGCAGTCCATGAAAAACCACAGGTGTCACAAAACAGTTATGCAATGGATAGTATGAAAACAGCACTAGTTGTTGGATGTCAGTGGAGATTTGTATTAGTCATCAGAGGTAAGTTATTTACTGAGTGAGTGGTGAGGTGCTGGAACAGGTTGCCCAGAGAAGTCATAGATGCCCCATCCCTAGAGGCGTTCAAGGCCAGGTTGAATGGGGCTTTGGGCAATATGATCTAGTGCCTGATTTACTGACTGGCAACACTTCCCATGTCACAGGAGTTGGAACTAGGTGGTGTCTGAGGTCCTTTCTATCCTGAGCCCTTATATGATTCTATGATGATGCAGCTCATTGCAGACTACTGGGAATCTTACAAGGATAGATTTTCCTGTTTCTTAATCTATATCCTAGCAGTCAGCACAAGAAATGGAGATTACTTTCGTTACCTTCTGCATCTACATAAAACTTCATAACGGTCTGAGTACTCTGGTCATGTCAATACTTAAAATCTGCCATTCAGCCCCATACTGCCTTCCAGGGCAGTATCAGGAAGGGAACTAAAAAGCTAAATAAGAAAAAATTAATATAATAAAATATAATACAGTAGGTAAATTTGAAAAAAGAACATTTTAGATTCTCTTCTACTTCATGAATCTAAATTTTCATCATATTTCTTCAGTTATCCTCTGTGGCTATGACTTAGACATTCAATCTTCATAAAAGCTGGAAGGCAAGGTTCCTACTTTACTTATCTCTAAAGTCAGAAGTTTGAAAATAGAGTCAAGCACTATTAAAGTCATTCTGGGGGAAAAAAAAAATAAAAAAAACCAACACCTATACCACAGATAAACAAAAACCTATGTTCATTGATTAATTGTTTTTATTCCAGTGCAAGTTTTATATGAAACTGTGCTTTCACTTGTGGGAAATTGTATCATTTTTTCCTGATATTTCATACGCATGTTATTAGATTTGACCAGGAATTTTCTGATTAAACCAATCCATCAAACTCAAACCATTCCAGTGACATATCTGTTCCGACACGTCTTCATTCAAAAAGGATTCTTAACTTCAGAACAGAAATTCTGGAGAAAAAGAACCTTTGCAAACATGGAGTACAGACTGCCAGAAAGAGTCCTTCCTTACCTCTGACCTGAAAAAAAACAGGCTTCTACTAAGGACAATGGGACCTCAAGTTACATTTTAGGCAAATGTTTAAAGCCTCATCTCCAGCAAATGTGAAAGTTCCTCTCTTTTTCTGTAGTAACACTTGTTCTCTGACACTTTCGAAATACAGGAAAAAAAAAAAAAAAAAGATAAAAAAAAAAAGAGGTTTTCTAAAATATTCATGATTTCCTTGTAAAATCAAGAGCAATGAAACTTTCCAGATGAGTGGTACTTTTCCCTTTGGTGGTGAGGTATGCTGAAATAAGTAAGGCAATCCAAATGTGCAGGTTCCACTCTTTCTTAGATTTCTTAACTACTGTGCTGATGGAGGATGGAAAAGCTAATTGAGGTGTCACAGGACAACACATAAGGAAGTCACAGTTTCACAGGAAGCTTTAACTTTTGGAGTATGGAAAGTGTTACAAAAATCTTCTATACAGCTGTGGTCTCAGAACCCAAAAAGTTTCATAAAAACACACTTTTAAAAGATCAGTTGCACTGGGGGGTTGTAGTATTGCAAGCATCTACAGTTCTTAAAATTTAAATTTCAGTACAGAAAGGAAAAACATATTATCAGCCTTAAGAAGATTTTTTTTTAATCTGGTGAATAAAAATTATCCTAGGCAATATTTACTAATTATAAAATCTGCTTGTTCCCAGTCAGGCAAATCAAGGTTCATCCAGGTTAGTGAGTAAAGCAGAAAGAAATCTGATTCAAACCTAGAGGCAGGTGAGTCAATTTTTTTATTGACCCAGCTTAATAAAATTTCATGACTAAAGGGTACATCGATAAGGCATTCTGCCAGCATCAGTCTCAGGCTACAAGCGAGTTAGCAGGATTATGAGTTGATATCCACTACTATTTACTACTAAAATTATAAAGTTGTATTCACCAAATGCAGACTGGATCTTTCAAATAGAAGCATAATGCAGCTCAGAAGAAAAACACACCTTACTGTGAAAATCTCTTTTCAGCCCTCACTTTGTTATTAAGTTAGCAGGCCACATGCATTTCCTTTAGAGAAAACTGCGTGTGAGCTAGCATGGCAGTAACCTCAAGTACAAAAATCTGGGCTGCATAACAAGGGAAGAAGATAAGCAAGAATGGAACACGGCACAGAAAAAAAAATCTCTTCTCACCACCAGGCACCCCGCGGCGAACCCGCACACCCCGTGCAGAGCTGAGCTGGGTGCCGGCTGCCCGTGTGCCTGTCCTCTCCCCTCCTCCCCCCCTCCAGCACACCTGCCAGCCCTGCCAGCGGGCTGCAGGATGGGGGAATTAGTTCTGCCTGCATCGGGAGGCGGCCCTGCCGAGCCTCTTCTATTCACACATCCCTCTGCCGCTCGAGCTCGACTGGAACCATTTAGTTCACGCATTGTTCTGCGTTTATTTGTTTTCTTCTACTCAAGCACATGCTAGAAAAGACGACCCCCCATTTATCTTTTTTTTTTTTTTTTTTTTTTTGCCCCCTTTCACATGACTAAGCGATTATCTTCTTCCTAATCAAAGAGATGAAAAGAGTTTATTAATAAAAGTTCCCCTTCAGGAAGATTAGAAATGAATGATTAGTAAAATGCACCCAATTTTACTTATAGACCCCCCTCCCAGACAGGCATCTGTGAATGGTAGGGATGCCAGAATAGTGGTGGGGACTCAGGCATCTGGAAGCTGTTTGCGATATGGATTAGAAGTCAGGCTGCGCACAGATACTGCCTGCAGTCACAAAAGCCTGCTCTGTGAAAAGGGGGGAAAAAAAAAATATATGCTGCTTGTTTACAGTGCTACTTTTTCCCTTTCCTTGTTATCTGTTTTATTTCTTCCCTTGCTCCCCTCTCCCCACACCATTCACGTGCAATGATGTCTGCGCAGATAGGCCAGCTGCTGGGGCTTGTTAACCATACCCGCCACGTCAAGGAAAAGGGGAGAAGAGGATAGGAGCTGGGCAGACAACGCCGCATTGTGAGCCAGAGCCGTACTGTGCCTGCGGGCTGTTGCCAAGGCCCGCCGGCCGCACCGGGGAAGCATCCCCCACCCGCGGGGCTCGGGCAGAGCCGAGTGTTGCCAGCCTGTACTGCATCCGCGAGCACGCACAAAATAGGTGGACGGCAGGCACTGAAAGAGTTGGTGCAGATTTAATGAGGAAAAGGTGGTATTTTCCACACGAACCAGCTTTTGCCAGCATGAGTGTGAGATAGCCGTGCTGCCTATAGGTGTTCACAGCAGATCATCACAGAAATGATTTAAAACCGGGCAGGCATTCTTCTGAGTAATTCTATCACATTTGTCTTAAGGAATGAAGATCGAATGCATGCCGCTTCTTCATCCTTCTGAAGACAGTTTTCTGCATGCTTCTGCCTCTTAAGTCTGATTTTTATGCTCAAAATCAAATAATAAAGCTGTGTGAGACAAGGCGGTTCATGCTCTACATGCACACATTAAGACATACACTAACTCAGTAATGCATGCCTCTTACCTGTGACTGTGAGTATACATGCCTTCCATACTTCAGGCCTTCTATGCTGGACATCCCTCTGCACACTGACAAAATAAAATCTAAACAGCAAACCACTTCACAGATGAATAAATAAATAAAATCTCAGGGGATGTTTAAAAACAAAATTATTATTTTAAGCTCTGTTCCTTTCAAATCCAAACTGATGAGCTGCATTCCAAAGAAAGCGCCCTTCCCTTTAATGTTTCCACATTAACACAATGTGAAGAAACTGCATTTTGAAACATAGAGCTAATCTTTTAACTTATTTTTTTCAGCTGCAATGTAATGAAGCATTCAGCTGCCACAAAAATCCAGCCTTTTCTGGGAACCTCCTTGAAAAAAAATGCACTTTTTTTTTTTTTTTTTTTTTCTGAGTCAAATATAACCTTCTGAAACTGTCAGCATTTTGGATTATCAGAGAAAGCAAAGAAGGAAATTAATTGTAAGACAGTACCACAGAATTGTTCAAACTTCTCCACGCAATCACAATTACAGCAGTAACATGGAAACACTATTGCTACCACAGTTAATAAGGCAGGCTACTACAGCGACTCCAGAATTCTAAGACTTAAACTCAAAACACTATATATTCATTTTAAAACTACTGAATTGTAATAGATATGTATTTTAAGCCTCTTAAGTGCTTATATGCTAGATTTATTGGAAATCTCTTCTTTTAGATAAAGGACTACGGAAAAAACATTCCTTGTAAACAACATCCTTGATGTCATTAGTGCATGTCGTTTTACAGGGAGGAAAAAAATAATTGTAGATATTTGTTTCCACTAAACATACTCATGAACAAAACCAGTGTCGCAGAGGTTTCCTTAGGATGGATTTAAGATGATTCCATGACAAACAAGTAAAGTGGATTTCGCCAGTCACTGCTCACTAGAGTAAGCAAAGATTTTAAACAAAGTGGCTGTACGTAGCTACTAATGCAAGCCTTCTTGAAACATAAAAGCACAACACATTTAAAACACATCTAAAAATGTGAAATAATTTTCTGTTGAAGACTCAGTATATTCTACTGCATCTTGCCAGATAGAGACATTGTATATACCACGCGTTAATGGAAAGTGGCTGCTCTTTCCCTTTAGCAGTACAAACTCACTTTCTTTGCTGTCTGCAAATTTATACTTGTCCTTAAACTGGAAGCAAGATGAAATAGTGCCCTGCTAGTGCTATACTGTCAAACTGCTACAACAACAGAAAGTTTCATAGTTGAAGTAAAAAAGAAAACACTATCTCAGTAGGTCACTGTTGAGGTTACTGTGATGAGTCTTAGAGGAAGGGAGAAAGAGATGAGATTTTCCATGGTGCTGTTACATCATAGTGGCGTTAACATTAAAATACAGCTCTGCTCCAGAGAGAATCCAAGACAAATAGGGAGGTTTGCAAATCATAACATTCACAATAGCCACAATTCTTCAGTCATCTTCAATAATCCTGTCCATTTGACCTTCTCTGCATTCAGTGTGTACATAAAGGGGATTCCCATAAGCAACATTTTTTGCAAGAACATATTTTAACCAAAGAATCAGTGCACTCTTTTTCTAAGACATATTAATTTAAAGAAAAAAAAAAATGAAATCTCATAAGATAACATTAGCTTCCATATAAAAAACAGGTTAAGGTTTCATTTTAAGGCATTTAAAAAAAAAAAAAAAGAAGAAGAAATAGATATTTTTTAGGATGAGATGTATATTTTAATGGAATATTAATGGTTCTTGTGTTTATTAAGTGATATTGTGATATGCCAAGAAAAACATTTTCAGAAATGTACCAATGAAATAATTTTCAAAAGTGATTATATTATCTGAAAATATCTCTTGTTCTTTAGATCCATCTACCTAAGGCATTTAAAGAATATGGAAAGTAAGAAATGTACCAATTTTTAAAATTGGTTAAAGCCAGATTTCATGAGATGTTTGTTTGTGTCCATAAATGTGTGTGATGTATGTACACACATACCTGAATCTAAGCAATATGCATTCAAAAACTTTATTTTAGCTAAATCTTGACACTGAATTTTCTGGAGCTTTATAGTTTCTGTTCACAGGGAGTATAAATGAATATGTCTAAAGAAAAAGCTATACATCATACTGTTAGTGCTTGGTGTGAGTCCTCTGATTTTAAACTATGGTGATAAAAGAGATTAACCCTCAAGTTCTCTTCCTTCCTTCCTCCCATGGTCACATAGGAGAAAGAATATACCCATTGCCTTTCAAAATTCCCTTTATGGAGTACCAGCAACATGGTATTTGCACTGTACCCATTTGTATTGCCTTCACATTAGTTAGCTCACTCCAAGAGCTTTTCTATTTCAAGTGTTAAATTCTTATTTTGGTACCTTTCTCTATATAGCGTCACACAATTTTTTTAAATCAAAACATCAAATTATCCACAGTGACATTAACTTTTTAAAAAGGAAAAAAAAATTGATATTTTTCAAAGAGAAGCGTAGCTTGTTCTCTATTTATTCTGTAGTGTGATTTATAACACAGCTACTGTGGCCAGCTCTTTGTTCTTACCAACATTTATAGATTTGAACTTTTAATTCCAGCATTAGCTCTGTTTTTCAGTTGGTGTTTTTTTGTTTGTTTGTTTGTTTGTTGCACTTTTTTTTGAATACAACATTTAATTTTCAGACAAGAATCACTTCAGATAATCTTTTTTTCCTGTATTATTTCATGTTCTTCTAATGCAGTTTTATTTTAAATGTAAAACTTAGCATAGTGCGCTACAGTTTTGCTTGCCTGTGATATAGTTTCCAGTGAAAAATTATAGGATGAAAAGCCCAATGAAAAATGCCAAGAAAAAGGCAGATTACAGAAGCAACAGAAGTGCTTAACCCATTTTGGGAGCATCTTTTCACCATCATCTATGTAGATGCCTAATGAGAATCTCTACTTTCAAGTGAAGAAATAAGGTTTGCTACTATTTACTGTTAACTTTCGCTTAACATCTGTAGTTTGTCCTTCTGCTTAACTTGCTTTCTGAAGTGTGAGATAATATATATTCAATTGGAATAAATGAACCACAAGTCCAAAGTTTTTAATCACATATGAAACAGAGGAGATACCAGAAGAGAAACCAAACTACCTACCTCCCAGTGACGAAGTACAAATAACACTTGGGCTTTGTTATGAAACATGTATGCATAATTCAGAAAGCAAGCCAACTGACAAATAAGCCATCCCCAGTGTGCTGCAAGGCTGGTGCACGCTGGCACGCCGCCTCATGCCGTGGTGTGGAGCAATGGGCTGCTTGTAATGATGGGGCTGTGTCACTCGAGCTGGATGACAGCCGATTCTCCGCAGACTGCGCTGTCAGAGAATCACAGACTTCCCCATGTACGAACAAAATTAACTTCTGTTAGTCTGACATTTTCTGCAATCAATACTCACAGGGTCCTTGTCTCTAGGATCAAAATTCATAAATCAAAAGCAGAAAGCATGAAATAAGGTATTTGATAAATCCATTAACTGAAGTGGAAGTGTACTTCTGTCGCACTGTTTGAAGACTACAGTAGTGCTGGCGTAAGGGGGAGAAATCTGAACATGTTAAATGAAGCACTGGGTTGTGTTTGTTTGAATATAGGGCTCAATTGGATGAATCAAAGGTTTTTACTCCTTCACAGCAGACAGGCTTGCTTCCCTGTGTCCCCAACCACGCCTGGAGGCAGGAAACAAGCTACCAACTATTCCTGACGGATAGACCTCCTGATTGAGAACAAATTTTCTGAACATAAAACTGCACCTAAAAACTAAACACAAATGTTTTGATTTCACTGAAGATGCACAAACTTAATTTCATTGTTTTTAAAAGTTTTAAACCTTTAAAAATGTGGATAAGCGCCAAGAGGATGTTGGTTAGGCACAGAAGGCCTATCATACAAGCCCCCTGAATGCAGTGTGGTTACTGCTTATTATCATTGGGCACCCAAGGATCCCTAAAATGGTAATCTTTGCTGTTTACCCAACTTACAGGGGTTTAATTGGCAGAGGTTTGCCCATTACTCTCTCAAATGACTCCAAAAGACAATGGAGCAGCACATGTCTTCCTCCCCATTCACACACATACAGAGCCCTCACTGTGCACAAGGGCTGAACTGAAATTTAGGACACTGACTGGCTCTTCCACCCTGGGTAGAAAATGTAATAGTTGCTAAACTACATTTTCAGTGAATTTCCTGCTTTTTTTTCTGTGTATGAGTACTACTCTCTGCATTTCCTATGACTTTAATGTATGTAACAAATGCTAATATTTCAAGTTAACTCTGCATTATTTACTGGGAGAATGACAATGAATTTGTGTAAGTCCATTTATCTTATTCGTTCCTTTCAATTCAATCCTATTCATTTTCCTTTCAAAGTTAACGTCTTTGATCTGCTTGAATTTCAAAATGGAAACTGAAGGAATATTCCATAGTTGACTTTTGCTGAACTGCAAAATTTTCTATAGTTTCAATTTGTAAATTGGAAGTCATTTTCTGCTCATCTTGTGGTTATGCTCATGAGTTATGAGTAGGAAAATGATCATTCAAATAGCAAAGGGGATGATAAAAAATGCAAACAAGTAAGTCTGTCTTCAGGAGGTGGATATCTCCATTTCTCAGCTGAAAATTGTAAAAGAAACTAGTAATAATCTAAGGCATCACAAATATGCAGTTCTTACCAGTGTGAAATGTTTTACTATTGCTTCTTCCTGAAGCAGTTTTAACAGAATGTAGACACACACCTTAAAATTCTTATTAAACTTAAATTACAGTTATATTGTAATATTGAGCCCCTCTTTCTGCAGGTCAAGTGGTTTGGCACATGGGGCCACATCCACACCAATGTATACATGTTCTCATCTCTTTAAGTCAATGGAACTCTTCAGCAGCTAAAAATGCATCCCTGTATTTTTCATATATCAGAAGTACATTGAATCTGGATTTTCAGTATAAAGTTCATGATAGATGCTTAGATTTGAACACAAATAGCATTATGTCAACAGAACTTTCAATGAAATTATGAAGAATTTATTGTAGCTGTTTTTGCTGTTATTGAGCACAGTGAAATTTGCTTCATAAGCAAATTGCCTAATTGCGAAATTTTTAACTACTATGTGATATAAAATATAGGAACAAAAATAACTTCAATTAGACAATTTCTTAATAACTTCAAATACAATGACAATATACTTTTCTTATTTCATGCTGTAAAAAGAAGATCAGTCAACTGATTTCTTGTGTAACAGTCTTCCTCGAGCATTACTACTACTCAAAACTGTGCACTAATAATGCACTTAATTCATAGTTTTGGAAATTTTGTGAGCTGTATTCAGCACAACTTATTCTATATTTAGTTCTGACCTATCAACAGATAGTTTGACTTTGCTTTCCTCTAATTACAAGCTAGCCAATAATTGGAGCAGTTTTTTCTATACAGATCTTCTGTCTTCTAAATCTGTCAATGGTTGTGATTTTCTAAGAGTCTGAATGTACTGTAGTAGACCAATGATAAAGATTTTTTTTTGCTGTTCTGTGCATTCAATAAAGTTTTTCCTCTATTTCTTCAACAATTCTGTCATTTTCTTTTCTTCTCTAAACAATACTGCCCCCCTTGAGAAGATCTCTTTTAACAGAACAGAAGTTTGCAATTATCTTTAGAGAATAAAGTTATTGAACACGTCCATCTTCCCTGTCTGTCTAGGTGAAGAGAAACAAAAGATTTTTATTAGTATTCATACAATCTTTGTCATAGAACTACTCTAAAACTAAAAATTTACTAGTAATACTAAGCTTCTGATATTTCCCCAAACATCAGCATTTTAACCACTGATGCTTTTTTAATGATTCAGAAATTCTTAGATGCTAGCTTTCTGAAGAAAAAGTTTCTGGTGTCTTGTTACAAGAAATGCAACTCTATTTCTCAATTACATCATTTTCATGAGCATTTTCTGCACTCTTTCAGGAACACTGTGATTCCTGATGCAGCAACACAGACACACACATCCTTGGTGGCCTCACCAGTGACAGGATCCCTGTCCCTTTGAACAGTCGGCTGGATTCTTGATCTGCTGGCAGACAGCTGGCAGACAGCTGGTAGGGTGGGTGTCCTGGGAAGCTAAACCAGCAGATAGCACATTGACTGATCCATACTTCTGTGGTTAGATGAAAAACTGCATCTCCAGAAGGCTAAATACATAATCATAGGGTATATAATCATAGGGAAATAGGGTAGAAAGAAGAAACTGTTCATATTGTTATTTTTTGTGTCTCCTTGCTGCTGAGCACAGTTTGTAAGTCAAACCAAAACGAGAAAACTCCCCACTCTTTGCTCATAGACTTGATCCTGATGCAAGACACACATAGGGATCTTCAAGTGGCTTTCAGAATATCTTCCTGTCTTCACCTCTGAAGATCCCTTTCTGTGAGTAGATGAAAAAGCACACTCAGTAATAATCTTATGATTTACCCGGCAGCCCCCTTGCATCACATCTGCCTTGGAGAACCCTGACATTCAGTTTTGTCTTCAGAACTTTCTGTTTTACTGAAGATGCCATCTACCATTACTTCATCTCCTGAAAGCCAAGAATCACAAGATAAGCTGTTGCTAATGGTATCCAGTAGAAGTTGGAAATATTCCATAAGTATGGCATGTTAAAATTAGAAATCTTCCAGCAGAAACTTACTATTGCATTGGCAAGGATATGAAGTCTATGAAGAAGCATAATTTGCCCTGGGACTAAAGAACACAATCAATTATACTTTTCACAAATATATCCCATAAACTGTGGGATTTCTTTTTCCTGTTTTATAAGCTTCTCATGCCCATTGCAGAATATTAGATGTTGCTACAAATAGGCATCTACAAACTAGGTATTTGCAGGTCTCTCGAGGCTTGTTCAATAAAACTGTGAATTCTTGCAACAGAAAAGATCAATTCAAAGATCTTACCCTACTGAAATACAAGAACTGACTAATGTAAGCTTCCCATTGTTAACAGAAGATCTTTTACATTTTCTTTTCAGTTGAAAAAAAAAAAGTAAAATGTCGTGACAAGTGAAATGGGAATCATTGCTTTTTTTTTGTTCTTTACAGCAGCATAATAAAATTACACTGAGAAATATAGTAGTAAGCTTTCATTGTAAATACCTTAACTTTTGCATAAAATTTTCCGTTAAAACTTTGATTCTAATAATGAACACTACCTATTTCTGGTAAGCATTCTTTCCCTTTCAAAAGGGAGAACTTAAGTTCCTTTTTTATTTAAGGGCATTGCTGGTAGGTATTTTAAATATAGATATAGATTATATAGGCTAAAAAAACCCACACCTTTACATTTAACGCTAAAAATTGTATAGTACTGAATAGTAATTCATTAACACTAAACATAGGCTTCCAGCAGAATTCTCTACAAGAGTTTCAAGAACTTTTCTATTTGGCAGCAGTAATCTGTAATATGAAAGCACACTTTACATTTTCCTGTATGGATTTATCTATTGCATGAAAGATAAAAGATTGACAAGGTTGGTGGCTACAGACTATGTGGATGCTGAGGCCTTTGTAAAAGTGAGGAGGAAAAGAGGAGAGAGAATCTCGTTGTAAACATTAGTACAGAAAAGCTCCAGTAGTTTGAGCATTTGTCGCTGAAAAGAAGCAAGAAGATTAATTAGGGGGGCGAGAGTATTCATGATGGACACAGCTCTAAAAGCATGCTAGCAGGTCAATAATGTCTGCTAGACTTTTGGTTTCTAATCCAAAACAAAGGAATGAAGGTAAACCGTGATTTCATCAGCAGCAGTATTCCTTAGTAGAAGCACATGAGTTATACAAACAATGATGCAGAGATATCTAGTCATCTAAGGTAAGACTGCTTGGACCTCTTGTAAGTATATCAGTCCTGCTGCATTATGACTTTTGAATAGACTGCAGTTTCACAAAGACTCTTAATATTTTATGACTGTGGTAATTACTTAAATATCCATGGTAAAATATAACAGGCAGCTCTTAATTTTCCTCACTTGCATAGGAAAGACTTTTCAAAAGCAAAAATGAAGAAAAGGCTTGCATCAGTCCACAACCAAAACAAAGATGCAAAGCTAATATAGATCCCTCTCTGAAAACATGCCATCTGATTCACAAGTAATTCTGGAGGTAGCAGAACTTATGGAAGCTCCAGGAGCTTCCAACAGCTTCCTTTCCCATATGTGCCAGCATATCATGCTCCAGCAAGTGCCTTACAAGACATGGCAGAAATAATGATTAATTAAATTCATGTTCTAGTGGAGATGAGAAATCACAAACTGGGCACACACTAAAGTATGCATAAGTAATATGGCTAGTAGTTCTTGCCTTCTTCAACAAAACCTAAATGATCTGCAGCTGAGTTTGATGAACGACTATGAAAAGATTATAATAATAAGGTACTTTAACCTAACAAGAAAAAAAAACTAGATAGGAGTACACAAAATAGATTTAGCTGTTTCAAGCATCTAAACTCATTATCTGCTTCATCATTGAATTCATGAGTTCTACCAACAGAAGAGTTGGTAGAACATAAGAACTTGACTTTAGCAACTCTCCATAACACTGTCTCCCATAACATCCTTGTAATGAAGCTTAGAAATTGTGGGATAGATGAGTGGACAGTGAAGTGGATTGAAAACTGGCAGAGCTCAGAAAAGGTTGTGGTCAGTGATGCAGAGGGTAGTTGGAAGCCTTAAGTAGTGGTGTTCTCTAGGGGTTGGTACTGGGTCTGCACTTCACCAGCAACCTGAATGAAGGGCCAGGCTCCACCCTCAACAAGTTTGCTGATGATGCAAAGCTGGGAGCAGTGGCTGGCACACTGGAAGGCTTTGCTACCATTCACTAAGGCCTGGACAAAACGGAGAGTTGGGCAGGGAGAAACCTGATGAGGTTCAACAAGAGCAAGTCTGGCACCTGGAGAGGAATAACCACGTGCGTCAGAACAGGTTCAGAGCTAACCAGCTAGAAATGAGCTCTGCAAAGAAGGACCTGCATGTTCTGGTGGATAAAAGCCAGCATTATGACCAAGTGGCCATAAGCCACCATAAGCCAGCATTATGCCCAAGTGGCTAGGAAAGACAATGGTATTCTGGGATGCATTAAAAAGTGTATGGCCAGCAGATTGAGGATGGTGATCCTCCCCCTCTTCTCTGTTCTGATGAGGCCATATCTGGAGTACTGTGTCCAGTTCTGGGCTCCCCGGTACAAGAAAGGCAATCTTCTATAGGGAGTTCAGCAGAGGGCTGATCTGGTTGGAAATTAACAAAAAAAAAAAAAAAAAAAAAAAACAAAAGAAGTAATTTTTCATGTGCATATGCATATGTTGCCTGATTCTGTAAAATGAAACAAAAGGCTTGTGCACCAAATAATTAAAAAAAAGAAAAAAAAGAGAGAGAGAGAACATGGGAAAAAGAGAGCGGACCAACGTAGAAAGGAGTGAAGAGGGGAGAAATCTCACCTGTCAGCAGCACTCCAGCTAAAACTTACCTCAAAACTATGGTCTTGCTTGCACTATAACAGCAAGTCTGAGCCCTTTTTTACAGCTGGATGTTGTTGCTCTGTGATTGCCAGGATGCAGGTCCAGAGCCAAAGGACTAAAGTTTCAACTGTTCTGCTTTTCAGCTGTGAACACAGACTAGCATAAGGCAGTTCTGCAGTTCAAAAGCAAGTTAACTGAAATGCATCTTACATTATGATGCCTTAATGCATACAAACTGAAGCTAAGATTTACAGTAAGAAATGGGAATAAAATTGTTCTTGCAAGATAATCTTGCTGATGGCTACAAGGTGAGGTTCACTTTTCTCACTATGCTTATCTTGATAACTACACTAGCACAATTTTCCTCCTTTTGATAATCTAATGTTCTATGGGCTTTCTGCAGTATGTTGTTGAAAATATATATTTCAAGTGATACCCCATGAGCCACCTGAGCACATTTAAATGCCATCTACAGCATAACAAACACCGATTTCCTGCTAAGAGATGTCAGAACAGCAGCAGCTACACTGTGTTATTGTACCATGATGGCAGGCTGCCAATACGTTCATTCACATTTGTAATTTCTGTCACTTGTGTAAAAGAGTAATAATCATGTGTTATTAGAATCAAATATTTTGATAAAATCTCAAATGCTTTTTTTCGAGATGGTTGTATTATCTTTCTTGAAGCTCAGTGATTTCTCTATTACGTGGGCACTCAATAAAAATATATAAAGTAAATACATGGCTACACATTAATCAGTAAACATTTTTTCTACATCAGGAAAACCATTTACTGGTTACACACACACAAAATCAGCACCCTTCCCACATCAACTGTATGGTAGTTCTCACTTTATTTTGGGGTGGTTGAGTCATATCTTTTGCACAGAAAGCAGAAAATAAGTGCATAAAAATAGCAAATCCTATTTTGAGCTCAGACCACCATAGATTTTTTAGTGAAGTGACAACTTTCAGTGCCTTTGAAGACCTATAACAATGTAATTGCTTAGAAAGGCTTATATTGTTACAGCTACTATGCAGATAATGAACAAGTGACATAAGATACCAGTGAAGTAGAAAACAAGGAGTTGTTGGCACAGTCCCCATGTCCTTTTCTCAGGACAATTAGAGACACCCTGCATTGTCAAAACGCTTTTCAAGATTTATTTGTAAGCTTCAGCTAATCAATCTATGATTACTATTGGCAAAGGAGAAACTGGATTTTCTAAAATATGTGCTTTACTACATTAGTTTATATTGTTCTATATTTGAACTTCATGGCAAATAGATGTACAAAATATAATTCTATCTGTGTTGTTTCAAACTTTTCCATGCTTTATGGAGGAATTCAAACAGTATCCAAACGTATTCTACATAGATATTTTTTGCAGGAAAAGCAAGGACATTTATAATCTGGCTGTAATGTCTTAGCTCTTATTGCACCATAGTATATAGTAGTGTATAGTGTTTTCTTTATGCCAGTCCATCCTTTAGCATTTGCATCTGTCCCATAAGGAAGCTGAGGTAGAATACAGTAAGGGATATGCACACTGTTCTGAAGCACAACTCAATAGCAGAATTATTTTATTGCTATACATATAATTAGATTAAATGTTAATTGGTTTAAACCTAGATTAAACAAGCCTAGAAAACCTAAAACATCCACACTGTTCAAAATCTACATTTTTTTTTTCTCTACTGTAATGCCTACGGGTTTAATACATGCAGCCAAATATAATGCTTTTTTATGATTTTTCCCTTTTTTAGTGGGTTTTTACTAGTCAAAAAACATCTAAATATCTAAGAACTCTACTATGTTTCTTAATCTCCAGTCTGTGGATGCAAAGGTATGGAGCAGCAGTGGATCCCCTCTCCGGCCACTTCTAGAGGCCCTGAATCATGAATGGATATTAACTAACCATTTTCATGTTAATGACAATCAACTCCAATGAAGGGTTTCAATTAGTACAAATACTGAAAATGTTTGGTATATGACTTTCTTTTTTTTTTTTTTCCTCTACTATCATTAAAGGAACAAGTCAGAGATCAATTCTAGCAATACTGCTTAAACAATAAAATTTCAGTTAAGACAGTAGCACTGGATTTACAGAAGAGTAATCTAAGTTCCAGTTTTCTTTCTCTACTATGCTCAATACTTTCCACAAAAACAATTTAAGAAGTTGTTTGGCACTTGGAGTTCAAATATATTACTTCTAGGGGCATGACACAAGAACTGCAATCACAATTAATGGCATGTCAATACTTTTTAAAGAAAAATATTGATGTCCAATGGGTAGTCAGGAACTTACTAGATACTATGATCATCTTTCAATGAATGCCATCCATCTAAACTGGGTACACAAATTACATCGAAGTTTTGGAGGAGAACATGCAAGAAAAATGTGGAGTTGTACTGAGTTAAAATATATAGAATAAGCAAACCAATATATCTCCCAGATACCTTTGGTAAATAGTCTCATGATTGATAAAAATAGCAAAAAATCTCAGGATTTTCCAATTAGTTGAAAGGGGGGAAGGAAAATCTTTCCTTTAACTTTGCTCATGATTCACTAAAATGAAAATAAAAGGTCTTTCCAACTCAGAAGCACATTTTCCTCATTATACACCAATATTTGAAATATAGCTGTGTTTTCAGGGTAGCATAAACATGTATTCAACCTCAGCAACCTCCAGCATGATGCAAAGGCAGTCTTTGGTATCAAAGTTTCACAAATGAAGAAGAACACCTAATCAGGTGTATCAAAATTCACTGTTCTAATTTACAACAGGAGGTGACTGGCCTATAAAACCTTAGTTCTCTGGCTGAAACTTTCACAAATATGTTGGTGATTTCTATTGGCAGTATGGATAGTCAAGCCAAAAACTTTTTAAATTAACTGTGAAACTGAGTAAAATCATACTAGATATTCACAGACCCCAAAGTATGTCATCCTGCCCTGATTTATATCTAAGGCTTCATTAGCAGAGGAACACGCAGGGTTCATTCAGTCCACTATTTGTATCTTTGTCCATAAAAACTTGTCTGCAGATTTATCTCAATGTTTTGGGACTATCAGAATGTCATATTTAGTTTTTCAAGAAACTGGTGAAGTGCTATGATAATCAAATTGAAATGCCAAGCACCAGGCAGGGAAAAGAAAGATTATAGCAGTTACATTAATCTCCTGGTGACAGCAGAGTTTTGACTTTCAAAATACTGAAGACGGTGAAAAGACTTCTGCAAAGTTTCCTATTTTCCTGGGATTTCTAGAATTAATTCCAGGTTCTATGGAACAGAATTTGAATGCAAACAATTCTGATTATGAATATTTGTCTTCTGAATCATAAAACTCACTGTCATATGTATTTCAATCACAGTTAAAAAATACTTTTATACTGTTTTAATGGAAAAGGATCTGAAGATGTCTTAAAAGGAAAGAAAGAAATGAAACATTTACTCAATTTAGAAAATTAGTTTTTTCCTCTGCAAATTTCCAATCACTGAAAAAAAAAATCCCTTATTCCTTTCCTGAAAGACTTCATTAAAAACGAATACTTTTGCCTCAAAGGGACAGGCAATGCTTCTCAATTTTAATATGTTAATTAATTGCCAGATTATAATTTCTATGGAATTAAATTTGAATTCCACATTAATATTGAATGAATTAACCAAGGCTAATTTAATTGTAATGAACACCAACACATTTAATTATGATTGGTTGCTTATTTTTAAAAATATTGCATAATAAATATTCTAATTTTCTGAGGATTGCAGTTGATAGCTTTCATTTTGTTTTATTTTTATATCAGCTGAAAAAATAACTCGAGGGCTATTTCTCACCTCATCTGGAAATGTTATTGATTGTGGCTGCTCTTTGGAAAAGCTGAAAGATATTCAGTGCTGTTTTAAGCAGTGTCAGATTCTGTGTCTTCACAGAATTTGTTATAAAACTTGATGAACCAATTTCACCAAAAATTACAGATACATTTCTAGATGTGAATTTCCATGGGAAAAAAAAAAAAAAAGCAAAACAAAAGCCTTCATTTCAGAATAACAAAATCCACTTCCTATTTTGAAGGGGCACATATATGCTAACAGAAATAAATAAAATTAGGAAATAATTTTGGAAACTAAGTAAAATCTTTCATGGTGGTAATGCCGAGAGAGGCCTGCAACTCTTCTGTATAAAACCTGCCTTCCTTAAACATTTTCCTGGTAGGTTCTTATACCTCAGTTTCAGTGATATCTGCAGCATTCTGTATCTTTTCATGTTGTTCCAATAACAATCAGAACAAAACTAGGATAACTTCACCAAGTAAAACACTTACTCCTGCTAGAGAAGGCTGCAGTATCTACCTTCACTGGTTGAAGAATAATCCTGGAAAAGACTTTTCATGGCCACTTCCCATCATTACTGCTGGAAATTCTTTTGGTGGCCCTGTGATGCGGTGTATGGTTTTTCACTGATCCTACTGAATGCTGAAAAGAAAATAAACCCAGATGTTTCCTGGGTTTATGATCTCTGTCTGACTATGTGGGGGAAGAAGGAGAGAAAAGACTATTACAACTGAAGAGTTTACAGCCTTCCTGAACTCACAGGGGTCTTGAAGACAAAACCGAAAATACTGCGTTTTTAGGGCAGGTTATAACTGGATACAATTGTCAATATGCACAAGGATATTCCTGCTTATGTTATTAACGGTGTCTTTGTAAAGCAGCATATCTATTTGAGATATTAATTAGGATCAGCACTACTTAACTCTATAGCAGTTGGTAATTACTATGAAGATTAGTAATAAATTACTCATTCACGAAAGTATTTGCTACCAGAGAAATCAATTAGTGATAGCTAAATCTCATCTGACTTATTTTGAAAGTTAAAAAAAATGACTACAAACTCTAAAAAAAGCTGTTTGAATCCTCTGACATATGTGAAATGTCCTTTTAAAAATATACTAAAAACATTCTGCTTTCTTGGCTCAATCTTTGCTTATAACTACGGTGAGGATAAAATGTTATGAAACATTACTTATTGATTGGCTTAAGTGTATTCCTTAGAGCTCAGTAGTATAGTGTGATCATATCTATTCACAAAAAGTAGGGTAAGAAGATGCCTACCTCTGAACCTGTCTTTATTATGTATGCAATTGTGTGGCTGCATAATGCTGTGCGTATGAGAAGTAATACTATACCACCCTGACGTGGGTTTAACTGCTGTATAAAAGAAGCCCATATTAAATTCACAGAGGTTACAAAACCATTAGCACTGATGGCTTTTAAGGAGTAAACGTTCACCATGACTCATACTTTGTTCATTTGTGCCATTTGGAAATTAAGTATTCTTAATTGCTGTAATGCACCGCAAGTTCCAACGCTTCTCAGCGACAGAGGCACATAATTCCCCTGTAATTTGAGTAAAGTATTCTAATTGATTAATTGAGTTTTCTTGTAAGATTGCACAGGAGTTTGAGATGCAAGAAGGTTATCCTTGTTCCATGTAACATAAAAATGCTTGAATCTGCAATGTTAAGTAATGTTATCAGTGCTAGGTGAAGCTACACAGCAATACAGTCTAAATGAGATGACCATTTTTGCTGGCAACAAGTGGCTTGTACTTTACATCAAACAAGTATTATGGGAGGTGAGAGGAGATAAAAGCTTTTTTTCATGCCATTTAACATTTGCTGTCATCCTTGTTCCTTGAGCTGTCTATCATTTATACAATCAATTTTTGTTTTGTTTTTGTTTTACTTTGTAGTACTTCTCACTGCATAAAAACATGAAGCAGAAAAATCCTGACATAAACAAATGAATAAAGTAATGTACAGGGGATCCCTCAGTATTAGGTAGGCTGCAAAAATGGAGAAAGAATTAGTGAGAAATAAAGAGGGGATGAGGGAAAGAAAGGCTCTCATTGGAAAGATATATATATATAAAGTTTATTTTTCCTTTAAAACATGTTGTCCTTAATTAAGTTAGCAAAGCAAAATACTTGCAAGTCATGTCATCAGAAGATTTAATAGACTTGAACCTAGGCTACCTACGTGCTATTTCCAGTTGTGAAAAGGTAGGAGCTAAAATACACACGTGTTCTAGAAATAAACTGAATATTTAATGCTTTTTGTAGGATTTCTCTTACTGGTTTTCATCATTCTTCTTAGTAAAGTGATGGCTTGTCAGTCATGTTTCAGATGACAAGTGTTAACATTTCGAGCGGATCGTGTTGTAAACCGTGTCACGTGAAGTTAATGATGTCAAAGTTAACATAAAATAGTAAGCTATGAATAAAACTTTCAAAGGCATTTCCATCTGTAAAATAATTACATATTTTGCCTGTGCTTTAGCCAAAATGTTCTATTGCGTTGCGTCCCAAAGTGGGGCTTCATCAAGAGCACAAGGGCATGCCTTTTCCCTTTCCCACATCCTCACAAGCCCAGAATTGTGAGGAACCTTTTGCTCCCCTCCTTTCAGTATTTCGATTAAGGATGTGGTAGAGACACTGGAAAATTCCTCCCTGTTCATTCATTAATTTGTATGAGCAATTATGCTTTAAAATTACTCAAGGCAGTATCATAAAGTGATTGAGTTGTTGGACAATGCCAATATTTTTTTCATAAGGCATTCAAAGTTTGACTTGCCATTTTCAGCGTATGATGAATTTGGATTTGCTGGAAAGCATGCAGGACCCATTTCTCAGGACTGAGTTTGAGGAAGGTTGTTGCAGAATTTGATTCTAGCTCAGTGCTCTGTGAGCCTCCAAGAAGTCCGAGGTAACAAGCTATTTGAATTAAAGGTGCACGGTCAACTCTTGCTTTACTGCAAACATTTGATTTTCTCTCCTTTTCTCTGTCTTCATTTTGTTGCTTGCTTTTTGAACTTCTGTATTTCTGAAAAATACACGCTTCTCTCCCTCTGCATGGAGTTCATTCCTAACGACGCCTGCCTTTCTGTCACACCAGCTCACAATTTGTATCACCCAATACACTAAGGGCCACAATTCATTTCAGTCATGGTTCAAAGCTATCCTGAAATAATCACAAAGTGACACTGTGAAATTACTGTAAAAAATTGTGCGGCGGTGTCATGACATTTTATAATTGAGATCTCGAGTACTCATAGCTATATCAAAGCCCATAAGGAAGAAGGGAAAAAATTGTATTTTGACAGACATAGCAGCTTGAGATGTGCAAGCAAGATTGTATAAAGTCAGCCATGCAGAAAGTTATCGGATGTTCCAGTTTGTGCCCCCATGAAATTGGCACAAATCATCTGGATTTGACTTCAGGAAGGTGGTTAGGAGTAACATGAGAGAGTAAACTAGGAGGTAATGGCCACTCAATGACTTAACCTATGTCACAAGGCAACTAACGTGTCAGCAAAGAATCAAATAAAGATGAATGAGCTTATCAGAGAACCATGTACTGCCTCATTGGGCCCAATTTAATTAACAAAGAAACTGTTCATATAGAAAGTTTAATAGAGCGACGACATACAGTAAGTGCTATAAAAGTAAATCAGAGCAAGACACGAACGGTGTTACAGGCATCTGCTCAGTAATGTTTTATCTCATAATACTGATGAAAAGCATGAGATGACCAGAATTACTTGCTAGAAAGTCCCTCCATCCCAGCTGTATACACCTGGTGGATAAAAGGCTGAGCTTACATGTAATTCAGTGGAACTGAAGCTGCTGGGTGTACAAACCAGCTATCTGGTGAAAATGGGCATTTTCATAGTCAGTCTTCTCCAGAGCTTTCTCTGTCTGTGTGATTCAGGATTCTGTTATTTAGGAAAAGAACTCCATCATGCTATAAGAAGAAGCATCTGCTATAAAAAGTCACTTTCCCTGCATGAGAATACTTCTATGGTTAAGAAAAAAATGTTGTTTTGGTGAGTGAGGAACTGAAAAAGTAAGCAAATTTAATTGCTTTGAAAAAAAAAAATCTAATGCACACAGAACTTTGAAAAGTGAGACTAGTAAATAAACTACAGTTAAGGAAAGAGGAGAAAAGAAGGGGACAAGAGGGAAGAAATAAAATGTAATATAAATCAGGTTTATTTAGCAAAGCAAAAAGTTAAGGTAGTAGCTTTAATTCCTGGGTCATAAAACTTCTATTCAGTGTTTCCTTTCACTTATTGTATTTCACTCTATATTACTTTTGTATTCTGAATCATCATGTTCCACTGCAAGGCAACATAGTTTAGCACTACTCTCAGCCTTCATTTGAGTAGGATCAGGCCTATGGCAGAAGAGGTATTTCTCACTAGAACTGTTGTATGTTAGCAGAGAGTATGAAATACAATTATAATATCATTATATTTATAGAAAATCATCATCAGTGTAAAATGATAGGAGGAAAAACCCTTGCTTTGAAGTAGTGAGCACCTCCACATATTGAAAATGCTGATGTATTCTGAGTACTTTATATTTCATTGCTGGGAGAAACTGCTGATTTTAGGATAGGAGTTTGGAAAACCAAAGGAGGCAAGCAAAATAAAACATTCAGGCAATTTTATCTGTGATTTGGATTCCAAACTTTTTTTCTTTTCTCATTTTTGTTAAACCATCAGCTCAAGCAAAAGCTTCTCTCTGCTAATAATTCCTCTAAATGACAGCAGCAGAAGCAGTAGCAGCTTGCATCTCACTTTTTAGTTAACGTAGAAGGGATCCTTTAAGAAGTAGTAGTACACTTCAGTATTTTTCCCCACCACTGTCACATACTTTTTTTTGGGTTGAGCCAGCAGAAACACCATTTGTATAAGCAGTCTCAATAGCATCTAAAATTTCCCAGGAGAACAATTCTTCTTCCTTTCTTCTGAGGCAAAGGTGTGTATCATAGAGAATATCACAAATACAGGTCACTGAGAAGTTCTGTAACAATTGCAAATTAGAAGAAATTAATCTAAACAAAACAAAACAAAAAAAATCAAGTACAAATTTTCTGTGAGTACCAAGTGCTCTTGTCTTGCTGCTTGTCCAGAGGCAAGTAGCTGGGAACATTCTCCACTGTGGTTCTGGAGGCACATCCCTGAATCTTTTATCATCATTTTGTTGACTAAAATGAACCCTGCCTTACAGTCTGCTGGAAGCAAAGAAAGTGGGTAGGAAACATCTCTTGAGACTTTAAGAAATGTGGCTCAGTCCTCTTCTGCACTCACACAAGAAGCGTTTCTGTCCTCTCCTTGTGACTCTTTTGATCTTTTGATTAAAGGAAAGGTGTCACCTACTATTTCATCCTCAAGGGTAAATCACATGCATGTGTAAACTGCATTCAGACAAACAGTAGCATTTTTGACTGCCTGAACTTTTGCCCTACTGTCCATATAGCACCATGCTCACCTGCAATCCAGTGGGGCATAATTGCCAAACCAACAGTGGTTTATATGTGCAGTTTCAATACATAGGAAATCATACTTATACCAATAAGGAAATCCTTCCTTTTTGCATAGCTTAACCGTGCAACCACAAGTTTCTTGCAGCATGGCAGAGGTGAGTCATGCTTACAAGGTAAATAAATTCAAATTTTAAAAAGTAAAAGAAAAAAACAACAAACTAATGCTTATTGCAAATAAAGTAGGTTCTTTAACAAAAAGACTCTGAGCACCTTTAAAAATATTGGCATTTTGTGTAAGTCTAGAAGGTATTATTCACTAGTGAGTTGAGAAAAATAAATGAGTAAGTAGATGAAGTAAAACTATCTTCTGTTCAGAGCTGATGTAAAAAGAACATATGATGCATTTTGCAAGAATCTCTTTCCTCAAACATACCAATTATCTGACACTGAGATGAAAAGGAAATGAAATTTTCCTTTCACCTACTGTCTGTTCTTGGCTAAGAAACAAAGATAATGCAATGATTTTTGGGGGCTGTTGTGAGAAGAAATCTGGATATCCAACTCAATTATGGCAGAACGGGCAGTGATTCTGCAGATTTTCCTTTTAAGAGATTTCAGTTAGCATGGCATTGTCAATAAGTCTGAGAGAACCTGTTTCCTGTTTTTGTGCACAAATCATTATTCTTTCCATGAATTCTCTACTTAGTCTTCAGTGCTTTGTCAGTTGGGGATACCTTCCATAAATAGGCACAGCAGGAGTATTTCATTTCCCATGGTGAGTCAAATGATAGAGAGGTGCAAGACGAAAAGCCCATGTGTGAGAATCCAAGTGTTGATATCATAATTTCATCTCAATAAAGCTCAAGTCAGACAAATCTGGAAACGATGAAGAAAAACTTCAAAAAAAAAACAGCTCTTAAACACATTAAATTCCTGCTGAAATACAGTCTTACACAGGCACACCCCTGTGACACCCACCATTCCTTCACAATCAACAATGTCTATGGCAACACAAGCTCCCTGTGCAAAAATGTGTCTCCTGTAGATTTTATCTTCTGCACATCATTTTGCAGTTGGTTTTGTGAAGAAGTAGAGAGAGCACATAACCAAGCACTGATCAGCTTGCGTGCATTGAAGTGCAGCTCCTTAGTTCTCTGCATTGCTGGAGTTGTTCCCTGAGTAGGCTGTAAGGAAGGATGTCATGTCCTTACTTCCCTGCCTACTGGGTCATAAGGCCAACTGTCTGCCTGTCCTTGACAGAGGACACCATGCAACACCAAAGTTTACTCTACTTTCTCAGGCATATTCTCCCAAGATGCCCAAAGCAACTTGGCACAGTAAGTCCCTCTTATTGTGCTTCATATTTTGAACACAAAAAAGGACACAGAGTAAAACAAATGAGTAAAAATAAAGTTCAAATGTGGATTGGGAAATGATGGTGGTTTTCTTCTTTTTTATTAATCTCCCTGATTAATAACTAGTTTTTAAAAGAGTTTTTATTCTGAAATGAATTAATATTTGCTTTGCAGCAGGATTCTCAGCTTCTCTCCTCAGAAGGAACATCTCAATTCACCAAGGTTAGATTTTGCGATGCAAGAAAAGGAAAACTGAATAGAATAGTTTCAAGTGCATAGGACTTACAAAAAAGCTTAAGTCCAACAGTCAGACTACTTTGGGGCTGACTCCAAGTTAAAGATTGTCATTAAGAATATTATCCAAACGCTTTTTAAGCAAGGACATCCATCACCTCTTCAGGAAGCCTGTTCCAGTGTCTGACCCTCATCGCATAGAAAGTTTCTCAGTGCCCATTGTAGATGTCTGTGCTTCTTCAATCTGTGACCAGGAGCCAAGTCCAGCACCTCCCCCTGCTCCCCATCCTCGGGGGTTGCAGAAAGCGACAAGGTCACCTCTCAGCCTCCTCTTCTCCAGACTGGAGAGTCCAAGTGTCCTCAGCTTCTACTCACAGTACGTGCCTGCCAGCCCTGTTAACAGCTTTGGGCCTCCTCTGGATGTTTCGAAGATCTTAACATTCTTTTTATATTGTGCAGCCCAGAACTGAGCACGGTATCCAAAGTGAGGTCACTCCATTGCTAATACCAAAGGATATTCACATCTTTTGGTGGGCTAGGAACACAAAAAAGGCAAAAGAAATTTGGGGATAAACCCTAAGAGGATGAGGTAAATTATGTCTTGCAGGATAGGTGCAACACTAGAATGGCTTCCTCACTTTCTTTCATTGGACAGCTAATGTGAGTGCTAATCCAGTATGTAGAGAGACAGGTTCAACATTTCCTCTGTCAAGGGAACATCTTCACAGGATAGTTATGTGATACAGATTATGAGATAAGGCACCTGCATTCTCCATAGTATTCTGTTTTGCAGAAAGTTAAGCATGGCCTGGAAAAACACTTTCCATGGCTTTTCAGAGGGATATCCTCAAATTATTGCCCTGCGCTCTTACTGAAACTGTACTATGAAGTAAAAAATGAGCTTGAACTTAGTTTTCCCACTCTCCAAAATTTTTGGTCCCAAACAAATTTTGTTTGGCAAATGAACTGCTTTTGATAAAACCGACAATATGGTGTACTTCAGCATGTTTTTTAATAAAACGTGAACCATCCGTATGCTGCTCTTGATGGACAAGGGATGCAGGTTTCTGGCAGAGTGACTGCATTAATCCAAGTAGCGGACTTTCCCAGAGAATGTCCTCTCAGTCCTTCCTTCCAGAAGTGTTCCAGTTTGCATGAGAATAATTCTTCAGCATAACAGATATAACACTTCCCTGAGTGTTACAGAGGAATGCTCAAGGTAGATTTTTAAGAAGAGATGGTGCTGCATTTTAGGTAGCTGACTTAATCAATGGGCAGTTGAACAAAACAAGAGAACACAGACAAGGCTTCCAGCAGTATGGTGAAGCCAGCAATGCCCACTTTGAAAAATCACTTCCAACTCTAGCTATCTGATAAACGTGAATCAAATTCACAAGTGGTTTTGTAATGATAAGCCCATCTTATCAAGAAAAAATTTTTGCTTTTAAAGATGTTTTTGTAATAGGCTAACCATAATCTGTCCTTAATAAACTGCAGATTTCAGCAAAATATATATTGTCTCATCTTTAATTGTTTCCCTTACTTCCTTCCGAAGGATTCCTTTGAAAACTGGGAGCATCAGAGGGGAAATGACTTTGACAGGATGGTCTTAGCATTACCTTCAAATTAGAAGCAATGGGGTGCTATGCCCAAGTGACTGGTTCTGTCAAAGAGCAGGATTTACCATATTAGGTGCAGTACTCTACTCTAATGTGATGATTTTGCTTTTAAAATCTGCAGTATGATTTACTGTCCTTCACGTCTGCCCCCAGCACAGCTATCTGAATACCACAGCCACCTGTGGTATCCTAAAGATCCACACACAAGGTTCATTCTATTCACAAGGTGCATCTGTGGGTAGCAAGGTTCCTATTTTCTTGGCATCAGGTTTAGACAGTCTTAAATACATACGTAAATTACACTGATAGCTCATTAGAACTTTCTTCTTTTCCTAAATTTTCATGTCATAATAATCTCAGAAAATTAAAGGGTATCTCTTAAAAATACAAAACTGTTTTAGGGAGAAGGATGGTGCTAAATGGAATAACACAATATTTACATTTTTTTCTGTAGTGAAACTATGTACTCTTACAGTCTCAATTTATAACCTGTTTCAGAATATATGTAAAACAAATTCTAATGATAGAATTTAAATTAACGCACGCTTTGTAGACAATAGAGAAAGCATCCTTTCTCTGTGTGTTGAAATCAAATGTGATTTTGTATAGACACCTCTGATATATGTTTGCAAACATCTCCTAAAATGTCATTACACTGCGGAAGGATTAAAAACATTGAATCATGTGGTGACCTTTCAGTAGAACAGAGAGTTTAACCCTCAAGCAAAATTTACTGTTGAGAGTTCACTGTCTCTTAATTTAGTGCACTTCTTACTATCAAGCAGAATGCAGAATTACATTTTTGCCTTTTATTACCAAATTAATTATGTTAGAGTCACTGTTTGGGTAAAAGTAGCAAATTCTGGAACATGCTTGGTGTATTTTAAGTCTCTACTGGCTAGTGCATTTACATTGCACATCAAGATATATAACACTCAGCATACTTGTCTCCTAAAATATGCCAGATGTTTGCCTACAATAAAGCTACAGCTGAGGAGGACATCCTATGGAACAGATGAAAGTAGTGATATGATATATACGCCACATTCTTACTCATACATTAATGGCAACTAACTCTATGCTTTTGCTGGACTCAGAAAACATATTGTTGGATAAAATGAGCATCAGCAACTGTTCAGATAAATTTTTTATCCTTCTCTATTTGTTTGCTTTTTAATTTCAGCATGGTTATCCAGTATACAGCTATACAGATACAGGAAGAAACTCAAAAGAGTAATAGAATCAAAGGAAGGAGGAAAGAAAAAAGAAAAAGGAGAAAGCAAAGCTACTGAACAATGCCTCTTTCTGTGACAGCAATTCTCTCTTACCAGCCTCAAGTGTTTAACATATTGAAACAGTTCATCTTCCTTCAATGAACTTTAATAATTCTGCCAGGTAAGAAGCTATGCTCCATACTTCTTCATGTTGTCTTTTCCCTTCAACATATCTATACTGATCTCCTCATCTGGTCAACTTTAGAGCTCTGCTGTTTGGAGACCAGTGAGCACAGTTATTACCATCATCAATAACCTGTCCCACCTTCTCCTCTTCATTTCTCAACCCTTCTCTTTCCTCTTCAAAATCTAATAATAGCTCCTTGCCATGATAGCTGATCAATACAAGAGGGCACCTGTTCGCTTTACTCAACACACTGTGCTAAAGTAACATGACACAGGAACAAATATGATTCTGCTTGAATTGTGTCAAGTAACAAGAAAACTAACCAGGAAGCTTCCCTTCAGGGCAAATTTCATGAAAAGCTACAGATAACCAGTTTTTAGACGTAGAACTAATCTCTTTCATCTCATTTTCTCTTTTGCTTCAGGTATGATAGCTGAAAACATTAATACAAACTTCAGCTGGTTGTTTCAGCGTTGGAGCTGCAGCAATCTGAGAGTCAGCCTCTTGCCTTAGCACCTAAATCATTGCAAAGACTGAGATGGGGACAGCAGTGTCCACAGTCATGTAGAGTGGGACAATTCATATGCACAAGCAGATTGGTTTCAGAGAGTTTTCCTAAAGGAGCAAAATGTTCTCCTATGCCTAGCAATGTTTTAAAGAAACGTTGATTTGTGTTTTGGAGAATTGGTCCATATTGAACATTTTCCACAGGAATGCATGGATGCATTGTTATCAATTATTCACTGATAACTCACTGGCAAAACATTTTACTGCATATAATTCACACTGAATGTACATTTGAAATGTATGTTCAGATACACAGACACTTACTAAAAATTTAGTTTGTAAATTAAGCACTCTGAGAAATCAGTGAAAATATTTGATATAGAATATTACTACTCAAGTAAATCTGAAATGCTGAATTGCATTCCAGGCAAGAGAATGATGGAGTCCTGAAGGAAGTTGAGATCTTCTGACAGAAAGAAGTCATTTTAGTTGCTATGATCATTGCCAATAACTTGCCTGATCAAACCATGATTAATAAAAGACTCAGAAGTAGATTTTAAATTTTCATATGAGAGAATATTAAATACTAACCTAACTACTTCATTTCCATCATCCCAAATAAACCCATGTAATTAATCAAGATTTTTCAGACTAATCTGTGCAAAGGACATATGCCTCTGTCATACAATTCAGGCATTTTGTGCATAATTGTTTTAATATAGCCCAAAAGAAAAGTAAAAGGTTTGGCAAATAACTGGCTTAAAAAATTATTAACTTTAATTGAAGTCTTTATTCCAATTCCAAATTCCAAATCCATTCCAATTTCGCATTAATTAAAATATTTGTATGTTTTTTTTTTTTTTTGTAAACTGACTTAACTCTAAATCAGAGATGTATCATTTTATTTTCCTTACAATAATAAACCACTACTGTAAGAATTTTGGTATAAAATTATGCTTTGGAAAATGCTAGTGGTTAGCTAAGCAGTTTGACTTTTTAAATACATAACCTGAAACAAATCAAAAGAAGCTTGTCTTACAGTGTTTCAAGACTCATTCTCACTGTAGCAAGTGAAACTTTAGGCCACTTAAATTTCACTTCCCATTTTTAATTCTGCTCAGTGTTTTCATACCACAGAAGTGGTAACAAAAATATAACTTAAGAGGTTGGCTGGTATAAGGAAGGATGTCATGTGATGTTAAAGAAGCTTTATCTTTTTCATTCTAATTGTTGGAAATAATGAAAAAAAACAACAACAACAACAAAAAACATTGAAAATCAGAGAATCACAGAATGGCCAGGGTTGGAAGGGACCTCACGGATCATGAATCTCCAATCCCCCTGCCACATGCAGGGCCACCAACCTCCTTTAAAAAGGAAAAAAGATATTTAATATTACCATTGAATGTAGTTAAGTTCTTTCCTCTATGATTTTCCCTTAGTGTTTGCTATTAATCAAAGTCAAAATTCCTTGATTTTAATAATGGCAATGCGTGACTTTCTTCTTGATTTACTCTAGTGCAAGATTTACAGGTTTAGATAAGTTCAGGGCAGCTCTCAGGCTATGAAAGCTCAGACCATGGTGCTTTTCTGTGACTAAATGCATCAACGATTAATACTTCTTTAAGAATGCCTGAATGTTTCTCATATTTTTTAATTACTGCAGTCACAAACTGTAACTTTTGTAAATGACTAAGAAATATTTTCTCTTGGCTGACATTGTTATTTTATTTTGAATCCTGATGTGGAGGGAGGGATAAGGAAAACTTGGCACTACATAAAGCTCTTTATTCATTTTTTTAAATAAGCATTTCTTTTTTCAAATAGTTGCCATCAAGCCTACAAAACTCAATGGAAGCTTTTTAGGACTTGATAGGGAAGACACTTTCTTTCTTAGTAAAGTGGATAACTTTTCTATATTTATTTATTTTCTATATCTACGCCAAACACTGGAGAGGCAATACTTCTTTGCTGGTTTTTTTTGTTTTTGTTTTTGGATAGGTGAATGTCTGATTTTCTGCACTCTTTGGTACTTCTGACTGGCTGCAGTGACACCTACAGATGGCAGAATCATTGAAGTCAGGGTGAGGATGACCAGACCACGGAATTTCACAATGTTTCAGAGAGGGGATAACACAAAAGCAACAAAAATTGGCCATGGACATCACAGTCAGCCCTAGAGCTTTTTATTATAGTTAAATTAGTATTAAATGAGAATATTTTCATTCAACAATGGCAAAACAAGGAGCAGACCAGATGGCAAGATCTGAAAAGGAGCTGACCCATTCTCTCATCTTTTAATACTCGTCTACCTATAGCTTTATTTCCAACACGTTTTAGTAATGACAACTATTCTGCCTCCCTAGGTTCACTGTAAACATTTCAAAAGTCACCCAGGAAACTCCTCTCCCATCTCTTCCACAATTTAGTCCACATAACAGTAGCATGAGAAAAGAGTACAGCTCTGTCTGCAGCCTAAACTACAACACAATTAACAAAATAATTACTCCAAGTGACACTGCATTCTGCTCATAAGTTAAGTGGTTTTTAAAAAATAACGTTAATTTCCACTCTTAGAACATCTGTGACCCATTCACAGAGCTGCTAAGCTAAAGCAACGTTATTGCTCTGAAGCCAAAGCCCCCTCCCTCTCCACTCCACTCCAGATTCACATATAAGTCTCTTTCCCAAAAATGCACGTGTAGGACACAGACCTTTTCATTTTTAGCTTTCTAACTCTGGAAAGATGATAGAAAGTATCTTAGGACAGTGAATCCCAGGGTGCTCATTTTTGTCCTGCTCTCACAAAGTGTGCCTGAAGTTTGTGATTTTCTTTTCCAGTGCATCACATAGTAGCAACGAGACTAGTTTTCATTTTTTCATGTTATTTAAGCAGTGCATTTTCTCTATTTTGTTTCACATTTTCTTTCCTCTTAAAGCACAAAGGAAAACTGCTCATTATTTTCTCCACAGCATGAGTCCTTTTTTTCACTTGATTTTGGCTCGGGGTCAAATAACCCTACGTTATTAGTGTAAAATTTTTGCAAAATAAAAAGCCACTCTGCTGGGCAGCCAACAGACTGAAGAACAGATTCCTTTCTGTAGTGATTAACTGTAATCCTGCAGAGGCGTTCAAACAAAAGTGTAAACAAAACACAGAAATTTAGAGCATCATCTCTTTTTTCACCTGAAACATGAGAACTCTCTGCATGTATGTCTTTACTTATATAATATACACTGCAGTTATAAAACTGGCAAATAAAGAAGAAACACTAAACATAATTTAAACAAGTAATAAGAACTTAATTTGCCCAAACTGTCAAAAGCATTGCTGACACTGTTGCACGTGACAAAACTCATCACTTCATCACTATTACCTCAGAACAATATGAGTTAGCTTTGAATAGCTGTCCTTAAAATACGACAACAGAAAACAAATGTGAGTCACTCATTAACACAATCTCAAGAAGTTAAAAAGAGAGTTGTGCTCCCGGAGCCAATTACAGTGTTTGCTACTCACTAGTGCCACCACATGGAGTGATATTTGAATATAACCCAACCGTTGCGGATCCAGGGAACTGCCTGTAAATAATACACTGTATGCCATACTTCAATAAGGCAGCAGAGAAAGATATATAATCTTCTCTCCTCTGTGTGAGGCTTAGAAAGCTTCCTCGTGAAAGTGGAGATGTCCCATTTCTAAGAGCATGAAAGCACTGTAGTAAAAGCAGAACAGTCAAACTGCTTTATTTCTCCAATAAAAGAAAGAACCATTTGGTAAAAGGATGCATTACACATTTTCTATTTAAATCAGTTTATAAGAAACAGATGTTAAGTTTCCTTTGGTAAGAAAAAAAAAGAGGAGTTATAAATGAATTAAAGTGACTTCTCAGTGGAACTCCAACTCTTCTTTGCTCCTTTAAAACTTCACATCTGAAGTGAAGCAAACTTAAATATAAGATGGTATAATAAGATAGCAGAAGAAGGACAAACTATATTTAGCTGCTGGTGCCATAAAACATGTGAAAACATCCTGTCCTGAAGCACAAGAACCAGACATGAGAAATGCAAATACTGCTTAAAAGAAAGGGACTGTTAGACATGAAATGCATACAGTATTTCCCTATGCTGGCAAACATAGAAGACACACAGACAAAACGACTGTGTTACCAGACTGCTGTGGTGCAATTTCAGTTGTCTGTCCAGCTGAAGCCACAGCACAAGCTGGCTGCAGCACTTGTCTGAAACGTGTTTACAGGGGATGTATTTGGGACAGTGTTAATCTAGACTACGGAATACATTTAACAACATGTAAGACGTTCAGCCAGCTCTATGCTGTCTCCGTATTCCTTCTTGCCATTTACTATACTCAAGGGTTGTTGGCATTCCCCTACCTCCTGCAGCCCCCAACATGTTTCTAATGTCTTCATAAGAGTTTTCATCAAATACCAGCCCTATGGTCTCAGGACAGCATTTCAGATGCAGCCATTTTGACACAGGCAGACTTGAGCTCCGTGCAGGAATGTTGTCTCCCACATGGCTCCACTGAACTCATCCTTAACGATCTACTCCCGCTTACCTAACTTCAACACTATTTTTTTGCCTGAGACTGCATTAATGAATCCAATAAATAAAGCATTGTATCACCCATGCGGTATAGACATTAATTTTAGAACAAAACATTAATCAATTTAAATTTATGTACTAATGCAGACACAATCAATTTGAACGTCTTATGACAATTAACAAAGCTTTTGCTACATCCCTAAAACACACTGACCCATCAATTATGGTTTGCATCAAACTAATGCTAATGGTACTTCCTTCTTCCTTAGGCTGCTGACAGCCTACCTGATTGGTCAACTTCAATGCAGCAGATCAATTAATATAAATTATACATGCACGGAAAGATGGGTTAATATCATAAGTTCATTTAATTAATTGTGTTTGATTAAATGAGGTACTTTCATTAGCCCTCTTAGCCATGAACCATATATACATCATAATCCTTTTACAAGCTCAGCCGCCCAGACACCGACCTGACATTGGGAGCATATTCAAATTACCAGCCGCAGCCATGCAAACCTCCCTGCATAATTAACAACTAAACGAGCTACAGTCACTTAAGCTGAAAAGAAAACTGTTCACATCAACCTCTCTGATACTGTTTAAATTGAAGATGTCATGGGTAAAACAAAGGTGAACAGACAATGGTAATTAAAAATTAAAAAGGACAAGGGGGATTTGCTACTAATGGAAGCAAAGTGAAAAGAGGGCTAAGGGCCTCGTTCTTAAATAAAAAAAAAAAAAAAAAAAAAAAGAAAGAAAGAAAGAAAGAAAAAACGAAAAGGATGCTGGTGATAGGTGATTCTGCTCTTGCTTTTATTCAAGTGAGCCAGGGCAAACATTGCGTGCCAGCCTTTAGAAGGAAAATGATCACTTAGTACAGAGATCATCCTATACTGGGCAAGCATATAAGAAATATTACATTAACAGTAAATGCACAGACATAGCCAAGCATTTTGTTTAGACTCCATATGAGAAGTGAGTGATTTCCATGGAAAACATTTTTTTCCCTGATTTAAAAACTACAACAAAACATCTAAATAGCAGCATAAGACCAGGTTCCTTGTGTCACTCACCTGCTATGAAAAACCTCCTTATAATGAGCTTTCCTAGAAATAACAGATCTGGGTCTCAAGGTGAAAAATACATCTGGAGGAAGTTTTTCTCTTCTTTGGCCAGTATCATAGATCCTTAACACCGCAGTTCAGTGCCTGCTCAGGACGTAGCAAATGTTGTGTCTCTACAGCAGCAAGAATATGAGCATGAGTATGAAATGCCAAAACTTGCAGACTAAAATAAGTAGTCTCTCTTTAAAAAAAATGTTGGGATGACATCCTAATGACACTGAACATGGTAAATGAAAAAAGGATAACAAAAATCCATGAACATACAAGGTTTCCAGCTGTTGTCTCATGATTTCCAGTAAAAAGATATATTCGTTACTACTGTATTCCAAGTAAAAATGCACACACATCTTACGAATGCATTTTGGAGTTTTCTCAAGAATTTCAATATAAAATTGTAAAATATATAATATATAAATGCAAATAAACATAAATGAATATATAAAATGAATTAATACAAATCACACTTCAGAAAAGAAGGCAAAAAGAGCAGCTCAGACTGCTATAGAATAAAAAGTAAGGTTTTGTGGAAATAAAACTCTTGCAAAATTCATTTCAGCATTTATCATTCCATACAAACCATATTGCACTGGAATTCTTACACATGTTGAGTGTCTGAGTAAATTCACAAAAAGCTCTAGTAGTCTTCCTTCCTATCCTATGTAAATGGGGAAAGGGCCCTCTACAGTAAAACAGCTTCTGGGAATGAAGATGATACAGGAGACTTTCGTGTAAGCCATAATTTCCAAAAGGCATTAGTTAATTTTCTATTATCTGTTCTGCACATAAAGTCACTATTGCATGTCAAAGTTGTGTGAGTTGTCCCTGTCCTCATCACGGTGTTATTGCATACCAAGGGCTCCAGTGCAGGACCATCAGTATTACAATCTGTGTTATGCTCCTGAGACAGCAGAGACAGAAAGGAGAAAGGCTGCAGGGGAATCACACTGCTGTCATGTGGAATGTTTTTATTTAAATATTCATAAATATTTAGATTTAAAAAAAATGTACCACTACCAACTGCCTATACTGCCTACTTTCTGCGTACATCTTTCTTTAAGCCTGTACTTGTGTTTTATTTTGTTCTGTTTTTCAATAGAGATGGAGAAATTCTCCTTTATCTTTGGCTTAAATAGCTGGAGAAACAAACAGTACAGATATCTTGGGAATTGTAACCCTCAGTTCCTCATGCTCACAAAAGCAAGCATAATTAGAACCTCATAACTTACTAGTCTATTTATTTAGGCCATGTTTCTGTGCTTGTCAGGAGAAGCAGATTTGAACCCAAACTTTCATGATTTCTATGCTAGTGAAGTTCCCACTGTGGCACACAGGTGTGTAATGAAGAAACAAAACTGCATGTTGTCTCAGGGAAAGAACGAGAAATATAGTGTGAGCACAGAAGATATCAAACGTTATAGAAAAATGCCCCAGGAATCATGGTCTGATACTAATAACTTTAGAAATACTCCAAACAGATGCTTAATTAATGCAATGACAACTTCAAACTTGCTATACTTTGGCTTCTTTGTCATACATATTTGTTTTCAAAATGCAACCTGTAAAAATTCCCAGAGTTTAACTAATCTATTTTCTCTACTCAAGCATGAATAATATGACTAAATATTGATAATTCAGCATTGAAAAAATAAATTACACTTTAAGCTAAACAATTAATCCACATCAAAAAGCTGCTTTTTCGAAGAATGTTTCAAACAGAAATAATGAGGCTGCCCTCTCTGCTGCCCTTAAGATCTATGAAAATTTTGCAAGATAAGTAACAGTAAATCAAGTTGCTGCTGACTCAAAATTCCATCCAACCACTTATCAAAAGACAGACTTGTGAAAGTTCTTAAATTATTCCTTACTGGTTATTCCTTGAGATAGATATTCCCTCTTCAGATGTACTAAGCGTGCTGTTCACACAGCACCTGTCAAAAACTAACTTGCAGCCTCAGGAAAGTATACTGCAATTCAACATGTCTTATGCAGAATTTGGAACTAATTTACTCCAAAGAACACTCCCAAGTACTCTTTCATAACAAAAGTCTAGAATGGTTCAAATCTGCTTTCTTTAAAGACTGGGAGAAAACGTAGTTAATTGTTTCTTATAAACTCTCTGACCTCAAATTACACTAGTCAATCCATATTCATGGGCTAATGGTTTTAAATTGAATGAAAGTGCATTTTGATTATGTATTAGGAAGAGATTCTTCACTATGAGAGTAGTGAGGCACTGGAACAGGTTACCCAGAGAAGCCACTGGAGTTATTTAAAGCCAGGTTGGATAGGGCTTTGGGTAACCTGCTGTAGTGGAGTGCATCCCTGCCAATGACAGGAGGGTTTTTAAGGCCTTTTCTAACTCACACAAATCTATGATTCTATGATTCATTGGAGCATACTCAGTAAAATGTAAAAATAAAATAAAATAAAATAAAAATGTGAAATACTGCTGTAAAGATGGTAAGGTTGAATCAACAGTAATGAGAAAAGCAATTGCATTTTTAACATCTTTCGTGTTAATTGAAAAGAGTGTAGCTAATGTTCTTTCTCTGCAATTGAAATATACATAGCTTACTCCAAAAGAATTGCCTCCTGTTTATTTCCATGGAAACTGCAACAGATACAAAGAGCACAGTAACACTGTTTGATAGAGCAAATTCTCAGCTACAAAACGCTACTGCTCAACATTATCATCACCATTGGCTATGCATTTTTGCCAACCATGATCAAGATTCTGCATACTATTTTCATAAAAATCTCCATGGCACCTAAAATATTACTTGCCTTTTGTGTCTCTGTCATCACTGCTGAAATGCACCACCCACTGCCTCACTGTGCTCACATCCACTGTTTGGTCTCCATAAATGTTGGGCAAGTGCCAGTGAATATCAGTGGGTCTCACTTTTTTTCCCCTTGGAGGAATTCAATGATACATCTTTGTTTCCTAAACACTTCCATGTCAGATGACATTTGGTCATGCTGCCCCTCTGCTGCCATCTGTCACACGACAACAAAATGTAATGGAATATTGTCAGGAAGGTTCAACCTCTGCCACCATACCACCGACACCTGCCTCTGATGCTGTGGGCCAACATAATAAACATGGAGACATTACTTTCGAAGTAGTGCTCATAATATTTGTGCTCTGTAACACAAGAAGGTATTGCTGATGTTCAAGTGTTGAAGAGAATTCAGAAGCAACTTCTGTGTAAGGTGTTAATGAGGTTGTCAACAACTGAAGAAGTCCTGAACTTGGAAAGAAAAGGTTTGTTGGTACTTTTTTTTTTTCAGTCAGAAATCAGATGATACTTACCTTAATAATGCACATTATAATCTTCCAGGATTCAGACCACAGTGTATTTTCTCCATTTCATTTATACTGTTATGCTCTTAAAATAGAGTTTTGCTTTTTTAATAAAAAGTATTTTGATCTAGTTTCCTATACATACATGCATTTGCAATTAAAACTAACACAAAAGTGTTAGGCAATCCAAACAAGAAAATAAAGGGAGCACAGGAGCATATCCAACATATTTTATAAACAAAGCAACATCAGCTTCAGTGTACTGTTAATGTTTTGTCTATTTGTTTCTTTTTTTAATGATTTTGCTGTTTTAACAGGGAATATTAGATATATTTCAAAAATGACCAAGTATATACTTTAAAAGTCAAACATACAGAATCAGAATCACAGACTCACAGAATGTGTGCAAGAACTTCTTTAGGTGAGGTGATGGAGCACTGGAACAGGCTGCCCAGGGAGGTGGTGGAGTCTCCTTCTCTGGAGATGTTCAAGACCTGCCTGGATGCCGACCTGTGCGACCTGCTGTAGGGAACCTGCTTTGGCAGGGGGTTGGACTCGATGATCTCTGGAGCTCCCTTCCAACTCCTACAATTCTGTGATTCTGTAACATAAAAGTACTGAAAAATGTTATAAACAACCATCAACTACAATCCAAACTGATTTTGTATCTGTCAGCAAGCAGTCCATGTTCCGAAAGAGCTTTTAAAAATATTAGTCATTGAGATGTCCAAAATACTGTATCTTGCATTCGTACAAACCTAGTTAGCAGGTTCTGTTCTACAAAAAGTCATCATGAACAAATTTCCCTTTACATGTTTGAAGCTTTAAAGGCTGCTAATTGGTGTCATTGGCAGTGCACATTCATCTATCAAAAATTTAATGTCATTATTTTTAAAATTTTTATGAGCTATCCTACAGCCAACATTAAAGCTTATACAACTTCTTGCAAAATGTGCAGTTAAGCCTATAATTTTTTCATGAGAGAAGCTAAATAAACATTTTATCAAACAATTTTTACTATCTTAAAAAACTTTTTCTCATTGACTGTGCCTAGATCTACTTCTGAAGAAAGAAATTTGATAATATTTTTCTTGTGATATATTTAAACAATAATCCTATTTTAGGGAACACAAGTAAAAAGAAGAGTTTGAGAATTTCAACAACATTATTTCATGAAAATGAAAGAAATATGACAAGCTTCTTGAGAAATATGCATTATCTGTTTCATATATCCAGAGGAGAAAAATGTAAATGAAAGTTCTCAAAAAGAATTAAAATAAGACTATTAGTTTTATGAAAATTCTGTGTGTGTCTCTCATTCATGCATTGCATAAAAGAAAGAAATAGGAAACGTAGGCTTTAATAACCAGGCAATAACATTTGTTTCTTTTTTCTGACATTAAATGATTAAGCTCAGCAGAAGAACTCAATCAATTATTGCTTGAAAAAAGTAATTATATTAAATGTCATTCCTATACTTCCTCATATATTTTCCCTTGTGAAGACAGACAGAACTGTACTCACATCTGAACAGTCAATTCACGTGATAACATAAACTCAAGCACCACAAGTGAAACCAAAGATAGTTTGCAGCAATTTAAAATTCAGACTTCATATACAAGTCACGTTATGTTACAGGCCAAATGGCACACCCAGAGGTGTTAAAAATACAAAATATAACAGTCATTTCACACCCTAAAAGAGGTGAAATCCATGTGTGTGATTCCGTGAGTCCTCTCACAGAAGTTAGAATTCATCATCCTGTGGGACCACAGGATAAGGGCATTTATATTTCCACAAAAGAAAATGTTTATGTGCTATTTGCAAATCCTTTCATCAAATAAAATGGCTTGACCTCATTTATATAACTGTTTATATATACCATATTTAAAATCTTTGTATTTCAGCGGCACTCTTGGGAATAAGAATGCTGAGTGCATTAAAGCTCAAAATTCCTATTTAGAAATCAGTCAGTTATTGAGATTCTTCTTTCCTTGAATCATTGTCTTTCCATATATTTAAAACAAAATCAGACTATTGCCATTACTCCTAAGTCTAGAGGACCTGGTGTGTTATATAGAATTCACTGGAGCGTGCCTTTCTTTCAAGCTTTATAAGTAATAGTGGTGCTCCAGTTTTTTTATTAAATACATAGAAAAAAAAAAAGGCACAGATTTTTAAAGAATAAAGAGAACTGAAAGCTTTTTATATTACAGATCAGATTTCCTCAATTTATTTTAAAAGGCCATTTTTGATATCAGGATGGGCAGGGTTGGAGGAAAAGAGAAGAGATTAAAGGGAGCAATTGCCTCTCCTTAAAAAAATCATGGATTTCGTTACAAGAATCTGACAGGGAAAACAGAAAATCCCAAACTTAGCATTATTCTGTTTTTTGACAAGTGAACCTTTTCTCATTTTTAGTTAGATTTGCATGAGTCTTATCAAGAATTGCTGTTAACACTGACAGCTTTATTACTTCTAAATTTCTTATTCTGTTATTAGAAACACAACTTGCACCACATAGGCTAGTGTAATTATGGCACAATGATGGGGGTGTAGAGAACAATATTTGTGTTCCTGTACTTTAAGAATGAAATTTGGCAATGTAAGCACTACATTTTGTAAGCACATGTGTGCATGAACATGCAGAGGACCATATTTTCCTCTTTCAGGCAACAGTTGATAAAGCAGATGAATCACTGAAAAAAAAGATTTGGGCAATGATTGAAAGAAGCATAAAAACATATTATCTGTTTCAGTAAAACCCATTTTACACACTTCTGTTGAACATCAACTATGTACTCTGATCAGAGAAAATGTTTTCTGGATAATAGAAAATAAACTACTTGTAAATGAGAGCATCTCTTCCCAGACTCAAAAATACGTGCGTATGTGCTTTGCACTCTTAAATGTGAATTCTAAAAATAGTGATCAATGAGAACACCCATTACCATTCACTACTGAAATCATAGCTGATTTATAAATTCAAATTATGATATTTAAAATTTAATGACATAGTGTACATCAATTTTTAGTGTTTTTTTGGTTTTTTTTTCCATTTCTTTTTTTTTTTTTTTAATTATGTTTGGCAAATGATCTGGGGAATCTACATGTAAGGCATTTGACTCCACTCCTCTTGTACCAATGTTTCAGTAAATTGAGGAGAAGTATGACAAATATAGGAAAGGGACTATAGTGTTTAATGGCCATTAGTGTTTAAAAAGTATTGAAAATTCAAAAGAACCACTGTTAAAATTCCCAAATATTCAAATTACACAAGAAGATTTACAATGATTTCATGAAGTCTCTAAAATGAAGAAACATCGTGGAACACTGACTTATCTAACAGGATAAATATGATGAGAAACAGAGTGGGGATCAAGTACTGAGTACAGTTAGCCTCAGCTTGCAGTCATGACAACCTCCTAGGTTTCCAGCTGTCACCAGCACAAAAAAACCATCAAATTAAATTCAGCAGAAGAATTCAGTGGTTGAGTAAAAAGAGAGAAAATTCAATGCCTTATCCTCTGTGTTAAACTATTCTATGGTCCAGGATTTTTCAGATAAAGGTTGGATTCCCAATTTTTTTTCATATATTTTTCTTTTGACATTAGGACAGTAGCTGATTATTCCATATACCTAATTCTGAAACTGAGACAACTGCCTGCCACTATACTTCAGTTCTACAGTGTCAGATGCACACTTTAATTTATAGGAAGTACTTACAAAGCCAGTGGAGGTCACCAGAGGAATTTCAGAGTGCATAATATTTGGACAATTAGATAGCTATAGTAATGGAAATTCATCTCCATAGGATTTCAAAACTAAAATTGGAAGGAAATTTCCTGGTTCCTGCTAAAGAAAAAAAAACTGAGTGTAGTTTTTTTGTTTTTGTTTTTGTTATTGGTTTGTTTTTTGCTTTTTTTTTTTTTTTTTTTTTTTTTTTTTTTTTTTTTTTTTCCTGTATGCACTATAGAGAAGAATACTCTTTACAGGTAGTGAAATCCACAAAACAAGGTATGAAGAGAAATCGTTACTTCAGAGACATTGCAGCTCAGTACAGAGCTGTTATAGTAATGCTGGAATATTCCTTTACCATTTGAAAAGAAGGGAACCCCTTTCTCAAAACTGTTATCTTAATGCCATTAATAAACCCAACAATAACACTAGCACTTAGCTACTCAGACTTCAAGGAAAAATGTTATTAAATCCAGGCATTGACAAGATAAACATAGAAATCTGCCAATAATTACCTCCCCTTTAGTGGGATAATTTTTATCATGAACATGCAAAGAAATATTAGAATTCATTACTGTGTTGCTTGTGCTTGCAACAACCATTCACCATCAAGAGCAGAGAATATCTAAAGCATGAAATTCTAAGACATGCTTAAATATAATGCTGTGTTGAAGATCACATATCTGCAGAGGATCTTGAACACTTCTCCATCATCTCATTTTATACAATCCTGGCA
>NW_024884253.1:87730288-87732788 GCF_019232065.1 Centrocercus urophasianus | reverse complement strand
TCTAGGTAAAACATAAATTAACAAAAAGAAGGGAAAGGAAAGAAATTTGATGCTGAGCAATAATTAGAAGAGAATGGATGAGATATCACAAAGCAGGCTGAATCCTCATTCAGGCTGTGAAAGTATGGAACATCCAGGCTGAAGTTATTTCAGTCATTTGGTTGAAGTAAACTTAGAGCTTTAATATACTTAAACCCCAGGGGGCCCAGTGCATGACAACAATTCACAACCCATCCACTGCCATATAAACCTCTGTGTGCACCCCCATTACACTTATTTTGGATACCAAGATCTCATTGCTTTAATCACTTTACTTACCAAAACTTTACAATATCTAAAGAGTAAGGAGTCATGTTTACACTTCAAGGCCAGTATGAGAACAGGCTGCAGGTTTAAACTCAGAAAATGACACCAAGCTGTGGAGTGAGGTTAACACAAAAGAGGGGTGGGAAGCCAACCAGAGGGACCTAGGCAAGCTTGAGCAGTGGGTCCAGGTGAACCTCATGAGGTTCAACAAATCCAAACACATGATCTTGCACCTGGATAGAGGGATAAAAGGACTGAATGCAGCTCTGACAAAAAAGACCTGGTGGATGGCAAACTGGACATGTGTCAGCAATGTGCCCTCACAGCCCAGAAAGCCAACTGTAACCTGGGCTGCATCCAAAGAAGCAAGGCCAGCAGATTGAGGGAGGTGATCCTGCCCCTCTATTCTGCACTGGTGAGATTTCACGTGCAGTACTGTGTCCAGATGTGGAGTCCTCAGTACAGAAGAGACATGGACTTGTTGGTGTGCATCCAGAGGAGGGCCACAGATGTGATCCATGGGATGGAACACCTCTCGTATGATGAGGACAGGCTGAGAGGTCTGGGGCTCTTCAGCCTGGAGAAGTGAAGGCTGCAAGGTGACCTGATAACAACCTTACAGTATCTAAAGGGGAGCTCCAGGAAAGAAAGGGACAGACTCTTGAGCAGGGTCTGTGGCAGTAGAACAAGGGGAAATGGCTATGAGCTCAGGGTAGGTACAAGGAAAAAAAAAACTTTTGCAATGAGGGTGATGTGGTTGCTCAGATACGTAGTGCATCCCCTATCCCTGGAGATTTCAAGGCAAGGCTGGTTAAGGCCCTGATCTAGCAGTGCAAGTCTTGTTCATGTAGGGGAGTTGGACTGGATGGCCTTCAGAGGTCCCTTGCAAATCTAAGAATTCTATGATTATATGAAAAGAATAATAATGTTTTAAACACAATTAAACCAAAAATATTCTGTATTTTATGAATTGTGATTACTAGCTTTTGAATGATTGATCATGATCTAAGTACATCTTCAAACTGTAATTTGTAATGAATTCTATGCCTTTTTTCTTGTGAGGTACATATGATGCCAGTAACAGGAATGGTTGTTTAAAAATTGGGGGCTCAGAAACACAGGATTTTCTCTTAATTATTCCACTTCCCAGGATATCTTAGAGTCTGTGTAGGCACACAGAAATTACAAAAAAATCCAATCATAGCAAGAGGATTGCTTCCTGTTTTTTTGTATTTATTCCTTACTAGATAATGACAGAATTACAAGGTGCACTGTCATTTTCTACGGAAAGCTGTAACTTCTGCAATTTATTCTTTTTTGACACCAACTTTTCAATTGCACCTTAATGGACACTGTGCCTTGTGCTCAGAAAGTAAGCCTGATAACACCCAGAGTTCAGTATCACTTTATAGTTAATTCATTAATCTTTCCTCTGGAATTTTTATTTATTTATTTATTTATTTATTTATTTTTCAGCAGCAGATACATGTAAGCAGATAGGAAAGAAAAGCAGAATGCAGATATCTATATGATGAGACATCAAATCCAAATACTAAGGGTACAGTTAACTTGATTAAAAACAAAACAAAAACACCAGTGGCAGATTTTTTCTCTGGGTTTTCCTGCACTACTCCCTAGCATGATTCAGGTAGCTGGGAGACAGCACAATCAGCTCAGTAGCATGTTACTAGGCTGCTTCAGCAGGGCAGTTCCTATGTTCCTAAGCCATCAATAACAAATGAAACAGCATTGGTCGTCTCTGCACTGCCAGTGGTGCAAGCTGCAGCAAACTCTCTACCATTTTGGAGAGGGTTCATTTGCTAATGTGGTGTAGGGAAATGCTGTGCCTCCCAGGACTGATGGGACAGCAGAAGCAGAAGCATGCACTCTGGACAAACTGATAAGCCCAGCATCTTAGCTAAGTCAACATCACTTCTTGCAGTGCCATCTGGATAGGACACTGAGGTTACCAGTTTAAGCTCATCCAGCTCAGCCCAGACAACCCTTGCTTTCTTGCAGCAGATGCACCCTTCAACTGAAGTGAGTTGCTTCAGCATTACAGCCACATTCTCCTACTGACAATATCTTGGCTGATTTTCTCAACAGACTAATTTGCCTCCCTCCAAAATATTCAGCATTTTGAAAAGAAGGTTGGCGTGTTCCTCGTGTGGATGATATTAGGGCTAGTTAACAT
>NW_024884253.1:87722788-87725288 GCF_019232065.1 Centrocercus urophasianus | reverse complement strand
CTACATGGGAGAACCCTTAACAGTGCCTGACTGAGCATTTTGAGTGGTCTGCCCCTCAAAATATGCACGTACATCTGTTCACTTTATGAATCTTTAAGAAAAAAATGAGTTATCTGGAGGAATAAAGTAAAAACAAGAATTGTGAGGGAAATCTGGTTAAGGATTTTAATAAGTTCATATTACATAATGGAAAAGAATATTCGTTTTCTAATTCAGGCCAGCATTAAACTCTACCTGCTAAAGGTATCACTGTGCCTTGTGGGAAGTGCCAGGAGGAATTTCTTAACTCTTTTTTACTCCTGACAAGTTCCCTGGCTGGGTTAGTTCTGGCAGCTGAAATATAGTCAACTGTTCAACTGTTCAACTAGGTATAATGAAAATGAAGACTTACTTGCTCTAAAGAAGTTACTAAATTAAGTGTCTAAACCAATTTTTCTTTACAAAGTTTCCATCATTCTGGAATGTAGTGATTTCCTCAGCCAGATTAATATGACATATTAATTTAGATATTAATTAATATGACATGAGCATGAGTTCATACAGGATGTGTGTGTGATTTGCCATATTGGGAAAATAATCAGACTACAATGATGAATGGTTGATGTTCAAAATATAGTTAAGGGAGAAGATGCCTAAATTTTGTCAACAAATCAGGTGGTATCATGTAGGAAGTAAGAAACCATATTAAACCAACATTTTTGAGCTCCATAATTACACAAACTACAGAAAAATGAAACTAGATGGAGAAGCATAACAGAAGTGCAAAGTAACACCTAATTTTATTCATCACTTGTCTTGCCTTTCATATGGTTGCAAGTGCAAGATATGGCTTTGAACTGAAATGGGAAAAGGAGTCTGCACTGTGAATGTTCCCACTGACAAGTACATGCCAGTCTGTTATAGTGGTATAAGCTCTGTTATGAAATGCAAAAAGATGTTGAAAATGGTGGAAGAGCACAATGCAAAGTCCTTTCTGGCAAGGACTGAAGCCCTGAAATTTGTAAGGGGCCTTCCTGGAGTGGCACACATACCCTTACATAGGTCGCAGAGCAAGAAGTCAACTCACCCTTTGAAGTCTGGAGAACTTCCTACTGGGTTGAAGTGGCACTACTGCTCCCATAAGATTACATTTCCAAAAAATGCTGTGATTTGAGTTAGACAGGCTCCTGGAGAATGTAACGGATAAGTGTTCAGCTGAAAAACAATGATATCAGGTTTCTTGAAATCACAAATGAAAATGTACATATGCACTCTTAAGCAACTCTGTACTCGTTATTTTAAATACTTTATCCACACAAAAGTTAAGGAAAAAAGTTAAACAAATACTCCACAGGCATCAGTAAAGATCAAGTGAAGCAGTTTTATATTAATAATAATAATAATAAAAAAATGTAAGAAACATAACTAAAAGCATACTTAGGTACAGATCTAAAAGTCTAATACAGCAAAGAACATGTTCACCACAAATCCACATTATCTTCTCATCACTGTTGTTACACTTTGTTTAAACACTCCGATGTTTTGTGAGTAATAAAGTAAGAAAAATGCATAGAAATACTGAGTCCTAAAGTAAAGGAGGGAAGAAACTGTACTGGATAGCTGCAACACTGAGAAAATCACAGTTTCTTGTTTCTTACAGTCTTTCCATAGGTAGCTGCTGCTGGCCACCGGCCAAGGCATGTATTAACAGTTTAGCCTATTTGGTCATTTAAACTACCAAGCTCTTTGAGAAATGCCTCTAAAGTTAAAAACTGTCCATATGGATAGAATATTAAGTGAATTCAACTTCATTCAAAACCAACTGCAAGAAGAAGTAAGCCATAGTTCTCAAAAAGTTTGGTCGTATTTTCCTCTTCACTGTAACTCATACAACGCACACATAAACACTGTATATGGAGAGGCAGGTGGCAATAGACCTAAGGTATGAATGCACACACCATTTTCATAATGCACACAGCTTGATCTCCAGACTTCTTATTTTCTGTAATCTAAACAAACTCTGAGAGCAAAGAAAATGCACTATTAAAGGTAATCAATTTAATCTTCTCTCGAATTTACATAGGAACAGGAAAATTTAGTTAAGAGAGTTTTCATCATTTCATACATTTATTGCTGTTTTTTTTTTTTTTTTTTTTTTTTCTGAACTAATGGAATTTACTCAGAATTTTAAATATTTTATTTTCTGTCATACCTCAACTTGTAACTGTTTATTAAGCAGACCCTCAGTACTAAGCAGATACTTAGTACAGCAGATCCTTCTCCATCTTAATGGGCAAGCTATTGTCTCTAAAAGAATTTTATTCAAAAGTGAAACATACACATTCCATTTCATATTCCACAGCTCTCAGTATGCAATTCACATAAGGTCAACTTCAACGTAAGTTTTATTTCTACATACAATTCAATAATTTTAATGGAAAATCTCATGCAACCATTCCACAAAACTTACCAATTCCACTGTATAGGTAAGACAAAACTAAATTTTATGAGTACATCTTAT
>NW_024884253.1:87695288-87720288 GCF_019232065.1 Centrocercus urophasianus | reverse complement strand
GGAGGTGAAGGAGGAGGAAAAGGAAGAGAAGGAGGAGAAGGAGGAGTAAGTACATCAACACCTATAGTAGGTATTTTAAAACAGGATATAGTAGGTATAACCTCAGAACTGCTTATCTCAATTACCTGTTGTATCTTACAAAGACTACAATGCATTCCAATGCAAAAGAGTTACCAGGCAATCCATATTTAAATATTCAATGCTTTGGTTCAGGAACCAAAGAAAAGCCTTTCGTTGAAATCTAAATCATACAAAGTAATGGTCTAGAGGATTCAAAGTATTATTTGTAAAATAATTTCTAATGACACATTTTCTACAGCACTTCTAAACATGCTTATGTAAAGAGCATTTCAAAAAAGCAAATAAAAATGCATGCGTAGCAACTGCATTGTATCATTGAAGTAGTTGATAAAACTTTATGGATTAATAATATACCTTTTTTAAAAAAATTAGCTTTTCAAGGCTAGGTTATCATGATTTCCCTAGACAAAATAACCTCTGCTGATTTCCTTTGTAATCTACAATTTTAATTTAATTTTTTAAGTATGAATAGCAGTAGGATAAAATTCCAGAGCTTTTTTCTACATTGCATTTGTCTAACTTTGTCAATACCTCTTTCATAGATACCTTTTCAATCAGCTTTAATTCCAGAAAAAGCCAAAAATACACATATAAAGCTAAACCTACACACCAATCTTCCACAAAAGCAGGATGAGAAGCAATTTCTTATAAGTATATACACACCAGCAGAAACTTCTAATACAGCTTTGATTATGCTGGGAAGTATGTATGTTCAAATATGCCATTTTCTTGCTGCAATTTATTTCGTCTAGAAGATGTTTACAGCACAAAAGTAGATTCACCAATTTAATACGGACACTTTGCTGGAATAGAAGCCCCTTGGAGGCCATTATTTCCATGCTTTATACAAGATAGAGAAACTTGCAAATAGATAATAACACAAGTGTCATCTACAGCAAAGAACAGTTTACTGGATAGGGTACTGGGGGAATGTTTCTTGATAACTGAGTTCCTTTCTTACTCCTTCCTGTAGCTATGATATAGGTTCAAGCACATTTCCTAGAAAGAAGACAATATCTAAAGAACCAAAACACTATTTGAAATTCTCACACAATGAGGAAGACATTACAAACCAGAAAAAAAGCAATATAGAGGAAAACAGGGGAGATTGTATAGTTACAGATGTTCAAATGGGTATTTGGTATTGACACAAACTCAATTCCAAAAGAAATAAAGGTACTGAAGATGAATTCTCGGAATGAAAACAAAACAAGAAAAAAAAGAAAGCTTTTTCCTAAACACTTGCAAGGTATGCATACATGAAGTCCTACTGCTTGTATTCAAAAATTAGATTATTCTTTAAGAAATAATTAAAAAGAAGAGCATTTGCTTCCAAACAGAACTTCTTTAACAGATGGATAGGGGAATGGCAAAATAATACAATCCCGTCTGCTGTCTGAGTCCCTGCTGAGAGCTAGTTTCAAGTTGATAACACAATTCTATTTGCGGCTAAAATCATGCTGCATTGGCAGTTTAGCTCCTCAGGTTTTTGAGGGGATTGGGAGACAAATTGTTTTCTTTTACTTTATTATGAAGTATTGCCAAGATATCTCATAAAACAAAGTTGGATTTGTTGCCCTTAGCTTTTAAGTAATTTCGTGTACTTAAGTCTGAATTGAAAGAATATTCTGACAAGTAAAATGACTGTCTGACTTCAAAGTCAAATATATACATAATATTTATTATTATTTCTACTTATGTATAGGTATAGATGTTATCTGGAAGTGAAAGAATCATTGAGTTCTGATGTCCATAGCTTTTAATGTATGCATAACAGGTATAGCTCTTCATTAAATACATGTAACAAAAATCCTCCAACAGGGATGATACAAAGACCCAAAGTAGTTGATTTTTGAGAAGGAGAAGAGGAAGGCTCCTCCTAGAGTAATGCTTCCTACTTCATTATGCTGGCCCACAAGGCCAGAGGTGGATGCTATGGCAGTAGGCATTAAATCTTCCCACCAACATTCTGCTACATTCTGTTGCCATGTTAAAAATAGCAGAGGGGCAGCCTGATCAACTGACATGGAAGTGCATATGAAACAAAGGTGTGTCACTGAATTTCTCCATGTGGAAAAAAGGGCACCCATTGATATCCAATGATGCTTGCTAAATGTTTATGGAGATTGTGGATGTGGATATGGAAACAGTGGATGTGAGCACAGTGAGGCAGAGGGTGATGTGTTGCAACAGTGACAATAGCAGATCTCCTTTGATGGTGCAGATTTTTATGAGCAAAGCATGCCAGCTCTCGTCCATGTCGGGCAAAAATGCATAGCTAATGGTGGAGATTATGCTGAAAAATAGTATTTTGTAACATAATTGGATCTATCAAACAATATTATTGTGCTTTTTCTATGTCTTGTAGTTGCCATGGAACTAATTAGGAAGCATTTCTTCGGAGCAGCCTATGTAAAATACTGACACGGATAGAATGTAAATTGCATAGTCCAAAGTTGTCCAAAAGTAATTGAATCACACCTATTACTTCTATAAATATGGTAATAATGGGCAGAAAAAAAAAATCTTTATTCACTTTTTATGTTGATGTTACAGTGGAGAGAAGGACAGGTTGAGACACCTAGAACCAAATTGCAGTGCAGATATTTTGTGGTTATTTCCTATATATGGATACAGTCTGGCTCCATGACTACTGCAAGATCAACATCAATTGTAATTCTAGTTTTAAGTTTATATCCGACAACAAAAACAATTTTTATTATTTTCCATGGACAAGATTCAAATATAAGTTGAATTCTAGAGATAGAAATATCACCACTCAAAACGAATGAGGTCTTCACCATCTTCTCAACAGCACTGTCTCTTTCATACAAGGTGGACCTACATGGATGAGAAAACATGAACACTTCATAAAGAACTATTTTACTGCAGTAGAAACAATTCATTTTACATGATAACAGTGATGATTGTGCTTCTAAGCAAGTAAAATGCTTTTGTTTGCCTAGAAATAATGTGCAAAATAGAATGGCAAAAAAAAAATTTTCTTCCGACTTATGGCAATGCCATTTATTAATACCACTTAAACTATCTTAAAATCATAGCTAGTCTTGAAAATTATAAGAATGTGATTTATATCCATTTATAACTTTCATGTACATTTTTATATGTCTGTACAATAATCTATGTCATTATCTGCTATGACATGCAATCAACTGAACTGTTAGGTGGAGATTGACACTACGAGTTTGTAGCCTATGTCACTTTTCTTTCATTTCAGTAAGACTCTAAGTTCAAAATTTTAAATGTTAACGTAGTTCTAACTGTATTAATTACATCCAATGGTCACAATGACTTGAAACACGAATTGATATCCTCTTACTGACCTGTGTACTGAGAAGTTTTCTGATGTTTTCTGCAGTTAACTAGAAATTTTAATCCTGATAGCAGACCTGGTAGAATCAGCCAAACTGCTCAGTCTCTGATACAACCAGAATTTTTTGACTATCCTGCTATAGTAAGGATCTAGTTCAGACTATTGGATGAATAGCAAAACGCCTGTCTCTGGATTTTAGGCTAGATGTTATTCCCAATTCCCAATTGCAAATGATTCAAGAATTTGAGACTGCCATATTTCACCATGGTGATTTTACCAGCTTCGTGTGTGGTCCCATATTTTCAGTTTGAGACCATCCTGACAAAATAGATGTATCTTTTTGGGAATCTACATAAAGAATCATTTTCATTTACCCTTCTTTTTTACGAACAGAAAATTTACCACCAACTATGTAGATTTTCTTAGCCAGAAAAGTCTATTAAGCTCACATGATTTGGTTTCTGGTGACTTAGAAACTATATGGATTCTGTTCAGTTATTCTCCTTTTTAGCCCAATTAAATCATACAGCACGAAAACTTGAGAACTCTAATCTTAATTTAAATCCTATGTGACAGGAAATTCATATTTTTATTAATAATAAATAATAATATTTGAAAGTTTTGATCTTATTTAGGCTTTAAGATTGTGATTTCCCTGTACTAGGGCAAAGAACTTACATTTCACTTGTCTCTCTCAGAAGAATAAGAGCAATAAGAAATTTTTTGAAAAGAAAGACAAAGAACCCAGACTTCTTATTCCATGTATTATTCCCAGAACTTTTTGTATGTGCAGAAGTGTTTTTTCATTCCTGTTCTTTCAGTGAACTCAGGTAGAATTATAAAAACATTTAAGGATTTGTGCTACTCCTTCATACTCTCCACTCCTGATCTGACCACTTACTAAAATGTTCTACTTTCAAGTATAATTAATTTTCCTTCCACTTTAATAGATTCTTCCTTCTTCTGTTTTATTAATCTTATGGGGGAAAAAATCACTTTTCAGAGTAATGTACGTCCTGGGTTCATTTCTTAAAATTAATAATATATGGCAAAATTAAAAGCTTGATTTTGTTTTTCTCAATAGTATACATCTTCCCTCTCCTTTTTTGAAATGTTTGCTATTTCAAGGTAAATGTTTATGCTTGTCTAAAAGAGCAACAAAAATATGCCATACATATTCAAGAAAAGCTTTAATTTACTCTTTTCAATATATATGCTAGCACTACAAAACAAGGATACTCAAGCAAAGGGCCGCCAACAGATCCAGACTTTCAAAAAGTAATCAAGAAGTTGCAATTACAGTATTTTGTTTATTAGTTTGATTTTGAGTATATAGGAATTGTTGTACAATAACTAAGGCTTATATTACAATGAACCATTTCAAAGTAGTTATGTATTTGAATTTCCAGCTATGCAACATGAGTTAATAAGAATTTGGACAACACATGAGATCTTTCTTACTCTCAGCAATTAAAAAACATTGTGACATCCACTATGAATGGTTTGGCATACAGTGCTGAAGGAACAAAAAGCAATTGTCATCCTTCATAAACTTGCCAGGATATCCACAGCACAAAAAACTAGTATTCTACTTTCACAGCACATGTAAAAGTTTGCAATCTCAGCTGGATTACATGACAACATGCACACAGTAAGAAGGTGTGTGTGATATGGAGTACTGCACTTTGATGTGCATTTGATGTCTAAAGGACAATAAATACTGCACTGTTTTCTACAGTTTGTAGAGTACATAGCCAGAGTGAAAATGGTTTATATTTGAAGAACACGAACACGTTTAACTATGATGGCAAAATTAATTGCTCTCAAACCCTTACTTTTTTAGTACATAAGTGCACAGTGGTAGTAGTCTTGATGAGTAGTAAGAAGACATAAATGTATGAATCCCAAGGGGGCAAACTATCTGTTTACTACTAATCAAGAACACATTCTTCTTCTTTTTTGAGAGGTTAATTTGTAAAAATGGAAATTTCTCCAGAATGATCAACCACAAATAAAAAGTTTCCTGATTAGTTTTCACTCATGCATTTTTTTGAGACAGGCTCACAAGAGCAAAGATAAAAACTCAATTACTGAGATGACTGAAGTGAAATGATGAGAAATGCAAAGTATTCTTTCAATATGAAGCTCTCTCTGAAATATAAGTATTTTTCATTAAGAATGATTGAACAGAAGGCTTGAAATGCTGCAATTTTGCATATTTTTTGTTTTTGTGATTTTGATTTTTTTGTTTAACGTGTAAATCTGCTACATGGTCAAGGAGCAGGAACAAAAATATCAAGATGATTAATTTCATATGGGTTAGAATCTGGAAATAACAAGTATTTAAAAACAAACGAAAAATCCAAATTCTGATGTGAAGAGATGAAACTGATAATTTTCAAATTCTGGTAAGTTTCAGGTGCATACATTTTACGTTTAGCCTATTGAAAAATCCTTGATCTAGCAGAAAATTCCTATTTCAATAAAATTGTGAAATGGTAATGCAGCTGGATAGCACTGTTCATTATTAACTGCCAGCAGTTAGCAACATAAATCTATTATTTTTCTTTAACAGCATGATTTTGTAATGATTTGGTAAGCACACAAATTATAAAGCAAGAATTTTGAGTTGTCCTTAGAAAATAAAGAGAGAAAAACATTTAAAATGCAAGAAACATACTTGGATTACTTTTCAAGTATGTAAGGAGCAGATAAAGTGTTTGGTGATTCAGTGTCCTGTGTAGAAGACCCCAGACAAAACAGGGAAGGTATAAATTGCTCTCTATGTATAAGAACGTTGCAAAATTCTCAGTGGCAATAATTTGAACTGTGATATTGAAAACTGTTAACATATGCTAAAAACACACTACTGTTAAAGAATACCTTACAGTTTTAACAGCATGTATTATTTTTCTAACAAAGAGATAAGTCAAAATACAGCATGAACTTTGAGATGGATTAATACTAATGATTAGTTGAGCGCTGCTGAATATTCTAAAGAAATCTTTTAATTAAAAAATAGGGAGGAAAAGTATTTCATTCAGTATGCAGGTTCACATTAATTTTATTTAATTTTAAGCACATTAATTGAGAACAGACTAGCACATACCATCAAAAGTTATCTTTGGCAGAATATAAGAAAAAACAATTACGCTCAAAACTTATGAAAAAGGAAGTCTTATTTTCCCATAACTACCAAAAAGTTTCTTTACTACTTCAATACAATTAGGAAAAAGTCTTCCTCTGAAGACAATTTAATTCTGTGCATAGTTAAATCGGAGTGTGTTGCAAATGCAATAAAATTAACAGCTAACAAAAATTAACAAGTAACAAAAAAAAAGGATAAAACCTGACTTTAAAATATAGGCACATGCAACTGCAGATGCCCTATATATTTTTTTACAGATAAATGATCTAAGGTATATAAAGCAAGCATTATGAACTTAAAAGTATCTATATATGAGCAAATGCCCAAGTATTTAGATGGAATGCTCATACAATTAAAAATATACATGCAGGAGTTCTACCCTCAGAGAACTAGTTGTATTTGACAAACTTTATGTTTTACCTACAAGTACATAACTATAATAAATGCTTAACTTGCCCTTTCACTGTTAGATCATTGTCTTTTATTCTCATGTGTCCCAAAATATATGGCAAATATGAACAGAATGGAACCTTGATGTAGTTGTCATAATGTAAGGTATTAACAATCACTGTAGATTCCTGATGCTAATCTCTTGTTTTTCTTTACTGTAATCGAAACACTACTGTTTTTTGCAAAATATATTGCATAACAGAAGCTGGATGTTTAACATCAGTCTGTATTACTGGCTCTACCTCATTCCTCCCCTTTAAAGTCCCTTACAACCTCTTGCAAATTTGCTTCTTTCAGTCCATAATCACTCTCATAATAAGGGGGAGCAGTGAACACAAATGAGTTGGAGAGGTAGTTTCACCCACAGAGTAAAACTGGAGGAAATGAATGAAGGAAAACAAATGTGGAGGAGGGGAAAAAGCAATTTTATTCCTAATACGTTGTTTCCTTAAAGCAGGTCTGAGTCCATGAAAGGCACATGTTTATATGTTCTTGTGACACCACTTAGCACTGTAGGTTACTCTATTAAACCTAGCTGGGAACTGTTAGCAAAATAGTAAATCAGTGAAATTAGGAAATCCCCCCAGTGGATTAAAATATCAGGAATGTTTCCAGTTGGAGTGGCACTGCCACTTTAAGGCATTACTACAAAAGCAATTTTAAAAGTCCGATTCCTTTGTTCTTCATCTTTTTAAATAATTCCTGCAAAACAATTTCTGCATTACTCATTTTTCTATATTGCTCCCATCTCCACACAGACAGTTTGGCCTTTTTGTTGTAGGTTTTGTTTTCTACTGTTCTTCAGGTTTTTTTTCCATTAATCAGGAAAAAAAAAAAAAAAAAGGTTTACAGTGGTATCCTCATTCTTCAATACCTTTGTGTAGCCAGACATAACTCATCTATAAGTTATCAGGGAACTTCAGGAAAGCATCACACACCATCAGCGTGTTTGCAATTGGCATTGCTTACTGCTGAGGTGACAAACCAAAGAGCAATATAAGCACTAACATGTCAGCAAATCATTTCAGTTTGATGTAAAGTCCTTGTGAGATTCACTTCTGGGTTCCTGCCAGTATAAGCAGGAAAATCAGAAGCTGTGGAAGTCCCTCAACAAGGGAAGTCTATAAGAAAGGGAAAGAGTGAAAATTCCTGTTGAGAGAGGAGAGAATGCATCACATTTCTGGAGGGCCATTTGACAAGATGAAACCATTTTAGCAAGATAAAATTTGTCACATGATTATCTTCATTACACTTGTAGAAAGGCTGCAATTGAAATTAAAGCATCTTAAAATAAAAATTATCTGATTCCAAAACAAAAAAAATGTTTGTCAACGTTTCAAAAATAATGTTTTATACTTTCATTTTAATCTGTATCTAAATACAAATCTAAAAATTTACAGATACCACAAATCAGCAGTTTTGTCTCTATTTTTATGCTAGTTTACTAACAATTGTTAAATTCCATTCTTAATCTCAACAGAAATTATTTTTTCTCCTATTCTTTTTTTTTTTTTTTCTTTCCTGCAACAGACTACAACTCATGGACAAAAGATGAAATCTTCATCACCAGTGAAATCAAAATAAAAATTCCAATCGACTGCAATGAGATTTCATCCACAATGCTCAGGGCTGGTGCTGAGGTTTGAACCGTACGCACAATAAAACACAGTTGGTGTCCAGCTGTCATTTTGAATTTTCCTGCTTGTTGCTTTTTTTCATTTTCGAATTTTTTTTTAACCATCTGATTTCTGAGCGATGGTTCTCTGACATTATGAGAGGGGTGAGACACAGGGATTATGTATCACCCTGTGATGGCCCCTGCCAAGCGATAATGGATTGACATTGACAAATCCCTAAGAGCTAGATCTGACTGTTAACGGATGCTGTGAGATCAGTCTCAGAGAACAGCTTAAGGTTAAGGGGGCCAAAACAGTGTGAATACTCCACAGTTGTCTGATTTCAAGGCTTCCAAACTAAATGCATTGAGAGGGAGACAGAGCAAGTGGTGGCAAAGGGAAAACAGGAGAAGAGATGGTGCAGTGAAATCTTTACATCGAACCCGACACATCAGTCATTGCAGAATTCTTCACAGACTACAAGTAGTGATGATTTATAGGTGGTAAGCTTCAATTTGGGAGGCCATAAGCACATTCTTTGATCTAGACTTCTACAGATTTGTTTCCTATGTACTCAGTAAGTAATAAGTGATTTGCTATTGATTTGTCCACAGGCAGAAGAAAAGTGGATTGCTGCTGCAACCCCAATGCGAATGGGAACTTCAGAGACATTGCTAAAGAAGGAAAATGCACAAAGACAGAAAAATTACAGATAGCTTTAAGATTCTAGCTTCCAAAAACGCTCCAGCTAGAGCATTAATACTAATTAACTCTGCATACATGCGTTTCAGTTATGTATTTGATTACAGCTAGAAACAGATATGAATGATTAAAGAAAACACCTTCACAATCTTAACTGGAAATCCCATGCACAGACTGTAAACAAAAAGAAAATAATCACCAGCTTAACGAGCTCACAATTTTTCCAAGGATGAGCATACAACATAAAAGTCCAACCTGTAGCAAACGTTCTTACAGTTATTTAATAACTGTTAGTTATTTAATTTCACAGTAAGTGTAAAACAGTACAAAGGTACCCTGTGTTTTGATTAATTAAGTTGGATGCATGATTTGACACTAAGCACCATTTTCCCTCTGGAAAACATTTGCTTTGATTTCTGTCTCTGAATCGCATTTTTATGGACCTAAGTATAGAATAATTTCTGAAAAGTTATTTCCTATGAAGGTGGTGAAGCACTGGAACAGGCTACCCAGAGAAGCTGCGGATGTCCCATCCCCGGAGGCATTCAAAGCCAGGCTGCACTGGGCATTGAGCAACTTGGTTTGGTGAGTGGTATCCTTGTCCATGGCAGAGGGATTGGAAGTAAATCATCTTTAGGGTCCCTTCTAACCCTAGCCATTCTCTGATTCCATGTTTCTATGAAAAATTTGCTATATAAAATTGCACACAAGTTGTATCTGTCACACTATGTACTGACCACATCTACTTATAGTTGCAAAATATCATTTGTTGAGTAAATTTCCGCAGCCTGCTTTTTATTTTAGGTGCATATTTTCTAGAATAAAGTTTTTCTAAGTGATGTTGTTCACAAGCAGACACAAAGGAGTCATGTAAAAATTTATACTATGTTGCAGCTGTTTATAACATTACTTTGCTAGGTTTAATAGGTGTTGAATATGAATGGAAAAGGAATAGATTGGATCCAACATGATTACTGGTAATCTTCCAGTTCCAATTCAACAAGGATATGATTTGTCACAAGCTGATTATACATTAGTAAATAATTTTTTTTTGTATGTGTCTGTTGTTTTTTAATCTTTCTTTATTTCTATTATCTTTGGGTTACTTTACCAAGCCAAAATTTAACTATTCTCTGCTTAAAGGCTCATTTTACTAAAATTTCCCAGCTTCTTTAAGAACAAACTATTAGGCTTTAAGAAACCAGTAAGTTCACCAATCAGTCTTTCATGTTATGATTTGAAACCATCACAGCAGTATACCACACTAGACAAAAAGTTTTGATACTCAAATGCTGGGCCCAGTCTTTTGGAGTAATGGTAATTTTGCTCAGCTAAGAAAGAAACATAAAACAATAAGCCTGAGAGGTAAGGATGTTTATCTCCTTATCCGTATATTATCTAAATGTCAGTTGTTGTTTCCTTCAGAAAAATGACAGCAAGAATATTTTTTTTTAATATATATTTTCTGCTGACTGTGGAAGCATGTATAAGTCAAGCCTAAACACTTTTAAGGACTGTCAACTTATTCTGCTTGACGTAAGAAAGAAGTCAATCTGCTTCAAGGATCAAAAATACTATAAATACAAGAGAGGATTTCATTTTCTGATCTGCAGTCACACATGTAAGTGATTAAGTACTCAGACACTGATAGGTGCATGCGTGTGCCTGCACTACCAATTTAAGTGAAAACTAATTTGCCTATAGATACAACAGAAAAAAAATATATACATTTTTTTTCTTAGAGGCAGAATAAGTGAGCTGGTCACAGTAACACGACAGTTTGCATGTATAACACATACATATTAATAAAACGTAAAATACCGACAGCCATGTTTTCAGGGTGAATAGAGAATGTCTGCTTATTAAAGCTATGCAATTTTACACCATTTAGGGTCAGAGATGTATTTTATAACGACAATGTAATAATTTAAGGAGTATCATAAATCAAAAGATCACTTATGCAAATACAGAATTCTCTATTTGCTAAACTGGTTTGGTTAGTTTGGCCAAACTGAAATCTCAGCCAACATGAAGTAAAGAAACTGAAAAAAAAAAAAAAAAAAAGAAATCCTGAGATTAATTTAGAAATACAATGTATACTTAAGGGGAAAAAATCCTACCAGAAAATCTGAAAAACACTTTTTTTACCATCTCAACTCTTAGAATCATTTTCAAGGCCAAACAGAGCATTAATATTAAAAGGAGACATTACCAAAGGCCCCAAAAAGGCATCACTAAGGAGAAGACCTAGATAAAAGACAGTTAATTATGCTCACCAATATTTATTACTTTGGAGTGTCTAAATAAAATGTAGCTTTTAAACTATTATCCAAGCAAAACCAATGATTTTAACTGGTTCTTTTTACTCTATATTGATATTCTGTAGAGAAAAACATACATAAGCACAATTTCTTAAAACACAACCAATACCAACAAGCATAATTTCTAAATGTAAAGAACATCCTGAAAACTAATAATAAACTTTCTCAACCAGTGTGACCTCCCTATGAACATAGCCTTGTGAACTATACATGTACCACTTGCCATAAAAAATTGAATATGAAAAAAACTCAACTTCTTAAGCTTTTAGGTGAAGCTAAGAGATGGCAAACATATGATCAAAATTTTATTTTAAATGATAAATCATGGAAAATAATTTTCTTAAGAATACTTCTCTAATTTAGAAATCATAATCATAGTGTGAAATTACATGTGGCATATGAAAAAAATGATAGAATTTAAAATTCAAACCATTATTTAGCAAAACAATAAAAGACATTCATGAAACAACTGAAAAATGCATGTTTACATTTAGCATTTTTACTTTGCTATTTTCCCTAAAAGAAAATCTATACAAATTTATATTGTTTGTTCTTTGCTTTTCTCTGATAGTTAGAAAACAACTGTTCTACTGCATTGGACTTTGACTGGCTAGATTGCAAGGCTCAATAATGTGTCTTGGCTCAGGGTTAAGTGATGGAATTCATTTAAATGCCCCAGAAGTAATCATCCACAAAGAGTACATTATTTCTCTTTTATGAATTTTCAAACCTAATACTGATGGGTGGCATGCAATTAAACCTGATCAATATGTAATTTAGGTGGGCTGACGTGTTTTCAAATTCTCGGAATATAGATTCTTTCAATATTGCAAGAGCTTAGTGAAATACTCAGCCCTTACGAAACAGCCAAAGCAGTTTAGTACAGTAAAGGAACAAAAATACGCCTATTCCAAAGACAAATGAAGGAGAAATTAAACTTACAAAAAAACCCAAAACAAAACAAACAACAACAACAACAACAACAACAAAAACTTTGCAAAGAATTAATTACTTTAGTAATACATGGAGATCTTAAAATCTAAATAATTATTTTGATTGAAATTAACATGCAAATGCAGAGAGTTAAGTGCTGTACTGCACAAAGCTGTGCCTGTCTTTTTTTTTTTAAAAAGGTGTTTAAACATCTTTTAGTTACAGCGACAACCAGTTATGTATCACATGCTTTTTTTATGAAAAACAGTATTGGCAAAACATATATATGTGTATATGTTTTTAATGGATTATCGTATGTTTATGTTTATATATATGTTTATATGGATTATCATAATGATCCTTTGTGTTAAGCTAATAAACAAGGAGAAGTACATTGCCTTGTGACCCTAAAGGTCATGGGTGACAGTGTCTAGTATTACTAATTACCTCACTGCCATTTGTACAATAAGAATTACACTTGAGTTCTTACAATCTTACATGGTCCAATTTTAAATTTTATGTCTCAGATTCTAGCCTACTTCCTCTTCTGTTTGAACAGATCTATGGCACTGTCCAGAAGAATACAAATGCAGACTAGTATCTTAGAAAGCAATCTTCAACAATGCAAAGTGTTTTTAATCTTGATTTACAGCACTGATATCATAGAAGGCTGTTTTATTATTTTGAAACTGTTCTTAGATAATGATGGAAGGTTGAATTAACCTGTTTTCTGTAGTTGTGATGTTTTTGTATCACATACCAACGAGATATTAGTACAATTTATCGATTGATTCTACTTATAATCCTTGAGACTATTTTTAATTGACTTGATTACAAAACAACTGCAAATTCTAAAGATGCATGAATACTCAATAACCATGAATAATAAATTTGAAAATGACCTAGTCATTTCACATTGATAAAGACAGCAAAACCTTGTTTTCTGTTTCAAGAAATTTTGCAATCATCCTTTTTTGCGTCTATACCACATGAAGGTATAGTAGCTATTTTTCCTGTAAAGCTTTGATCAGAAAGAAGCTCGATTTTGAAATCTTTTTCTTGTGAAGTAGAGACATAATAACACACTGGAAAAAGGAGTTTCTTGACTTTTCTCACAGCTATTTTTGACTTTACTCACATAATTCAGCACAGTTATCCTGGACTTTTGAGACATTGCTGTACACAGATGTACTGGGTGCATGCAGGCCTCTATCTCTCATGCACACTCACAGACCATAACTTTCATCCACATAGCCCAGGTCACTATTCCTGAAAGGGACAGCAGCTTTAAACTGGGACACACAAGTAATCTGTATTTGGTCTGTGAGTCCAGGTATGTTTCAGTGATGAGAAATATCACCTTTCACAGCAAAGTGTGCACAATGCTGAAACAGCTTAAGAGTAAAATCTGACTGCATTGTGATAGGAGGTTTTTGAACACAGGGATGCTATGATGTACATCTAACCACCAGTAGGAAAACATTGGATAAAGCACTTGCTCTGGACTCCAGCTATCACCTTTCCCCCCTGCCTCAAGGTGTAACCAGTCCATTTTCTAAATGATCTATCTGCTCAGCCTGCAGTAAGTAGACATCTCAAGGTTTTAAATTAGCATAGAACAGTCGTACCAACAAAAGCCAAAGAAGTGCCATGATCATTTTAGGGAAGCTAAATAAAAAGCAGGCTATTTAACAGGAAAGAACTCTATATCAAGAACTGTGACGAAGAAATTCTAAAGGCAAAAGAAGAGATCTAAAGGCAAAAGCAGTCTATTGCCAGCATAAAACAAAGAAAACTACCAAAAAGCAAAAAGGTGTTCTAGTGCACAGGTTGGTTAGCTGCAAACTAAATAATATTCAAATGCCCAATTATGTCGATAATTTTTTCTGTACTCTGGGATGGAATTTCAGTGGGTGCCACAAAGTGAAAAACCTAAGATCACTGACAATATTCTAAATATTTTGTTAAAATGTAATACATTTACTTAAAAACTGTACCTTCAATTTGCCAAGTGTGCAACTAAGAAGAGGCAACAGTTACAGAATAAGTTGAGAATAGAAATATATTCATTTCCAGAAGGAAAAAGCACTCCAGAATCAAGTAGGTTAATAAAAAATACATTGAGTCTTTTCAACAACACGCTAAAAGCTGTATGCTTAAATGGAAAACATTCATTAAAAAATTCTACAGAAAGGTATAAGTTACTATCCCAGACAATTATTTCACTTGTAAATTATTAAGCCTTTATAACAGCTGCAGCTGTTTGGATTTATACATAACTCTATCAACAGCTTAAACTCAAGAAAATATTCTACAATAAATTATTTCCCTTTTAAACAAGTAGAAATACCAAATCATAGGACTGTAAGAAAGGGACTCTATCCTGTGTCACACAAAGGCACTACAAAAATTAGTGGGAGCTGGCTGATGTTATGTAGAGCAGGATCTGGCTCAGTCTTGCCTTTAATAAAATGCAAAGCTAATACCTTAGATGCATCACTTGAAAATGCCTGAAGTGATGCAAAGGGGAAGACTTTCACTGAGCTATTTGCTGGTCACTGGGACAGAAATGACAAAGGATTCTGTCCATTAGTTTTTCAATACAGTGTTCAATAGCAGTAGGAAATTGATGGTGCAACAGTGGCATCGTATTGGGGAAACTTATGATGCGGACAATAGCACTTCCAATAAAAGGGCTTTTGATTTTCTGTGTGTCAAACTGTTTTAATATTAGGGCATTTCTAGGTCAATGAAGGGTTAATGTAGCACCATAAATCATATCCAAACAAGAGCCCATAACTGCCTGTGTTGAAGTAGCATTCTGCTAAGGACAAAAATGCATGAAGAGAAGAAAAGGAGAAACATGCACACAAGAGCAGGTTGCAAAGGCAATGCAGAGCCACAGTTATTCCACTGCCCCAAAACTGACAGACACAGCATACTAAGGAGAGTGAATAATAGGAGAATTAGAAATTAATGATTCTTCTACTATGTAAATGGCAATTAAAGGACGTGCCGTGCTGCAGGCCCTGTCCTAAAACTCTTCTCCATTTGTTTGGATTGAAATTCATAGCCTCCATAAATGCATCAGTGAGACCTGGCATGTGTTTATTGAAACCTAGGAATCTAGACATAACTTGCACACAAATGTTCTTAAAGCTATATCGACAAATTTACCTTTAAAATAGAATTTCATGTAAAAATAATAATAATAATAAAAAAATAAGAAGTCATGTAGCTAATTTCTTGGTATGAATAAATAATGGCAGCACAAAGTAACACATTATACCTTCAACACAGAACTGTAGCAAAACTCAATAACTTACATTGATTATAATCCTACACATCAAAGTGTTACTCTAACAAAGCAACACAGTGGCTGCTATTTGTACATGCCTTCTGTCCTGAAAGGTGCTAGGAAGAGCTGTTTTCCATTCATGGTGTCAAACCCTTAAGTTTTTATCTCACAAAAAACATCCTTTCATCTGCACTACATGTAAATGCAATTAATAAAATGACAAATTCAATAAAGAATAGAGGGGATGCAGTAAAGGAATGCATTCATTGTTTTGTTCCTGCTTTTAGTTTTGAATTGCTACATCTATCACATAAGGCTCGGAGAAAAGGCTTTTGGAGTTAAAGAGTCCTTTAGGGACATTGTCAAGCAGGAGAAGATCACAGTCCAGTACTGTTTTATTACAGAAGTAGAAAGAGATAATTAAAATAAAAAATTCCAGCCCGGATATGGGAGTAACTGTACCTTGCAGTCAGTCTAAGAAAAGAATGATTCAGAACCAGGGAAACTTCGACACATTTGTCATTTAAAATCTGCAAATTCTTGCAATATTCTGTGCTAGCATGTGAAACAAATGGGCTTCTGGGAGGGAAAGCTGCATTGACAAACTCAGCAAAGAGCAATTTTCTGTCATTTAATGAAGGATGGAGAGAGGCCTTGATAAAGTACCCACTCATTACAAGTTTGTTTTTGTATGTGTGTCTGTATGTGAGACAGAGAGAATGTGTATGTGTTGATGAAAGGGTAATCTCACGAGTTCAATCTTCTCAGACAAGTTGGACTTGCTAAAAGCACTCTATTTTCATGTAAATTCAGTCAGACACACCTTCACATACATAACTGCATGCTGTCATTTACTTTTTACAAAATGATGCACAATGATGCTTATCCCAGCTAATATGTTATATTTTTATCTAAAAGCCCCTGTTTGGCTGTGTTCTCTCCCTCCTCAGCATATACCACAACAACAATAGGTGTGTGTGGGGGAGGGAGAGGGAAGGGGACGTTGTACTCTCACATATATTGTTGAAAGCAGTCAAAAACTTTCTTGTTATGGTCACTTTTTAGATTCAGAGTCGTCGACACTGGGTATCATCCTCGAATAATACTGAAAATAAGAAATCAATTATCTATTTTCATCCTGTGTTTAACCCTAGAAGTGGAACAAAAAGTCTATTTACTGCCATCACAAACTCTTCTACTGTTTGGTTTGCCTGTAGCAGGGCTGAAGCTTAACTTGGAAGAAATTAGCAAAGAATGTATCAAGAAATACTCATGATGTGAGTGTGCATGCATTATTTCTTTGTAATGTGTAGTTCACTCAGAGCTTCAAGAATGGGAAATAAAATGCATAAAGTTGAGTAAGTTATTGCAGACTACAACTAAAATAAGTAATCCATTGCCACGCATTGCTGCCTGGTTTCTTCAATTTTTGCCTTTATTTGCAGTGAAGGACTGCATCTGTAACATCTTAACTCTGATGCCTCCATCTTACAGTGTATCTTAGAACACATCTTTTTATTCTTGTGGATGAAAATTACTTATTGGGTTTGGGGTAAAGCATAATTAACTACCTGTTAATAAACAAACTGACAGAAATTAAGGTGGTATCGTTGTTACTAGAGACATGGCCTACTTATATCTGCCTCAGTTTTTCACAACTTTGACTGGTACTTTCAGTAGCTAGCATAAGATTTCCTGATCAAGGTCCTGATTCTGCCAAAGTCAGCGTGGAAATTCCACCATCGGTTGGATTTAGTCATGGATGTCAGCAAAATGAAATGTGGATCAGCTGGGATCTCAGTATATATACTGTTTTGTCTTAGATATTTGGAGAAACAGATTCAGGCACTTAAACTCATTTTAGTGGTGACTAGATTTACTTTAGCCATTTTACGTCATGCAACACTTATAGCTGTGGTTATTGAACAAACACCAGCCTGCTAACAACATTAACCATATGCTTATACATAAATAAAGTGGTAATTTCTAAGAAGGTTGCTTATGTTGTATTAGGAAGAAAAATAGTTAAAATAACTCAAGACTGGCTAGACAAAAACAGCCTCAATTTGTAATGCTAAAATTTCTCAGCAATTCAACCAGTAAAATTGCATTATTTTCAGAAAACTAAAATTTCAGAGCAGCTCTGACTGGTTCCTATTAATTTCCACATATTTTATATGCACACGTATCATTATACACTCATAGCATGTACATACCAATTCTACATTTCACCCCTTTATAGTGCCTTTTTGCTTCTCTACTGATAGTAAATAAAACTTCAGAGCCTTTTTATGATACTTGGGTTGGTATTATAAAACTGAGATATGAATAATATTTCTTTCCCCACATGTGGAAATTACTTACTAAACAGCACTGTGGTGTCTTATTTATTTGTGTATTTATTTATTTATTAAGAAATAATTTATATTTGAATATCTAAGCTAGTAAACTGTTTCAGATATTTATTATAAGCACATGCTTCTGAAGATACATGGCAAGCCATACAAAGAGGAATGACCTTAGGTAGTACAAACAACATATAAAACAAAATTTTTGGAAAGTAATTAACATGAAGCTCCTATAATGTTTCCAGCCAGGAGCTATAACTAAGCTGTTCAATAATTTTGAGAAGAGTAAAATTAGTGTCTACCACCCAAATCAACCATTAGCTTGACACTGAAGCGCCGCAGTAAATACAGCATTCCAGATGGTGTCAGTTGACGAAATTGAGAGCCAGTGATGCATTACATATTCAGGGTCTGATTGAGGGTCTGATTCAGCATTTGCTTGTAAGGCAGTCATAAATCTGTTTTTCTTCTGGCCAGGTAAGTAAGACTTGCAGCTACTGTTGAAATACATATGTGGTCCATAAAGAACTCTGGTCCTTTCCTCAAATCCTAGTTCAGATGGGACTCTTTCTTCTAGTGCACCTAATACTGTTTGAACATAAATTGATTCTAGATCTTTTTAATGAATGTGTGCCATTATCCTGGAAAAAAAAAACAAAACTCACATTCTAAGTGGCCTCTTAGTTTACTGGCATACAGAGATTTCAAAGGGATGCAACATCTTTGCTTTGTATAAACAAAAAATCCTAGACTGTAACCTAATTAAGTGCACCTAGATAAAATTCACCTCTACATTAGCACACCCAGTTTTAATGTACAATCTCATGCAAATATTTGCACAGGATTGTTGCTTTAGTTAATTGCCAGACTGCATTCTAGGAATACATTAGTGCTGTGTACCCTGTCTGAAGACAGTGTGGAGAATCATTACTTCTCTGAAGTACTGGATGATGCTTAATGAACAAGACAAGAGGCACTTGAAGCAAATAGCAACCTCAACTCATAACACACAAAGGTGACAAATAAGCCCTTAAAGTTACTTCTGCTTTCCTGAGTGTTGGTTTAAATAGCTTGAACTTGAAAACACTTCATTGCATCTCCTTAGAAAATAATTTTCCTTCTGTACTTCTCAAAATTTTCTCATTTAGAATGAAAACATGAGGGCTGCTCTGAAAGTAATGGCTCCTATTTTATTATGTGGGCCCACAGTGTCAAAGGTGGATGTTGGTGCTATGACAGTAGGGGTTGAACTCTCTATTACATTTTGTGCCATGTGATAGATGGCAGCAGAGGGGCAGTCTGACAAAATGGCATCCGATACAGAAATGGATATGAAGCAAATGTGTGTCATTGAATTCTTTCATGCAGAAAAAAATGGCATTTATTGACAGTTGTCTGTGCTTGCTGAATATTTCTGAAGTCCAAACAGGGGATGCGTGCAAAGGGAGGTGGTGGTTGGTGCGATTCAGCAGTGGTGACAGCAAGAGTGTTCCACCTCTGCTGGTGTAGATTTTTATAAGCACGCAGGCTTCCACTCACTGCTGGCAAAAATGCATAGCTAATGGTGGTGAGCATGTTGAAAAATAATGTTTTGATACTGAAAATTTGCTCTGTCAGATATAGTGTTATTGAACTCCTTGTATCTGCAGTGTCCACAGGAATATATAGGAGGCCTTACTTTCAGAGTGACGTACAAACAAAATCAGTATCTAACAACATAATTTAATCAAGTATTGTAAAATTTCAAGAAATATATTTAATGACAGAAAATTTGTAGCAGAGTCTGAATTTTCCCAGCCTTTTCAACCATATTCCATGGAATCCTTGATTTCAAAGTGGTAACTGCTGCATAATCAGGACTTAAATAGTATATCCAATAAAATAATTTGCTTGTGTTCTTTTAATGAAAGAGTCTATAATAAATGTCTGGTGTTGGAAGAGGTTGTTTTCAAGATGAACACTTCCAAAAAAAGTCAAAAAGATATCAAAATTATCTCTCTATATATCTTCTGACAAACCACATAACCCACCTTTTTTTAAAGTTTTTGTTTTGTGTTTAATTTTTTTGCTGCTATTGTAGCTGATGATCAGTGCCTAAAACCACCCCTCCTTCAAGTTCTCTGTGGAGGTGTATGCAGATACACAGCAAAGCACTGGGTTAGCAGGTGGATCCTTTGGCCTAGACGTAGCGTGCTTGATTCAGGATTACACAGACCATAAGCCACAGCATAATTTCTGACACTACAAATTTGAAACAGTCTGTCTGGTCACATAATTATTGTGGCTTTAAAATTTTTCTTCACTAGCTATAGATAATTGGGTCATATCAGCCATTGGACACTATATAGAAGTACGTATGATTGTAGTCCCCTTCTTCCAGAAATGCTCAACAGTGTGCTTTGCTATTCTATCAGCTTTTCTATCAGCTCTGTATCATACAGGAAAAATCATGAGTTTCCAGGTTAAACTTGACTACTTCTTTTCACAATCATTACAAAACTGATAAAACAATCCTAGGGACTTTTTCTGTAGACCAACATGCAAAGTCCCTTACATAGACGAATACGCTCTAAATGACTTGGCACCAATGTACATAAACTGGAGAATGATTCTGGCTTTCCACCTTTGAAATGTGTGAATGAGAATGGAATATGAAAAGCCTTAAATGTCTCACTGGTGCTTGGATAATCAATATACTACTTTTCTTCTCAATATTGTCCCAAAACATTTTTTTCCTCTAAAAACTTAATTCTAAAACCTTTTTCCATGTTTTGAAATGGGAAATCAGATTGGCAGAGCTGAGAGCAAAATTTGCTGTTTCTGTGCTTTTACAGATGCCATTCTGATCAGAATACAGTATATTATTGGATTTTTAATTTTCTTTTGAAGAGACAGAGCTATGTTAAGCAGCCTTTAGCAAGCTGTCACAGATGAGACCAATAAGCACATCCTGACTTAACACACATCAAGGGTTGCCAAGGATACACTGTCAGGGGACTGGGGTCAGGAGTCAAACTGACCAATATTGAGTAAATTACATTGGTTCGAATGATTCCCCCTGAGCTAGTAATGATACGGCACGCACATAGTTTTGCTCTGCAGACTGATAAATACTGCATTTGAAGGCTACACAAGGAAAAAAGCATGAAAAAGTGATTTTCTATAGACTAACATAAGCATTCAATCACATTATCTTGAGATTAAAAAGTACCATTGTTGAAATTATTTCTATTCCTTTCTTGAAGAAATGTAACAAAAGAACTAAAGCCATATTCTTAGAAGTAAGCAAGAAACAAGCTAAAATAGGTGAGAGGGGCAACAAAAGCAGAGGTGACCAAATTACTTTTCATATTGTGCACCCTGTACTGTCCTCTATTGATACAGAAGGTACTACAAAATCACTGCTAAATAAAACTGGTTTTGATGTCTTGCCATCTATAGCACAACAAACCTGCTTTTTTCCTCCATATTTAAGATCATTATTTTTTCCAGCCATGAGTCATCTGAAAGAAATAGTAAAGATTCAGTCCCAGATTTAAAATTGGGATGCCTTCCTAGATAGTTTTGACTTGCAGGCTGTCACAGTTTAAGCTGGTAGGCACTTCAGCACCATGCAGCTGCTCACTCACTCTCCCCCCAGATGGCTGGGAGAGAAAACTGGTGGGAAAAAAAAATGAAGTAAATCTTGTGGGTTGAGATTAGGAAAGTTTCATAGGAAAGGAAAGGGGAAAAAGAATACACAAAACAAGTGATTCACAGCACATTTGTTCATCATCAGTTGACTGATGCCCAGCATGTTCCTTAGTAATGGTATACCCCAAGCAACTCCCCAGAATTTTATTTTTTTCACATGATATTATATGGTGTGGGATGTCCCTTTCGCTACTTTTGGTCAGCTGTCTGGACTGTGTCCCCTTCTAGCTCCTTGTATACTCCCAGCTCCTGTCTGGCAGAGCAGTGAGATAAACCAAAAGATCCTTGGCTCTGTGCAGCACTGCTCTGTAGCAACTATAGCATCAGACTATCATCAACATGATTCTCATCCTAAACCCTAAACATGCCACCGTACCAGACACCATGGACAAAATTAACTCTATCCCAGGTAAAAACAAACAAACAAGCAAACAAACAAACAAAGGTATTATATAATAACTGAATTCTGTTGCACCTTATCACAAATTAACTATGCAGCAAATGAGCAACACTGACCCTGTGCTATGTTTACACAAATTTTAGGCAAGGTCTATCTTTAGATAGACCAACTTTAGAGATCAAGTGTAAGTAAGAATTTGTCATTGACCAGCAAATATATTACACAGGAAACCTTCCTTATTTCTTTCAGGCCCAAAGAGAGAAGATGTTTGTGAGGTCAACAAAGTTCAAATTTTTATTTAGAACATAAGTGTACAAACGTGGTGTACTTCACAATTTAAGATCTTATTTATTTACTGACCGCATTTTTTGTGCCTCTCATAAATCCTAAATTTGCCCCCAGAAATATTCAGGAGAAGTATCTGACTTTTCCTCTCTTTTCATATCTTTAGTCCATATATTCTTGTACCAGTCCTCTCTTCTACACATTTTTCCAGTTCAGGTCAGTTTTCCTATTATTAGCTGAATACTCTTCTTCAAGGCTACATTTATTGCATTTACTTTTTCTTTCTTTCTTTCTTTCTCCTGAGTGTCTTTTTCACTCCCCAGTCCTTGCTACCAGGGAGCACATACAGCAAATTGCTCTATCTTCCATGTCTGTGTCTCCAAACTAACAGATTTAGTATCTTTTAGGAAAAAAAAGTACTTCAGAGCCTGTCAACAATGCTATAAAATTGCTTTTGTCCCCTGTATGATGATTTTTGCCACCAGTACCTATATAATATTTGCTGGTATGTGCGCATATCAGTTTGTTACCAACACCATGTTCTGAACAGATTTCTCCATTAACCTGCTGTCAGAAAATAACATAATCTCATTTTCTCACAGATGCAAACAGCTTCAGATCCCCTTTCTCCTATTCTGTAACTTCTTCTTGACGTGCTTTGAGGAAGAAGTTTACTGAAGAAATATAAAAAGTGACTGATGTTCAGAAGATTCACATTGTTCAGGCTTACCGTTGTACAAGAGAAGCTACCTGCACTGTGAGCAAAGTTAAATGATCAGCAGATCAAACACCCATCCCATTCTAATCTTTTAGGCTACCAGCACTCCTCTAGGACATTGGCTATTCCACTCTTTTAGGTGCAGCCACTATTGGAGTAGTGGATGTAGTTATGATGTACTGAAATGCCCTCTGCACAGAGGCTGAGGACTCACAGACCTGAACTGTGATCCATGTTAAACAGCAAATAAAAGGTTGGATAAGGCTTTGCAGCTGGTGTGAAAGCCCATGACATCGGTTCTTTTCTTTACTGAGAACTTTTCCAGTGTGTGCTTCAGTGTATTCTCCCTAAAACAGCAAAAATATATATATATGTTGGCCCTTTTCTACGGAAAATATTCTCCCTGGATTTTCAGCAAGGGAAATATTTCTACCTTCAATTAATACAGTTTTGTTGACATATGTTGGATATATAATATGAAAAAAAAAAAGTGTAATCAGAGCAATTGCAGAGAATGCAAGCAAAATGTGATTTCAGACATGGGTATGTACTTTTAAAATAACAATTTCATCTTGTTCTGTATATGCATCAGATTTGCTTTTTTTTTCTGTTAAAATCACCATCAAAAGCTCTGTTTAGAATGAATTTTAGAAGGTGGTTACATTAGCATTGACCAGTGCCGTTAGGAAGATGTGGAGAGAAAGTGAAAACTGGCAGTCAAAGAAAATTGAGGATCACACACACATAACTTCTTTCAACAGAAGGACAGAGGTGGGCTGTTCGCTCTTGAGACTGAAAAGATGTGAGAGTGGTACTACCCGAATTTTCACACATGAATCTGGCATAGCATATGCTGAAATTAAGAAGTTTGCTTTCCCTCACTATCCCTTAATGGTTACACTGGCATGGCAAGGAGTTATAAAGCATGTCTCAAAGCATAAATGAAAATAACACATCAGTGATGGAAAGTTTGAAAATACGACCAGATATACTTGCTTCTATCTTGTAAAATGCTTGTGCATTGCACTCTGCTGCTTATGAAGTTACAGAAAAGTAAATCTTACCCCAAATTCTGTTCCATTCAGTACTGCAGAAGAGCTGTCACAGAGCCACACAAGAATAATCTAGTTTCCCCTCTGCTTGATAAATTGTGCAAGTGACAAAAGTACGCTGCAAAGGGAAAGGTACCTGATATTGCTTTATGAATTGAACCCTGACTGATTATTTTAAGTGCACTTGTTTTAGTGCTCATGAGCTCCACAGCCTACACTGATTACATTGAAATTTCACTGTTGATGTTAATAGTGATGGTTTTGTACTAAACTTATTCTGCTGCAAATAATGACTGAGATTATTAATAAATCACAGCTCTATTTATACAAAGAAGGCTAATTCTTTATAAAGCACACTACAATTAGTTTATTCATGCTCTGGCATCAGGGTATATTGTTCTAAGTGCAGTCAGATCTTCATTCAAGGTTTTAACTGTTACAAACTACCTTTAAACTTCCAAGCTTGTAGTCCTGTATTTTTGCAGTACATGCCTTATTTTTCTGGACAATGTTGCTAAGTTGCTCCTCTCCTCTCCTCTCCTCTCCTCTCCTCTCCTCTCCTCTCCTCTCCTCTCCTCTCCTCTCCTCTCCTCTCCTCTCCTCTCCTCTCCTCTCCTCTCC
>NW_024884253.1:87664459-87695105 GCF_019232065.1 Centrocercus urophasianus | reverse complement strand
AAAATAACTGCTGTTCTCACACACAAACAAAAAAGAAAAAAAAAAAAGTATGAAGAATGTACATTCATATACTAGCTGTGGAAGTATCAAATACTTAGCACCTGCCACTTTCAAAAATAAAGAACAAAAAAATTGAGGAGTTTCTTTGCACTTTTTCTTCTCATTTGCTTTACAAGAATCTACACACCAAACACCAAGTCAGATTGACTCACATTCAATACCTTCATAGCACTGTTCTTGATCACCAAGGCTAACTAGGGTAACAAACTGTCACATCTTTGAAAAAAAAAAAAAGAATATAAAGCAAATGTGATCTAAATAAAATGAAAACAATTAAAGGCTTGACTAAGCCTACAGAGGCAGTGCAGAGGACAAAGCAGAATTAGTTGTCTTTCTGGTCTATCTTCCTGCTAGATTATCAAAATCTAACTTTAAATTCCCTTTTTGCTGAATTAAAAAAAGGAAAAACCCCAAATAAAAAACGTCTACATAAATATTACATGTAAAGAACTCACTTATTCATCCAAATATTATAAAAAATATTTTTAATGTACTTCTCATTGGAATTCTATAAAAAGGATGAAAGGTACAGTAATTCATAAATTTGACCCTTTCGACTGATTTAATCAATAAATTATCAGCACTTTCAAAGTAGTGGAGTCATCTTAGATTGCTATGGTGTTTAAAAGCCCAATTAAAACAAAACAAAACAAAACACTGTGAAGAATAACACTTAGCAGCTTGCTACTGTATTGTCAAAACCAGTAGAATCTTCTAAAATCTCCCAATTTAAGGCATCATTAACTTATGTAATAACTTGCATGGTGAATTCCCAATGTTGTAGTTAAAGGTCAACAGGCATTTAGCATAAATGTTTAAAAAACATTCTGTAAGAAACACCACTTGCCATTAGATGTTTACAGCTAGCTTGGGTGTTGCACTCCAAATAGAGATTCAAAGTACTTTTTATGTAACCCTAAACTTCTTTCAGAAATGATGCACACTTAAATCTTGAAATGAACGCTCTCAGATTTTATGAGTAAAATGATGACTTTATGTTAAAATTAGTTAAAGATGTCTCTTTTAACAAATATAAGCAGACTCTTCTTTCTTCAGAAGACCCAAATCATTAGGTTATACAGACTTTTCAAAGTGAAGGAATACTATGGATTTTTAAATCACTGGCCTTCTACTTTTGAGGGGAAAAAAATCTTTGTTTGTACATCAGGTAGGTGAAATAAAAATGTGGGAGTGGGATTTGCAGGATGAAAAAAGGTTTCTGTGTATAAAATAGATACTGATTGTATGAAGTTTCATCTGATAGCAAAATAAATTCACTTTATTTATTATTTTAAATCTGTGTTAGTTTGTAGGTTATGTGGGTTTTCCTGTTCTGTTGTTTTGATACGGTTTTTATACTTCCATGTTTAAATACAACATTCTGTATTTAATTTCCTTGTCTCCCTTTCCTGTGTGCTCCTTACAGTATACACTCCCACTCCCTCTTTGTTCATTTTGGAGGCTAATGCCGAACCCTGGAAAATGCATTTGTTTCTTCATTTCAAATACCAATAAGCATAATAATTACAACATTTGCTCATCCTATCTAGGACAAAGAAGGAACCATTGAATCCATGTCTCTAATCAAAATATTTTTACTGTTGAACCAAGAGTAAGTAATTTTTAAAATGCTTCATGAATCTGTAATTACCACTATTATTATCTGTTTATCACCAACAATCAGATAGAAAGTATTTAGATGGGTACTTTCATCCTTATATATATATATCATCATATATATATATACATTTAGAAAAAATAGATTTATTGATGTCTAGAGCATGATACATTTCTTTGCTGATATATTACATCCATATACATTTAATAGTTATATTTTAACAGAGTTATACGTCTACAATAGATTTTACACTATACATAGCATAGCAAAAGAGGATGGAAGAAGGGGAATGTCATTTTACCTCAACATACCAACTCTTCTCCATCTCCAGTGTGTAACATTAAGACACTTTCTCAATACTGCTAAAAGAACTTCTCAAATACTACCAATTGGAGTGACAAATTGGGACACTGGTGAACATCCTAGTGAGAAAACAAGTTGTAAATGAATAAGATAGGGAAAAATCTACTTTTCAAGACTGCACAAAAGGAATCAAATAATACAGTGTTTTTAAAAATCTGGTAGTTAGTCAGGAAACTCACATTTATTCTCAAAGATTGGTAAACCTATGTTCTGTGTATTATTGTGACCATAGTCCATGATAATGTTGTAACGTAATGAAGGATGGCTATGGATTAGGAAGACTCTGAGTGGATCTACATAATTGTTTCAGTTTGGCAGTGCCTTTCTGAAGTTAATCTCCTGACCTTTATCAGTTATCATGCTTTGGTTTGCATTGAGGTGAGGTTTTGAGAAATACATGGTGGGGTTCTATTCAAACGAAGTTTAGTGGTCATGAGCTGCTAATTCAGTTCACATAATGAGATTAGAGCTAATCCAAAATTGACTCATAAAAATAAGTGTGGATGTTGGGCCTCCAGTGACAAGTGCTTCCTTCTGAACACATTGCTATTTTTTTGCACTCCAGTACTGATTACTGATAACCAGATGGCAGAGACATCTTTAAAGACTTGCAAGCTATTGTTTTCCCCTTCATGAAAGTTGTGCACAAGCACAACTCCAGTCCAAACATAACATCCTCAGACTCTCACATGTTGTCTCCGGCTATGATAACTGCTACTCTGCTTCTATAGATTTGTAAATTCCTACCAAATAATCAATTTAATATTTTATTTAAAGATATCTGTAAATATTCACTTTTCTGTAGCGAAGAACAATTTAGAGTAGACCTAATTCAGAAAAAGGCCCTGAACCTTGTCTCTCTTCTATCCCAGGCAGTATTTAGCCTTCAGAAGACAGAGGACAAACTTTTGAGGAGGAAGATGAACTAAGAATTACCCAGTTTCATTAGGAAATTTTAGCTTCTTTACTGTGAGTTCTCCATACTCTAATATTAGCACTCTGCTAATGAAAAAGTTATAATTTTTTCTCTGGCACAAGGCGTGCCAGACCCTCTGAGATGTATGAAATTTCACATACAAAATAAAGCCCAGCACACATTTTTAATGTTGATAACCACAGAATGAGAGTGTTCCAAAAACAACCACACGCACTTACGTTGCACTCATTTACAGTAATTCTGTTTAATAGCCTCGTACAGACCAGATTTGATTTTAAACATTACCAGTGTGGCATTGATTGAATTGTTTTTTGGTTATTTTTATTTTTATTTTTTAGGAAAGCACTTAAGCAGGCTCTCATGGACAGCTTACATTAACAAGACTTAATTGTATCACTATCACCACTGCTGAAAGGCACCACAACAGCCTCACTGTGTCCATATCCACTGGTTGGTCTCCAGAAATGTGCAGCAAGCACAGGCTAATGTCAGTGGGTATCATTTTTTTCTGCATGGGGGAATTCAATGACACACATTTGTTTCATATCCATTTCTATATCAGAAGCCATTTTGTCAGACTGCCCCTCTGCTGCCATCTGCCACACAGGGGTGAGAAAGTTTAACTTCTCTTGCCATATCATCAATATCCACCTCTGATGTCACGGGCCAACGTGATAAAATAGGACGCATTACTTTCAGAGTCACTCTTGCACGTGCTTTATGTATGTTAAACAATGCTGTCCCAAAGAAGGCTCCATATCACAAAAACTGCATTTTAACCCTTTATTCTGTCCATGAATTCCAAATCTCAGTGTGTTCAGTGCATGCAATTTCCTTGCACTTTTCTTCACATTTTTGAAGCTTTTAAAGCTTTTAATTTAATATTAATCTAACTAACGTATTAATAAATGACTAAAATTTATTAGTTCTGAATATTGAGATACCTTGTGACTGATTCTCCTATCCCTTTTGTTTTTCCAAATCTATTTTTTTCAGGACTTCAACAAAAAACTGAATTAGAAAGTTATAAATAAAAGTATAAAACAAAATGCATAGCATTAAATTCACAAGAATTAAACAACATGGCATTCTGAATGGAAATAATAGCCTGAATGAAAACAAAAGACACAAGGCTCAGATTAAGTAAAATTAATTTATTTCACTTTGGAAATCCATACCTTGTAAGGAACACATCTTGTTTAGAGTCATAGTCAAGACTATGAGAGCCTGAATAAAAATGCTTAACAAGATATTTAAATCCTGTAAGAGTTGAGCCTGAGATCTTTATGACAACTGCGTCTATTCCAGGAATGATACTATTCCCCTCATGATACTTCAGACAAGATGTATATAAATGATTAAAACAGAAAAATTCTTGCAAGAAAACAAGAATCAACAAACAAAACAAACAAACCCCACAAAACATAAGGAAAAAAACACTACAGTATATTCTACACTTAAAGTATGCTTTGTCAATTGCCATCTGTATGTTTCAGTAGTGACCTTGGTTTTCAGGATTATTCAGGTACCATTGGGTTTCTGTATACACAGACTTTGTCTTCCTAAACTGAAAGGCAGCTTTGTAATTTTTAGTATGTCTGTGCTTTTTCACCCCAGAGTTAGGCAAGCTATTAATTTCTTGAGCAAAAGGGATATTACAGCGACTTGGCAGAGAGATGTCTCAGCAGCAGGCAAAAAACGAATACTTGCCTAAAAAAGTGTCAAAATGTGGATGTGCCTCCAATAATTTAAAAAATAGAAGGTGATAAGTTGAAAATGTCAGGTAATTGGCAGACAGATAGAAAGTTAAACTGTGTCCTCAGTGAAGAAAATTAACCAGCAGCTGCCAGCAGAGGCCCCAAGGTCATCTGAATGTCAGAACCAAGTAAGGGCCAATCATTCAGGAGGGGTTCACTGCTGATATTTGCCCTCCCTGGTCATTTCCAGATCTCCCAGGAACTGCCCTGAACTACTGCCAACATGTGTTCATTTCTAAAAATTACACAGATTGTGATTTATTACCCATCACACTGCAAAAATCCATTGTGAATTAAATCAGCCCTTTGTTTAAATTGCTACTCTGCAATACGTATCATATCATCATAAATGACATTGAAGTTATAATCTACAGTAGTCTGCCTCAGCCACTGATAAGGCTCCACCAAGGGACGATCAATACTTACTATTCATTTTTGAAATTATCTTCACATTGATCCCTGAACAAGCGCCAGCAACACAGAGGCACAGTGGCTTTAATACAATAATTATATAAAGGTTTACAGGCTCATCCTCCCAGCCAATAAAAGCTGTCAGCTGGCAGGGACAGTTACAATCCCATAATCCATCAAAATGCTGTTCTCTGACCTATGGGCTTCTGGGCTTTCAGCAGACCTCGATAAACATGCTTATAGAGGAGAGAATGGGAACAAACACCAGCAAAGAAAAGCATCAGATTCATATTACTGATCACAAAAAAAAAAAAAAAAAAAAAAAAAAAAAAAAAAAAAAAAAAGATCTCTTATAGCACACTGCCCTTTTTATCACAGCAACAAAGAGATGCATGTTTATTGCAATTCATCAAAGAGTGAGTGGCTAGAAGAGTGCATGTATTCCTGCACAAATTCAGTCAGTTCTTTTCAGCAGGTGACTTTGGATCAAATTATAAGCTGTAATGAAGTAAACCCATGGAACTAATATCAGATATAGATAATTTACAGAGAGGAAAAGCTAAGCATTCTATACACAGAAAAACGAGACTACCAGAACTCTGAAAGCAAAATACTGAAAGCTACTCCAGGGGCAAGTTGAAATCTGGATTACATGGACTGTGAGTAACTGTGTAGCGTTCAGCCAAGATATCAAATTATTTTTTGTATGTGTGATTTTGTACTTTCACAAGTAGGGGGCTGAAGAAATTGGTTTATTTATTAACTGAGTTAATACTACCATAAATTTTGTATATCAATTCAAGCTGCATAAGAGAGAAGGGAGTAATTATTTTGTAAGCAGAGCTTTGGGTGAGTCTGTCCACGGTTACTCAGGCTATGTCATTTCTGATTATTCCAGAATAAAAATGAGGCAAGAGAGATTTGAGGCAGAAGTTTAAAGAAGAAGAAGGGAGATAAGAAAATTTAGACTATGGAACAGTTCATGTATTATGGTCTGCTCCATCAGTTATACCCCTCCTTCACTGACTCCACTGTCATCTTGTATTGTATTATCATGGATGTGAGAAGCACAGAACCTGCTGGCATTAGCAGGCACAATTTGTGTACAAAGTTCATCCTTTAAATGCCTTATTTCATTTACAAGATTACCGATTAACAGCTCTATATTTGTTTTCTTCCCAACTGAAACCATGTACTAAAAAAAATAAAGCATTCCCATGATATAACTCTAAAAATTGGTAAGGGGAAAGAAAATTTGAACTGTCAAGTTTTGTAACATTACAGGAAGTTCCTTTAGGAATGGGTTTCAAATTTTAGAGTATTTTTTTTTGTTGTTGCTTCTGTGGTTTAGAAAGCTTTCTTGTTTGTTTCAGATTAATACAGAAGACATCTTTCTATGTTATGATTTGACGTAACTCCAGTGTTTAAATGCAACAGGTGACATTGGCCAGCTTATAACATTGCCTGTGACTTGACTTTCAAAGCTATAGAGCACAAATTAAATTATTTTAATTTCAATTAAACACATGCTTAAGTCTGTTGCCAGATGAAGTTAAGTGCAGACTCAGAAATAATATTGTCACATTTTAATTATTTTAATTCAAACTTTAAGCATTTGACAAAGCAAAATTATTTCTTAGAAAACTTGTTTCTTTGGTTCTCTTTCTTTTGTGATCATTGATAAAAGGGCCAGTGTTTTTCCTGCCTACAGATATTATTGTTCCTTTGTGTGAAATACAATTTAAGTCATAGGGGATACTCATTAGAAGTACCACTTCCTTCTAATTATATCAAAGACTAGTATATTAAGATGTTTAAGCACAAAAGGGCTTCCTCCACAGATATTAGCAAAAGATGGAACAGCTCCCCCCACTAACATGAAAGTTACCAAATAATGTTGTGCAGCCAAAACATATATCTTCACAATTAGGAAGATGTGCAGTAGACCTTGTGTGGACCTGTGTTCTGCCATGATTCTCTAACAACTGTCACATATGCAATCTTTCACGTTCTATTCTTAAGTACCTAATCTTCTCTCTGTTCTTTTATAGATGCGAAGGCAAATAGGGTTTTCTTATATGATCCCGAAAGAGGCATCATCTTGTTCTTCTAAACAGAAAGCATCTTGAATCTTAAGAAAAAAGTGCTTTCACAGTGAACTCTAAAACAGTAATTATACCCAGTATCCATGGTCTTAGCAGTCAACTCACACTTGGCCTTAATGTTAATATGGGTTAAATCTTGCACAGGATTTCCTATGGTTGTCCAATTACACCCAAAAAGAAACTTTTGTGATCTCAGATTGGTCATACACCTTTGATGGCACCTGTATCGCTCCTTTCCTTTCAATGCTTTTGCACAGGTAAGACTGATTAGCACTCTAATTGAGAATTAATAAACACTTCAGTTAATGACAGTTATAGAATTCCCATTGCCCCTTATCGATTGCAGTCTTTGAGGGCTGGCGGTAGAGCATAAAAGAAAAAGAACAATAAAAAGCATCCTTTTCCCTAGTTCCACACATTCTGAAAAACAACATACATCTGAAGAAAATACAGAAAAGTACCAGTGCACTAACATTACTTACTTCTAAGTCGTATATAACTTTGGTCCCAGGTTCGGGCTTCCTTTCCTCTCAACGACCACATTCCATTTCTGTAGCAACTCAGTACATACACAGGAGTTAAAGACCTATAATAAGTCAATGCTCGATCTCCCTGCCAATGCAGGATTGTTCCCCACAGTGCATGTAGGCAATAACACGCCTGAGGAAGGACAAATTATAAAATCAACCCACCATAATTTGGGATTTGTCATCTAGTTATGTGAAAAGACTGGAATAATTTGCCAACATAAAGCTGGTCTCATACAGTGTACTGTCGACAGCTAGTATTATAATGATAATGAAGCTATCTCTGTAGAACTGACAGATGCATAAAGTGGTTTTTGAATCTGATATTAGCAAGAGACACTCAAAACAAAACTGAAATATTCTTATACTTCTAAAGGATTAATACAAATAGGTCTTTAAGAATACAAATGCTTAAGGCCTCAATTTCAATAGCAGTGTTTTAAAATGAGATGGTAAAACTGCTTTTTGTTAAAGCTTCTTCAGACATAAAGCATTTGCATGAAATTTTAGAATCTGAAAGGAACTGGTTTGGACATCTTGTGGTTATAGCATGATGGCACCATACTGATATTTTGAACTATTACTTCTGAACATGTTATAAAAAGAAATAAAACAAGAATAAAAGAAACACGAAGGGTCAGCTAAATAAGTAAGCCAAGCTGGATATCCTGGAATAGAAATGATTTTCATTTACTCCATTCAGGGTACTTAGAATATTTATTATAAGACAAATTGAAGATTAATCTGTAGGTTAACATGCGGTTCTAGTGCCATTGACCTATGTGAACAAAAATGATAATACTAAAAATAATTTAGAGTCCTGACTGCCATAAACAATAAGTAATACCAGCTTCTGCTTATGTGTCAGGAGTTGGTACCCTGCATGGATACCCTAACCAAAATGTAGAGTACCATTTTGAAAATACATAATTTGCAAACCTACTGGATACATTCACTGATGAACAAATAAATGCATAAAAATTATTTTCAATTTAAGATCAGATGTGATCACCATTCACATTCCTGTACAGAATTGTGTCTCTTCTGATCCCATGATGTCATTATCTAAAACCAGTAATTCAAAATTAAGTTTACATTTAGTGTAATGAAGACAGGACAGAAAACTCTTTCATCACTAACAAAACCATCATGACAGATCGATGTGGGAGCTCAAAGCCCTAACATAAATATAAACTTTATGTATATATATATATATTTACAATATAAACTAATACATGAGGAAGAGATAAATGTAAAGATCTGCACAGGAGAAAGAATTATTCTGTAGGAGATAGCAAAATGATCAAGAAGAATACATGAGCTCCTCCCTAATGTAGATAAACAGATGTGTCTTTTGTAAAGGAATACACTGCCATTTGTGAAAACAAAGACATTTTTTGCTTGTTTGCAACCAGAGTTTAAGGAAAAGTAATTTATTTAATAGGTTAGAGTTAGTAGCAGTTTTAATTTGCCATTAGAAGGACAGGAAAAAGTTGCATAATTAGAAGCAAGTGATTCAGAAATAGGTAAGAGACAGACAAGGTTAGAAATATGATTTTGAAAAGCTAACAAACACTGATTTTGAGTTTTGTTTTTAACTCACAATGAAGAAAGAACACTGTGAGAAAAACGATATGATGAACTGTTGGAAGATAAGAGCAGATTACTAAGAAATTAAAATACAGCAGTTATTTAGAGAAAGGAAAAATATGTTTAATCTTCAAACCTGTTTTTAGGAGGAAGAGAGGAAAAGATGAAAGAAAAAGAAACAAAGGCAAGAGTGTGACAAATTAATCTGAATGTTAAATAAAAGAGAACGTCAGCTGTGAGATGGGAGGACAAAATATAGGGATTTGAGGAGAAAAAAAATTCATCTTTGCAAGCACCATGTTAATTTTAGAGTAATCCAGTGTCAAGGAGTGGAAAATAGGTTACAAAAATGAGTGCTGAAGTTACGTGGGATCCCACTGTTTCTTCTGAAGAATCGCAGCTGGTCTCTGAGGGACTATCCAATGATACTTGATCCAACTGGAAACATTCTGTCCCAGGAAAAAAAATTAGATGGACTCCTGATTTTTAAGTGTCAAATGTAAAACCACATAGGATCCAGCCTATGCAGGTCTTAGAAGCAAAAACGAGAGGAGGAATACTCCAAAGTAAGAGAGGGAAATGATGAAGAGGTGAGAGCTGACAAAGACTTTTGAGAGTAAGTAGGAAGAACAGAGGAAAATAAAATAGGCATGCACTTTATGCTATCGATCATTCCCAGATGAATTATTTGTTCCATAACTCCATGTTAAGAACAAGAAGACACTAGAATCTAAGGATCAAAGCAGTAGTCCTTGAGATGGTAGACATTTTCTAGAACTTGAAATTGTAGTGTACTCTCAGGAGAATGGCAGGTGAGCATGAAAATCATTTGAGGTCTTGATTAAGGATGTTTAACTGTGTTTTTAAATATTCTATTGAATTTTCAGTTAATAAATCCCATATTCTGTGCATAAAATCATAGAGACATGGAATCACAGAACAGACCAGGTTGGAAGGAACCTCAAAGGATCATCAGGTCCAACTTTTGTGTGAAAAGTGATGCTAGATAAGCTTATCTAGTACTCTGCTCAACTACATCTTGAAAATCATCAGAAATGGGGATTCCACTGTGCCCATGAGGATGCTGTTCCAAACTGATAGTTCTCACTGTAAAACGTTTCTATAACAGGACAAAACCTCTCCCAGGGCAGCTTGTACTCAATCCCCTTGTCTTCTCCACATACCTCCTTACGGAAAGAGAGCCTCCATCTTCTTTGTAGCAGCTCTTTAAACAATGGAATATTGTGATGGCATCTGCCTTGAACCTACTCCAGGATGAAAAGACCTAACTCCCTTAGCTCTTTCCATCTAGGGAAAGTTGTCGAGCCCATAGGTCATCTTCATGACTCATTTGAACCCTCTCAGGTCTGTCCATGCCTTTTTTGAATTGTGGAAACCAGAATTTGGCACAGTACTCCAAGGAGTGTACTGTCAGTAGCTGAGTAGAATGGGATGATTACACTTCTAAATCTGCTAGTAATCCTACAACAGATGCATCCCAGGAGGTCATTTGCTTTTGTTGCTACAGAAGTGCATTGCTGACTCATTTTGTGGACCCCTCAGGTCCTTTTCAGCATATGTAATAAGAGGCAAAAACATACACAGAGGACTCTACCTAGGAAATAACTTTTGGTAGATATTATAAAAGAATATCATTTTAATCACCAACTCCCACCTACTTTATGCATTTTTAAATTGTTAAGGGTATTAATAACCTAGAACATAGAAAGTATACATGTATGTACACAGACAACTACATACACACCAACACATACACATTCACACACATAAGCAGCATAAAATGTAGGAAAATCTAAACACACTGAAGACTGACCATTTCTTTGTGCAATTAGCAAAATACTGCCTCCGCCATCACTCCATTAACAGTGAGAGTTTCCATCATCCAACATGTGATTTTCCCAGGAAATGTTTCTGAGGTTTCCCAGGAAATGTCACTCATAATCTGTATGAATACTCCTCAAAAGACAATAATTTTTCACTCATTCTTGCTCTTGATTTAAAATTTCAGGGTACATTCTGAAAAATACAACCTTGATCTACCATAGAATCCAAGAATGGCTAGGGTTGGAAGGGACCCTACAGACTATCTAGTTTCAACACTCTGCTATGCAGCAGGGACAACTTCTACTAGGGGAGACTACCCAAAGCCCCATCCAACCTGACCTTGAATGCCTTCAGGGATGGGCTAATCTCAATTTCTCTGGACAACTTGTTCCAGTCCCTCACTACCCCAAAAGAATTTCTTCTTCACATCTCATCTAAATCTATCCTCTGTTAGCTTTAAACTGTATGAGTCTTGTGAGTTAATATGAGTTAATTACATATATTATAATCTGCTACTTCTCGACAAAAGTTTATCAGTAAAATCAGTTCACATCTGATTTTCACCGTTTCCCAAAGATTTTAGGCATCACATGTTTTCTCATAATAAAAACACTGACCAAAAGCCACAGAAAAGTTTTGCCTCCAAGAACTCTGTAACACTGTCTTCTTTCTGAAGAACTTACTGATGAGAAGATGCATATTGAGAAAATGTGGTGCAAATGAAGCTCCACATCCTAAGAAACTTCAGATGGTACATCCTTCTTAGAAAATTTTCACACACATTTCTATTTATTCTGCTGGCACCTTAAATATTTCAAATACTTTAATGGTCAGTAGAAACGTAGTGATTTATGGGTAAACCCTGAAAAATTTTGAAAGCCATCAATGTTCTTTTTGTGTCAATGCTATTTGTGTCAAGTGATACAACTAGACTTGATAGAAAAACACTGTCATTGCATATTATGTTTGTTAACTGGCACTATTGCTAATTCATATTACTGCAGCAACATGCAGGTCTAAATACTGTACAAAAATTAAAGTTGCACTGAACATGATCTAGGCAACAGATTTAATGTACTATAATGAGAAATAAATTTGTCAGTGCGATCTTCCTTCTCTAGCAGCTATCAACAACATCTGATCTAGTTATCTAAAAGTTACTTTAAATCTTCAATTAAACTTCTTACAGATGTCTTCCATAATGCATTAACTACACAAATTCCTGAATTTTATTGACAACAATACTAATTGGAAGTTCAGTGAAGGTGATCCATTCTGTAGCAGAAAGTTCCATGGATCTAATCATCTTTTCCCCTTTTAGTATGTTCAAATCTGCCACCATTCTATTCCATTCAATATCTGTATTTTCTGGTAAGGAGTATGAAGCCATGTGTGAATATCTCAGGGAAAGCCTGGGAAAAAAACGCAGCTCAGCAATGAGGAAAAAAGGGTGAGAAACAGCCCTGCCAGCATCTGCAGGAGGATGAGCACAGAAGGTGCTCAAGAGCCAAGCGGAGATCAGCCTGAAGCTCTTGGGAAGGACCCAGGATGGAGTAGTTCATGAAGGACTGCAGCCAGCACTGGCGAAAGAGAAAAGTGTGAAGAGGAAGGAAAAGCAAAAGGGAACTGATCACATCCCACAGTCCGTAGGAGGGACATAGAGGAATTAAGAATGAAGGAGTTAATTTAAACCTGGGCTTACAAAAGAAGAAGAGATAATGTATGATGCAACGTATATAACTCGTTCCTCAGCAAAAGATATTCTACTGTGTCTCAGTACAGAAAAATATTTTTTTTCAGCATTAATGAAGACTTTCTAGCATGAACCTTAACAGTACCTTTCACTAGAATTTGATGCAGGAAATAGCAAGCAAGTATAAATTATTGCCAATGTAGCCAGATTCCTCTCATCTTCTCTTGTGTAAAGAAGTTGTATGCCATTTCAATAAAATTCACCTCTACAAACATATAAGATCCATCATCCACTGTGCACTTAAACTTTCAAAAATAGGATAAGATAACACTGCCAGTGTTTGGCTGTATCAGTTTTTTGCAACTTTGCAACATGTAGATTTCTGGGCTTTCAACTACTCAGTAAAAAATGCGTTACTAGAGAGCTTTTCTTTTTTTCTTTTATGTGGCCTAAAGGTATGATACATTTGCAACAATCAATCTAATGAGATTCCAAGAATAAAAAAAGTTTTCCAAAAAGGTTGGAGAGATACAACTGTGGGTTACTTAAATTGAATCCGTACATCTACCTCTGAAGTGCCTCTACCACATTATAAACAAGTTTACCGATTAAAGACTGTGAAAAGCAACCTAAAAAGTAGCAGTCACGTGAAGGCCAGATCCCAAACAACTCCTAGCAGCAATGTACATAATTTTGCCTCGGGCAACGTTTGTACAAGTTTAATACAAATCCTATTTTCTGGATTTGAACTGAATTCAAAGAATATGCCTCTGAAGTCAAACAAGTTGAACAGAATGTTTTTTTGGTTTTTTTTTTCAGACATTTAATCCTCAGTTATATTTAAGATGTTTTGTCTATAAATATCAATCACAATCACTTTTTATCGTTAGGAAACTGCCATTATTACATTGATCACATTTCCCATGAACATTTCTGGCAGTTGATTCAACATACAACTCTGTGTTACACATTTGAGAAACAAAAACACTGTTCCTTGTTTTGTATTTTTTAAACTGTACGGTGAGATACCTATAATTAACAAAAAGCATATATTAAATCTGAACGATTTGTTAAAAAGGCAGACTGCAACAAAAATATGCAACCCGATGTTGCCTAAACCCAGTGACTGAAGCAGATCAAAAACTGAAATCCTAAGCTAATACTTTGAAAATAACAGAATGACATCCAAGTAATTCAATGTTGCTAAAGAAAATATTTTTTTCCATATAAATTAATTCTATGAACAGAGTGCGAATCAGGAGAATACTTACTTGTAATTATTAATTGCTTAAGTAATTATAAAGTTGCTAGAAATGGAACTATGTAAATTTGAAGCATATCGCATAATTTAAGATCTTTCATTTTCCTACTGGGAACTGAACTGAAATTCATTCTCTTCAGTATCTAAAGGGCAGGGTTTTTTGTTGAAAATTAATTTTAATAAAAATAGGATTCATAAAAAGGTAGTATTGAACAGTAACACTCATGTCTTCTGACCAACTCAATACAAAGGGAGGATAACAGTCTCAAAGGCGTATGCTGGTTTTCATGCAGTCAATATTAGAAGGAAGTTGCATCTTCTACCGTAACAGGCTTTACAAGATTTGAAATATCCTGCAAATATTTGACAAAACAACCAGATCTGTGAAAAGGATATGTATCTGTGAAGTTGCAGTGAACTGACAGTGTAAAATCTCTGCAGCAAGCTCTTGCTGGATCACAAATGTGAGTTATCATTTTCCTTTTTTCTCTATCTTTTTCACAGCCACTTCCAGGGTATCCATACATTCATTTCCCAACAATTTTTATCCTGCTTTAAGTTGACCTTTCTTCAATCTCCACAACAAAAGCAATGCATCACTTGCAGAGTGCTATCAAGAAAGTTGATTACAGAAAATCTGAAATAAAACTATTTCCACTCTTTCAGTTTCATGATTTATAAAGTCATGAGGCCAAAAAAATCGTTCTTTAGAGCTAATACCTTAAAACATATATTTTTAAGATTTTTCCCCCCAAAAAACAGAAATTAATTGCTCGTGATGGGAGCAATCAGAAAACAAGACTGACATGTAGAAATGAAATAAAACTGTGAATGGTACACTATGTATATGTATATAGTGCACTATATGAACTATAGTACAACTATAGAATACAGTTTCATGCAGAGGAGCTTTGACTTTTGGCAAGATTAGACAGTGTTCAGCATTAGTGTCATGTCAACCATGTTTCACACTCATGGAAATATCACTGGAGTCCTGATGTGCACAGTTAGACAATTTCAAAGATCCTATCAAAAAAAAAACAAAGGCTGCTTATTCTACCAAGGGATGATAAGAGGCTGTAAAATTATTATAGATAAATGGAAAGTGACTAAAAAGTCAGGGTTATTTTTTTCCTTAAGTAAAATTATATTCTCTATTCTCCATGAAGGTGATTTTATACTCGTAGGAAATATTTCTAATGCAATATAACTGCTGCGCAGATATTAGGACTTTTTTGTTTCTCTAATCAGGATGTGAAGTTGTATGGGAAGAAATGATTTGGATGGGACTTTAGCAGTCATTGTAACACACATGAAGACAAATACATCAGTTTCAAGACTCTGGATTGCAGATTTCAAACAATAGAGGGCTTTTTTCCTAGAACCTGTGTCACTGAATACACATGGACATTTGCTGTAGAAGAACATCAGTGTCTGTTTCAAGAACATTATGACATTAGATAACATCTCATATAAATGTTAAATGATGGTCACATAAGCACATATATGAAATACTAAAGATACTTGAGAAACTTGCTCTTGTATTTTTATTTAATTGCTTTCGACTTATAACAATAGAAAAGTATTGGGCTGTGGAAGAACAGCACTTGCCTGAACAACAGACGATGTATCTATTATCTCACTTCCATGAAGGTCATCGACCTATGACAGTTGGAGTAGCAGAAACATTAGAAATCATGTGCAATTTAATCTTTACACAAATAAAGGAAAAGTATCACAATGCCTGAATAATGAAGAGTCTTTCAGAGAAAAAGAAGTCTGTCCCTGAGGATATTCTTCATTTTCTTTCCTGAACTGTTCCAATGCGTTCACACTATGAGATTCACTCACTGTGCTGACACACGTATTAATAGTATTTTGGCTGGAAGAGTGTAGATGTTCTAAAGTGATTGCAAAGTGCAGCTGTGACTCAGTTCTCCTTTCATTCATTCATTACTTCTCGATGTCAATTCTGGGAGACTATTGTTCACCAAGAAACTGTCATCTGGATTGAAATTAACTGTTTTTTCTCCTATTTCAGGCAAGACTGTTTTTATGTTCCTTGCTTTCCAGAACGTTACCCTACCTTTTACAAGGTCAGTGATGAAAATATTGTATTCATTCAATTTGAAGACTGAATTAATACAATGTTCAATGTTCACTGAAACATGAACACTGGAAAAGTGTTTACAAACTTACAAAAGAGCATAAACTATAAAAACATCTTCCTGCCATAAGACTTTATTCCCCTTATTCCTGTAATTTAGAAATCAAAAATAATTCACTTCTTATCACAGTTTCTTGTAAGAAAATTATGGATAACAATGAAAGTTCATTTTATATTTACTAGAAGTGGAATGTCTATTTTCTAGAAAGGGATAGTGAAAAGAATAATAAGGAGTCTGAAGATGTCTGATGTTTCATCTGCTTGTAATTAAATGAAGATAATGGTTATAAAAAATATTTTTGAAAAAAAAAATGCTGCTCTTTTTAAGCTGTGAACAACCTGAATTCTCTGTTAGTCCATCTTGAACAGTTTTATTAGGTGAGTGTTTTTTTATTATTATTATTTTCTAATTTAAGTACCACTTTGGGAATATTGTGGGAGATACTAACTTCTCAGAATTAGTATTCTATTTTTAAATGGGGTTTTCTGTCTCTATATGCAACTTGACTTACACTCACACCATCATCTGGAAAAAAAAAGAAAAGCCTAATTATCTTAATGTTTCAGAAGATTTCTTTAGTCTCATTGTCAAATGAATTAAATCAATACTGAGATCTACTTAAATGTACTACTGCTGTTCTTTAAAAGGAGAAAAAAATTCAAAATTTTGTTTGTACTTAAAATGGTGACAGTAACTCAAAATCTGGGGATTGATAAAGCTAATGAAGTCAAAGTTATCAAAGTTTTACACTTAAATTCAACAGAAATGCAAAACATTTCAACATATCCAAAGCAAATGGTACAACAATTTCTGACTGATAACTGAGTTCGTGTTTTCCAATGGAACATTATTATTATTTCCAAAAATGCCAGTCTAATATTTTAAAATGTATTTAGGATTTTTTTTTCTTTAAAAGTATTAGTTAAAAAATGCATCTTCTTCCATGGTTACTGGTAAATCCACATTTGGAAAAAAAAAAAAAAAGAAAAAAGAAAAAAGAAGAGGATTATTTCCCATTAACGTGAGTTTTCCAATTGTACTTCTACAGCATGATGGTGTGGAGAAGAATTGCCATTCTGTTCACTGAGTTAAAGTATAGCTTTTCCTCTCACAGGAACAGTTGGAAAATTTATTCTCTTCTTATCATGGAATTAACTTTCAGTACAAAGAGGGAAAAGAGGTATTCATTAATACATGAGTAGTGTTTATATACGTTCTTGGTTTTTATTAATAAAGTTTTCCTTGAAGGTGCCTTCCCATGAAAGTCACTTACTGATGTAGACACATCCCTTAGTGCAGTTGTCTGTCTCTATCAGCATATTTGGCCAGAGAACTATTGTATCTCATTTACGTTAGGCTTGTTGTAGCAATTCAACTGCATTTCAAAAAAAAAGAAAATTGTTTTCTCTTCCATGATACAAAAGTTAAAATGCTTCATTTCTTTACAAATAGAATATAATGGAGTAAGCTACTGTCACCACTGTATGAGATGAGGGAAAGCTGAAACACAGAGCTCACAGAATCTAAAGACTAATATTGAGCTATGTATATATTCAGATATAGCCCAGAGACTCCATGGATCATCACAGATATGCTTGCTTTCTGCACTTGCCTTACCAACTGGCAGCAACATCACAAAAAATTTGCACTATTTGCACTATGACTGAGGATGCAGAGACAATGCTTCAAAACTTCTCACCTTCCAAACTTCAATTACATCTCTAGTCAAAGAATTTATGTAGGGAGGGTAAATATTTGTATTAACTATGTAAAGAGTAAATTTAGTTTTCACAGCTTGCTTTTAAAGTATGAACACTGTGGTGTTTTTTTTTCAACTTTCAATGGTGTGTTTGGGTATCTAAATATCCTAACTTCTTTAGTTTTCTCTGGGCAAATAAAGTGTATGGATCATTTTTCCCAGCAACTCTTCTGCAAAGAACATAGCTCAGCCGTGTAAACTAAAGTAGAATATTAGACTGTAATCAAATTAAATAAGCATAGGACCAAACTTGAAGATCTAAGGCCAGAGAAATTTATTTGGGAACACAAAATGTGTCATCTATATTATTCCTTCAATATTCTAAAGCTAGCACAATGAATAAATAGCTTTCATAACGTATTCCTAGAGAAAGGATTTTTGTATTTGTTTACCATAAGGAAAAATGTGACACAGAGAAGGGCAGAATGCCAGGAATACTATCACTTAGGCAGTGATACAGTAGACAGCAATATGATTGCTAATCTTAAGGGAGATATCAAGAACAGACCAATCAAAGGTCTTTTCTAAATCTGTAATCATGCATGTTGCCTCACTGCATTTGCCATATGACCTTGTTTCTCCCTCATACATCTCAGCACTCAAATCAATGATGACAGACATCAAGGTCTTGTGGACTCTCCCAGGATCATGCATTTCATATAATATTTTTTATTACCTGATCATAGCATAATCCTATGCAAAAAAAGCATTTTAGGATACTCCCCTTTCTATTTTGCCATTTTCCTATTTTGGTCACATGCTGTGTGTCTGGTATATCTTCTCCTTTACCAGCCAACTGCAAATTTTAGTCAGAATGAGGACATCTTAGATTTTCACATAAATATGAGAAAATAGGAGGCATTACTTTTAGAGCAGTCTATATACTTGTAAAGCACAAATTTTGACATGTACTCTAATGGGGATATTCTTAATTTCATTTTGAAAATGAAATTAAAAAACATTGAAGCCCTGGAGTGTGTCCAGAGAAGGGCAACAAAACTGGTGAAGGATCTGGAGCACAAGTCTTATGAGGAGCGGCTGAGGGAGCTGGGATTGTTCAGTCTGGAGAAGAGGAGGCTCAAGGGAGACCTCACTGCACTGTACAACTTCCTGAAGGGAGGCTGTGATGAGTTTGGCCTCCTCTCCCAGGCAACAAACAGAACCTGAGGAAATGGCTGCAAGCTGTACTAGAGGAGGTTTAAATTAGACATAAGGAAGAATTTTTTCTCTCAGAGAGTGATCAGGCACTGGAATGGCTACCCAGGGAGGTGGTGGAGTTCTGGTCCCTGGCAGTGTTCAAGAGGAGTCTGGATGAGGAGCTACGAGATGTGGTTTAGAGTCTTGTCGTAGCAATGGTAATGGAAGGACTAGATGATCTTGTAGGTCCTTTCCAACCTTGTGATTCTATGATTCTATGAAAAAAATTTTCCTAAGACTCTATTTTTGATAATTCACTTGTAGGAAGTGTGACAGATTTCTTAAAAAGCTGAAGTAGCTGCAAGGAAGGAACAATACTTTGCTGTTGCTTTGCACTGTTCCACCAAATTGCCTAAAATATATAGAAAACATAGTTTAAATTTAACTTGGCAAAGTCTGTTTTCATGTTTGTTCAGCTATTTCTGTGACTAGATTTCTAAACCTTACAGGAGTTCAATATTTGTTTCAACATGAAATAAATCAGAAATCAGGCTGAAATAAGGTATACCAATGTGCATACTAATGCAGATGACTACACATAAATAAAAAAAGATACAAGTGGAAAAGCTGAAACTGAAGCCAGTAATTTTTTGTTAGTTTTGATTTTTTGAACTGTAAATGATCTTTTTGTCCCTCTTATTTTCTCAGTGCCTAGATTTACATACCTGAGGCAAAGGGCAACATAACTGGATCACACCGAAATTAATGTCTCCTACTTATTTCCAAGAAAACTACAACCAATAACACTACTTACTACAACAATAACACTATTTGATAAAGCAAATTCTCAGCTACAAAAAAAAAACAAAACTGTTTTTCAGCAGAGTCACTACCATTAGCTATGCATTTTTGACCACAATTAACAAGAGCCTGAATGCCATGCTCCTAAAGGTCTGCACCTGCAGAGGTGATCCACTGTCACTACCATACTTAGTTTTAGTATTTTATACTTATTTTTAGTATTTATTTTCATAGCAGCCCTCATGATATCTTAATTTCCACCATGTCAATTAGGCTTGAAAGAAACAAAAAAAATTAACTCCGAAATTTTATTACAATGTTATAAAATATCTTTTCCATTTTTATGAAAATCAAACACGCAACATCTCATATTTTACACAGTTTTCAGAAAGAACATAAAAAGAAATGATACAGTTAAGAGTTTGAAACACAGCACCTGTATGTGATTTATGTGCAGAAATTGAGGATTACAAACTTTCTACCTACATAACAAGGAAGGAATGTTATACAGTTGATAGGATATTGAATCGGGAAACCTGAACAGAAATTAAAGCAATGCTCTCAATAACAAAACTTCAGTAGATTTAAGAGACTACAAAAGCTTGTCTTAGAATATGATGCTGGTTTCCCACTGCTCCAAGCGTATGTTTTCCCATCTCAAAGGATTTAGAATGGCCTGGTAATGAGAAACCTCATTTCACTTCCTTGGACTTCATCATCAGAGAAGTGGCTCTGATGTAAAACTGGGTATCTCTGAGTGTAGAGACAACCAATGCAATGGCCTCCAAACCACATGGGAAAACCAACTGAAAATTTATGCAATACTTTGCTCAAAATGGGAAATTTTACTTCCTGATCCTGCAGATTGTGTCTAACAATGTATATGAATATTCCCATTTAAGTCAATTGGATTATTTACATGCATTAAATTAAGCACATATATAACTGTTTTTCAGATAAAGGTCTTAATTACTTCTAAGGTATTGAACTATTTTTCTTCAGACTTGACTCAGTGAGAGCAATAGATCAAGTCTAGCTAGAAGTTAGGAGCACTATCTGTGTTTAGTTATCCACCAAAAATGTTTCTGACGAGAACATAAAAAGAAAATACTTTCATACTCCTTCAAGACCAGCAGAATTATTTTTAAACCATAATTTCACCCATATTTATTAAGCAATGACTGTTGAAATCATATTTTCTTTTATACAAAATAGGAATTAGGTTTCAGAAATGCATATCTCTTAAAATACAGATACAATTGGATCATTCCCTGTTTATTCCCTCACAATGCATAAATGGGACCTTTTTTTTTTAATAAATAATTTTTCTTCACGTGAAGAAGAAATAAAGTGATTTAAGGTAGATGACTGAAAAAAAAAAAGTACTGTTCAGATATCGGTAACTGGAAGAATGACCTCTGAAGAGCTGAATGCAATGTTTGGCAATCAAAGTGAAAAAACTATGTTTGAGGAAAAGAGAATGGAATTATTAGTGGATCACTACTCAAAGGCTGTGCTGTTATTTTCTGTAAAACAAAACACAGTGCACCTCTGTATTTGCCTTACTTGTGCAACAGTACATATCAAGTTCCTGACTACTAATGTTTACAGGGAATAAGGGTTCTGATAACATTCAACTCAGCCACTGAACAGAAAGTTCAGCTGTGAATTTGACCCAGTGTGATATATATTGAAATTTCCCAACACATTTCTCGGATAATACATTCACATTCAGCACAATGGATAAATAAAAATGAAGTTGTGAAAAAAAAAAAAACAACTAACTATTAGGACAGAAACCTCAGTGGAATCCTAAGGAAATCAACTGGCAGAATATGCGTCCCTAATAGATTTTTCTGTGTATTTATGAGCATGAATAAACAAACTCTGAAAGCAACAGAGCTTGTAATTAATTGAATCATATCCACTTATTTCTGAATTGTCCCCTATACACGGAGGAAAAATTCCTATCTCTGATGAATAAAATAAGACTCTTTTTTCAGGTTCAGGTTCTTTCTTATTCAGTTTTTGTTTGTTTGTTTGTTTGTTTGTTCATTCTACTTAAGTCCAGATCTAGGCAAAGGAGCAGCTTTTATTTCTTCTCCTTTACTTAACGTGTTCTTAAAATCTACTTTGAAACTGCTGGCAAAAGTTGGCCTTGTCTTCAAAGTCAGAAAATGATGCTGTCATTACATGTGCTCTTTCCCTACGATGCGGTTCAACTCTAATGCAGGAATTAACATCTTAGAAAACAAACAAACAAACAAACAAACAAAAAAAAAAACACCAAAATGACAATCCTTCACTTTGAGGAAAGCCTTGAGAGAAAACACGGAGCAAGTCTGCTCAGTGTCCATCTGCATGTCAGTTTGCTTGTGGATAAAGAGAAGAACAGTAACCTAATTCTTCCCAAAGCTTTTAAGTGCTAAACTAATCACTTAAAGTTTAAATAATAAAATATAATGCTATAGCCCATGAGATGACCTATTTTGGCTTCAGGCATGCATAGATATCAGGGATTTTGTTAGTGTTAGCTGAGCTATAATGACTACTTCACAGCAAAGAGAGATTTAACCCAACATGCCTTTCCTGATCTTATCTAGACTTTTGGTCTTATGTAAAGAAGAACATTAATCATAAAATATAAGAAACTAATACTTTAATTCCTTTTCCACCAATCCTATTGGACACATGTCCCTTGGCTCATTAAATATATTTTAGTCTTCTTTATTGATTCACATACACATTTTGTAAGTTAAGATGCAACATGATCTTATCCTTGAAACCGTAGGTCTATTTACACTTGCAAAACTGATGCGGGATCAAATTGAACTGATTATGTTAAGCATAATTAAGAAGCTGGTATAAATAGCACAAGGATACTCATTTACCTGGCTTTACGTTGTGCTTTGAAGAGGTATGTTACAGTTTTAATTACAATGGCTCATTGTCCCCTCTGCTTTTGACAAGAGTCAATCTGAAATGGAACAATTACACAAAAACTTACCTAGAACCTTTATTGAGCTACAATGGCCAGTCTGCTACTCTTCACCAGTGGAAGCAGTATGTTAAGGAAAACAGCTGACTGAACAGTCAAGCAGGTATTTGTGTGCGTGAATTAATCTCTTCTTAGATTACTTCAGGAAAATTCATAGCATGAAAATTCCCAAAAACTGTTATAAAGCCTTGATTAGATCTGAAGTATAACGTCAAACGAAAATTGTGACCTAAAATATGTGTTTGGCAGGTAGTCTTAACAAAAGGGAGATTTAATCAGTTTTTTTAGCTACGTATGGAGGACACTTTGAGGAACATATGAAGTAAAAGACTGGTTTTGCAAATACATTCCTTAGCAAGCATGTACAGTAAATCAAAGAGTTTTCTGAATTTAGATTACCTACACTACTAAATCACAGTACCTGTGTTACTAAAATCACAGTGGGCAAGAATTCTGCTCTTAATTCTATCATGAAGCAAAAGCCAAATTACAGCATTTTGCCTGACTTCAGAGGAAGGTACCAGAGCTTAAAGGAAATTCATTGATAATCATGTCAGTGAGATATTACTGAAAGGACCAACAGAGCATTTCATTCACAACATTTCCCCCACAGAAAAGAAGGGAGAGATCTGATTTAATACCCTGAATTTTCCTGGAAGAAGGATCAGACCTGGCTGTTGCCTTATCCTAGAACATCTTTCTTCCCGTTGAGTTCTGTTCACAGCCAGTTTCATAATCCTGTGGCTCAGTGTACTACTGAAAAAATACACATTTTTTCAGTAAAAACCCTGAGGACACATAGCATTAGCAGAAGGAGCACACTGTCTGTGATAAGTTCATCCACAGACATGCTACAGCAGGATTCCCTTTTGCCTTCTACAACACTTGGACGAAGAGCAGACTTCATCCCAAACAACAATTCAGAATTTTACACATCATTTTCTTCTAACAAAATGCTCATAAAAATAGCAATGCAATCAGGGAAAAAATATTAGGAGATTAAAGACCAAAACAAAGCAAAAAAAAAAAAAATCAATGCTAGAAAACAAAATACAGAATTAAGTTTTCGTGCACCATGGTCACTTGCAAACTACAGAGTAATCTCTTATCAACGGCTCCTAAGTTTACTCTAAATGCATTTGAGTTTGCTGTGGAACACATGGCAAATCACTAAGTCTCTTTATGGTTCAGATGTTGAGGTATCACAATAATAACGACAAAACTTTTATCCCTGAAATAATATACTGTATAACTGAGAGAGGAAGCTTAAATATGTCTGGATAAAAAAGTAATATGCCAAGCTTAAAATACGATATTGTATACTACTTAGAAAGCAGCTAAAGAGGGTTTATAGAGGAGAATGATGGATGTAATTTTCTTTAAAAAAAAAAAAAAAAGTTATAAGCAAAAGAACCAAATTTAATCTAATATCACTACTAAAGCTTGCCATAATCTTATGGAGCATTTGGACAGTACCTAGAGCCAAAGAGATGATCCTGAATTAGCATAGTATACAAATCAGCTTTTCAATTTTTATCAGATTATCTGCATTGCTGGCTAATGCTGATGCATTCTGCAACATGCAATAAACACTTCCAAACATCATATTTTCAAAGTGTAGAAGATCTTCAAAATAGATGTTAATTGTTTTAGCAAGATAAAGTGTGCTACTTTTACATGAATAATATTATCAGAATCACATTAAATCTCTTCATTTATTATCTCTAATGCTACTTAAAGGAGAAGTTAATAGAGTAATTCATTCTCATAGCATGACCTTGGTCACTAGTACATGATGTTTCATATTCATTATGCTGAGCTAACCGAGGGCCCTGTTATAATATCACTTAATTTATATTCTGAATAATGCTCTGGGGACAAGTTGCTCTTGTGCATTAGAGTTTCATCTAAATCACAATACTTGAAGACAAGTGGAGAGAGCAGGTAACTATTAAACAACACGTTTACTAACATAAAGCTTTGTTACACACTCTGAGCATAAGGCCTTGGGAATTAAAAGTTAAACAGCACAGTGGCCTTCCTAGAAACATCGATCTGATTTAAAAAATAAAAATAAAAATAATAAAAAAATAAAAGTTAGAAATAAAACCACCCTCTACTGAACGGTCAATCTGCATTTTCAGTACTGGATTGCATCTATGTGGAAAGGTTTTGGTAGCAGGCGGGCTGCTGAGGTGGCCTCTGGGAGCACAGCCCTGCAGCTCGCCCACATTGGATCAGAGACAGCTCATAAACAGCTCCAAAATGGGCACACCCCAGCCAGAGCTATGCCATGACTGTTCCATGCACAGAGCAGAAGTTCTGGCCCAGGAGAGTCCAGTGGTGGAGCAAGCTGTCATTCTGCAGCCCATGGGCACCATGCATAGCATCCCTGGAGACATTCAAGGCCAGGCTGAATGTGGCTCTGGGCAGCCTGCTCTGGTGGTTGGCAACCCTGCACACAGTAGGGGGTTGAAACTAGATTAGCCCTGAGGTCCTTTTCAACCTAGGCCATTCTATGATTCTGTCTCTGCATGCAGCCATGGAGGAGCCCACGGTACAGCAGGTGGACGTGGCCTGCAGGAAGCTGCAGCCCGTGGAGAAGGCTCCAGAGGAGCTGAAGTTGTGAAACAGATATAACCACTACCACTCTCACTCCCCATAATTTTAAAAAAAATACGAGATAACTGAGTTGTTTTCTTTTTTTATTTTGGGCTTCTCTTCTGTGAAAAGTCTAATAAACAGTTATCAATCAGAAAGCCACCCGTTTCCTACTGCAAAAAAAATGCAGTCTCTTTTCCTTCTGCATTCATACTTAGCATAAATTATTGAATTGACGATGTGAAAGAAAATCATTTTTACCATTCTAGAATGAAAACAGACTGCACATATGATTAAGCAGTCCGTGGATGAAACCCATAATGACTGCACATTTGATATTATGGAATACCTGAGATACTGAAGTAAATTGTTTTATTAAAAATTGTTTTATTAAAGGCATCACAAAATTACTGACTATTGCTTGTAAGGCAGTATCTTCCAGAAGTGGATATGTCTTTCCAATTGAGAAGGTAAAAAAGAAAAGAAAAAAAAAAAAGCCTGCTACAATTCTCAAAGCTCAGCTTGGGTTCTGAAAGCTAAACTGGCATATTAGGTTTTTCATCTGTATTCCAATATTAAAAGAAACCTAACAGCACACTACTTAATAAGCACTATTCATTTTCTTCAATGATCAGCATGTGAATGCAATAATTGATTGATTCTAATTGGAGCTAAGCAAATAAATTCAATGATATTTTTTTAAGAAAAGACAGACTCCAGCTCTATTCCCCATGATCTTTTTACATAAAATCGTATTAATAAATCTTATTTCTACCAACAGAAGATGCAAATATTTCCAACTAAACACAGAACAAATCTGAGATAAAAATTGTAACCTTTTGAAGCTCTTTTTTACTTCTCACATTCCTCCCATTTTGAGAGTCATAGATGCATTTCCATATCCATGTAAAGTAAATGCATCTTCAGTGTCTACAGCAAGGTTAACTGTAGATTTTTTTTTTCATTTAACATAAATAATTATGTTTTCTTCCCCTCAATTAATAATTATATTTTCTTCCCCTCAATTCCCCTGTAAAACAAAATGGTACAGAAATTCCCACCACTTCCTACAAAACCTTTACATTGAATGCTTCTCAAAGGCCAAGGTGAATAAAAATAACACCTGAATTCCATGCAGATCTGAGCCAGGATAGTATCAGAAAAACACTGTAATTTATGATGATTTGAGATTTCTGTGTCTCAGGTTTCCTTATACCACTTTTTCTTCACCTCACAGACAGCAATCACCAGCACTATAGCTGTGCAAAATGCCAGATCCTTCAACCCAGAGCCTCACATTTTCCGTAAGGTTGCCTGCTGGTGTAGGTGAGTTCATGCCAGTATATCAAGTCATGAACAGCTGTAGCCAAGGCACAGACCCAACACAACTGCCACAAATACAGGCAGGAATATCTAGGCAGACCTGAATTCTAAGCTTCTAAGGCACAGTCTTATTTCCCACAGAAGAGCCTGTCATAGCAGAGTTGTTCCCTTAAGATATATTCAGAGCCAGTGGGCACAGTCATCAGAGCAGAGAATCTTAACGCTTTTGCCCATTATAATGTATATGCATCACCCTGATTGGCATCTCGTATCTCAGTATAGCACACTATGGTACTTGTATGAATAATACTAGAAACTGCATTGAAAGCATAACAAATGATTTCATTCGTTCTGAAGTAGAAGGTAACAGAATATGTTGAATCTATATGTCTCTGACTGATACATTATGACATATTACAATGCTGCTGACATGTCAAAAGATGTGATTTAGTAGTCACTGGTTATTTCAATTTACTCTTTTTGCGTTTTTAATTAGTAAACGAGTCCCTCATGGTCAAATGATTAATTACACAATAATTCACTGCAGTACTTTCCTTTCCTATTTGAGTGGAGCATGCAGTATATAGAGAAACCATTTGGAATATAGACTGGCATTATAAATTATAGCAACATGTTCACACTGCTGTAGTTACAGTTGTGACAGCACTCTCATTAGGAACTCCTATTTAAAACTTAGTTAAAGTGAGGCATAGAAAGTTCATTCGAGCTTGCATGTTGACATGCAGGAACTCAACCAGAGAATAAATTCCTTCCTTCCACAAGCCTATAGATATGCATAGATAAGTGTACAAAAGGAGAAAGCAAGGGAAACAGGCAGTGTAGAAGTTGTTAAGGTGTGGGAGTGAGAGAGCTGGAAGTATGAAAAACAGAAGTTCTGATGTATATCATCACAAGCAATAATAATACCTAGGAATTTTCATTGCTTTTCACCAAGAGATGACAAAAGCAAATTGTAAATGTTATCTTTACAACTGGCAGAGATATTAAAAGGCTTGTATAATGATACCCAAAGCCACGGAGTGAAGAACAGAGCCCAGTTTGCATTGTCCTTCATAAAATGAAGGACAAATATTAATTTTTCTTGACAGAAAGTGGAAGGGTCAATTTAAGAGACTTTAAACATCATATGAAGATAGGAGTTTTCCAGTGACTAATTTTGAGACTTATCTGGACTGTAACTATGGCAAGAAGAGAATGGCAAAACCACCTTACACTCCATACTGGCTAGATAGGATGTAACTCTAAGCTGGAAACTACGTAGGTGTAATGATGTGGTTCCAGCAATGTCTTATTTTACTTAAAGGTTTTTAACCTGTGTATTTTGTTTTAATTTTCAATTGACAAAGATCAGCAGGTCAGGTGTACTGATGGCAGTACTGTTCCCCAGCAGAAGATGTGATCTTTCCTAAAAAGCTCCCACTCGAAAAGAGTTTGGTTAATGGATAAAATTACATGAGTACTTACTAATGCTTGTCAAGTAAAATCATCCAGTCTTTCACAAATGGTTTAATTTGATGGGCAAAATAATCTGAATTGATATCAGGAGATTTAGAAGGTACTCAACTTACTTTCTCTGCAGGGATGACAATAGCAAAAATATACGTTTCATAGACCTTCCCAAGTCTTTAAGTTTAACTTTGAAGGCTATGAATAACCCTAACATTCACTCAGTTATGCATATATGTAAAACCACCCTAAACAAAATATATAGTCAGAGTCTTGCCAAACAGCAACAACTGATCAAAATTACAGAGATAGACAACTTAGGTTAGACAAATTAGATTTATTGAGTAGGATGGTCCTAGCAGTTGTACAATGCATGGCACAAGTAACTAAAATATTTTGATATTATCCTTGAGACTTATCTTAAGCTGGTGATAGGCGTGTTCCTGCAGCACTGTAAATATAAACAAGGAAAGAGGTAGAAACAAATTCCTAGAGTTATCAAGTGTCAAACATCATTACATCCATAGTGTTACCCACAAACACATCTTTGTGAATCATAAGTGATGGGTCTATGGAGGAACAGTGAACTGAGAAACCTAGAATAATAATTTTATTGAAGCTGTCAAGATAGATAGGAAGAGGATAAGTAGGGTATTTTAAACATTTGCCCCAAAGTACATACTTTCTTAATGTTTTCCTCCAGGGAGAAGCCTCTTTCAAGTCATTGTGCAGAGAACAGAATCATCCTAAACTGAAGTGCTCTGAAACTGAGCTTTGCTTGCATACAGTGTATGATACACACACACGGTATCCAAATTTTGCACACTGCTGGAAAAAAAAGTATCTCTGATACTGTGGGATGGACATCCTTTTGTGATTGATGCTGAAAAGGGCAAATATAGATGCAGCTAGTTCCCTCTTGTCGTATTCTTGCTTCATAACTGACTCAGCTCTCTCAACACTTTCTATTCTGTACTTGCCTGCACCATCAAAGCTTCAGAATAAACGTATACATCAGAGACATGACATATTTAGGTATAAAAATGGGATGGAGAGTTTGAAACGTGAAATAAAAGCCAAAAAAACAGAGTGAGGATGAAGAAGGAGGGGCAGAGGAGGAAACTATCAAGCAAACAAGGCAAAAGGACTCCATGCAAATTCAGGGCTTAAAAGCTGGTGGATGAATAAGAGTTTTATGCAACTATTGAGTCTTATTTAATCTACAAAGGATCTGTCAGATTATATTTATAATCATTAAGGTGGATCTGTAGAAATTACAGTTGATGGAAATAAATCATGAAACAATTTAATTTATTTTTATTTTACTTTTGTGATGGTTATATATTCTGAAGAGCGATTGGAACTTTGGCCAGCACTCTTCATTTATTTCAATCTATAAATAAAGCAAACTTAGTTACATAAAGAAGTTTTATGATCCCAGAAAAATAATAGGAAATGTTACCTTAGGGAGACTGTGTATGTAAGCACATATAAATTGAAATGTTACATGCAGACCTGCTCTATCACTTAGGCATGTTCCAACTATGGAAGAGGTCTCCTTTCCTATCCAATGACCGTTACATTAGTCAGCAACAAGTCTTACCCCTTTCCATGTGAAATAAAGATAAGGCTACAGCCTCCCGTGAGCAATGATCATGACAGTGAGCTTGCCAGAGTTCAAGAAGCATCTGGACAAAGTGGTTGGGCATACTGCCTGATTTTTGACTGGTCATGTGGAGCCAGGAGTTACTCTTGATGATCTTTATGGGTCCATTCCAACTCAGGTTATTCTGTGATTCTAATTTTAGTTTTATTTTCCTAAGTGAGAGACTGCTAGATCAGGGATCTATGTTTGGAAACATTTAATCATTTTTAAGTGAGCTGGGGAAAACTTATAAAGATTTATCCCACTAAGAAAATGGCAGTATCACTGTTATTCATGCCATGTCATCCCATCTTTCAATATTTTTTTGCTCTATCAAGGTAAATCCCAGATAAGCCAATATTAGACTAACAAATTTTGCCATAAATCTTCAGAGGTGTCCTGCGTACACACACACACACAAAAAAAAAAATAATATCCATCAGTTTTCATAAAACTCAACTTCCTCAGCATAACCAATGGTATGTTTGAGTCCCACCTCAATGCAGTAGAAAGCAATTACTCTTTCTATCTGTACATGTACACAGTATAAGCTCCACACAGTGGTCTGAATACTGAAATA
>NW_024884253.1:87624459-87659459 GCF_019232065.1 Centrocercus urophasianus | reverse complement strand
AATGAGTCCTGGAATGCTCCCATACAACCTTCTTAAGAAATTTAGGACAAATTTAATCCTTCATACTCGGTAGCTTGGCTGTAGCCCAGGAAGGTCCTCAGCATGAAGGCTGAAATGAAGCCAAGCCATGAATATCTAGGAGAGCACAGATATTAGATTGAAGGTTATGCTCGTAATACAGAAATGACTAATGTTGGCATTAGAAACATATTTTTCTGCCATTTTACCAGAGTATTAGAGTGTAATGCATTGCATCTAGCTCAGTAAAATATCCTGAAGACATATACAGATAAATGTACACTGGGGAAAGTATCTCATCTATACGAACACTACATTTTTCAGGCACTTTGTGTGCATGTCACAGGTGGAGTGTAATTAAAAACAGTAATGGTCATACATAAAATAGTAGCAAATCCATTTCTTTAGCACACCAGTTTTTATATAGCAAGAATCCACATTCAAATTTTGGCATGTGTACCAAATCTCCATGCACAACATGGGGAGGTGAATTTGTGTGCTTTTGCAAAGGGTATTGTCAGAAGCCCTTATTGGTGCTCAGAACTTTAGAACAAAGAATTGCAAACAGCTGGTACACACTAATTTCTTTATTTTTTTCTATTTATGAATTCCTGCGTCTCTGTTAAGGTTAACTCATTTTCCTGTCTTTTGCTTCCATGGCTATTGTGCAAGTCCAGCACAAACGCTGATCTCAGTCATCTCCAGAGACAAGAATCACTGATCTCTTCTAAAACTTACAAACAGAAAAAAAGATGAAATGTTTCCATAATATAACTCACCAAGCTTCTTTCTTGCCCTTGGGATCTGTATTGCACATGTAAATATAATACAGAACTGTCAGAGCACAGTGAATAGTCTTGACCTGTTATTACAGAGTTCTCAAAAGACAGGAAAATACAGACAACTGCTTCTCTCTTTTATGGTATATGCATACATGTAGAACAGTTACAGAACTGTGTGGAGACATACTGTCCAACAAAGGGAGCTGAGCCAAGGAGTTTGCAGCAAGTTTATGGGAGGTTCAGACTTACCAACTGGGGATGGGTGGGAAAAAGAAAAGCAGACAGGGAACATGCCTTAGGGTTTCCTTAACATAATGAGGAAGACTCATTTACAGTTGCATCTCTCCACCTTAAGACCAAAATAAGCCAAGATCCTGCTACTAACTTCAATCAATAAGACTATTCATGCACAAATTATTATCTAAAACTTCTATCTGTAAGTCTTCCTTGTGACTGGGAAACATTCTGGAGAGTCACTCAGCTTTTGACAGCCAAAGGTACCAGAGTAAAAGAAGAATAAAAACAGGACACATTATGATAAATCCAATAATAAAGATAGAATATTCTAGGAAGTCTTAATCCTGAGCAATTTTAATGTGTGGCAGACAATTACAGAATGAAAAGCCTTATAAAAAGATTTTAAGTCTATGTGTTTTCTTTGCAAAGAGGAAAATATGCACAATCTTTCTGACCAGAAGTAATATATGAATTGAGCTCACTTCTGCAGTTTGCATTGAAATTCTTGCCAGTTCATTCCTTAGTATCCCTGGAAGTTAACATCTCCTTTCACTATGTTAAGTATTTATAACATTTCATGTCAAATGCACTGTTTAGCTCCTGGCTTATGAATAAATACATTAGATCTTTAAGAATAAAGGTTTCTTTTCTGCATAATAATCATCAGGAAATTTCATCAGGACTAGTTTTAAACATCCAGCCTCATGACTAGTAGCAAAACATAGTGGTCAGTCGGTGCAAGTGATTCATTCTATGGAAATGAAAAACTGTTAGGGTTACTCAAGGACTGACACAGATGTATGTACAGAAACTAAGTGCATTGGAAAAAAAGGATTAGGATGTGAGCAAGATTTAACTGACTGCACTATAATTGGCTAAATTTTACACTTTGATACCCATTGTACTTTTTAAATCATTGTATTGTAATTCCATCATTATAATATTACGAGCAAGCACCTGGGGGCTAAGATTAAGAAGTTAAGAGTTTGTTTTATGATGATGTGGTTCAATTGGTGCATTATAATTGGTGCATTATTTCTTCTGAAAGCAGTGAGCTGTTAAACACGGTAGCCAGTGGTATGTAGGAGTAATTCTTGTTCCCTGCTGTCAGAGATCATGGTATTAAGCTTATTCTTTCCTTAACACAAAATTGATAGATTTAGTATTTGTCAGCAAATGTTGTTTCTGCTGGTGGCACAACTCGCTTCCCTGGAATACACTGCATTATATTGCATGGAAACCATAGGTAACAGTATATGCAGTTAAGAACCTCTTCATATTTTTCACTGGTTTTGTTGATATCACGTCAATTTTTAGCCTCTTCTGAAAGATGACTATGATAATAGGGGGGCAAAATCCAGTTGCCAGGTTCCTATCAATGGCAGTCGTGATCTGGGAAATTATCACTGTCAGTAATACAGTGATATAAAATTTTTAAGGGAACGTCTTTATAGCAGAGATTCTCAAGACATGCAGAAAGTTGTATTAATCTATATTTGGTATGGTAGCATTATGTGTTCAAGGGTCAGTATTGGGGCCCATCTTGTTTAATGTCTTTATTGATGATCCGGACAAGGAGATTGAGTGTGCCCTCTTTAAGTTGGCAGATGACACCAAGTTGGGAGGAAGAGCTGATCTGCCTGATGGCATCAAAGGCTGAAGCCAATTGCATGTGCCTCAACAAGACTCAGTGCCAGGTCCTGCACATCAGCCACAACAACCCAATGCAACACTACAAGCTTGAAGCAGAGTAGCTGGCAAGTTGCACAGAGAAAAAGGATCTGGGGGTGTTAGTTGACAGCCAGCTGAGTAGGAGCCAGCAGTGTTTTTCCCAGGCGGCCAAGAAGGCCAAAAGCAGCACGGCTTGTAACAGAAATAGTATTATCAGCAGCACTAGGGAGGTGATCATCCCTCTCTACTCAGCACTGGTGAGGCCACCACTTGCATATACAGTGTTCAGTCTGGAGCCTGGCACTACAAGAAAAACACTGAGGTCCCAGAGTACATCCAGAGAGGGGCAATGAAGCTGGTGAGGAGTCCAGAGCACAAATCTTATGAGGAACTGGTAGAAGCTGATGGAACTGCTATTGTTTAGTCTGGAGAAGAGGAGACTCAGAGGAGACCTTATCACTCTTTACAACTACCTGACAGGAGGCTGGCCTCTTTTTCCAGGTAACTAGTGATAAGAAAAGAAGGAATGACCTTAAGCTGTGCTAGAAGATGCTCAGGTTGGATATTTGGGAAAATTTCTTCTCAGAAGAGTGGTTAGATATTTGAACAGGCTGACCAGGGAGGTGGTGAAGTCATCACCTCTGGAGGTTTTCAAGAAAAGTGTAGATGTGGCTCTTAGGCAAATGGTGTAGTGGGCATGGTGTTGATGAGCTGATGGTTGGACTAGATGATCTTAATGGTCTTTTCCAACCCAAATGATTTTGTGATTACGTGATTCTGTGACAAATGTCCTGAGGATGTTAAAAGGCACTTCCAAAGCACATTGAGAAAACAAACCTAGAAATATATTTTGTAGATTAAAAGAAAGCAGAGAGAAAGATGTGAGTTCTGTATCATTTTAATAATTTACGATACTGATTTAGATAAGAAATAAAGATAGGTGAAGTGCTTATATCTAAAAGTAGAGAAATTTTATCAAATACATAGACAATGGAATTGAGTGCATCCTCAGTTTGCAGGTGACACCAAGCTGTCAATACACTGAAGGGAAGGGAAGCCATCTAGAGGGACCTGGAAAGGTTGGAGAAGTGGGCCCATGTGAATCTAATGAGGTTCAACAAGGATAAATGCAAGGTGTTGCACTTGAGCTGGGACAATCTCAGGTATTTCTACAGACTGGGGGAAGATCTTGAGAGCAGCTCTGTAGGGAAGAACTTGGGAGTCCTGGTGGACGAGAAGCTGGCCATGAGGCAGCAGTGTGCGCTTGCAGCCCGGAAGGCCAGCTGTGCTCTGGGCTGCATGAAAAAGGGGCAGCCAGCAGGGAGAGGGAGGTGATCGTCCCCCTCTGCTCAGCTCTTGTGAGGCCCCATCTGCAGCGCTGCGTCCAGGCCTGGGGCCCCCAGCACAGGAAGGACGTGGAGCTCTGGGAGCAGGGCCAGAGGAGGCACTGAGATGAGCAGAGGGCTGGAGCAGCTCTGTGTGAGGAAAGGCTGAGGGAACTGGGCTTGTTGAGCTTGGAGAAGAGAAGGCTGTGGGAGACCTCATGGTGGCCTTCCAGTGCTTGGAGGGAGTGTAGAAACAGGAGGGGGAACGGCTGTTTACAAGGGTGGATGGTGATAGGACAAGGGGAATGGTCTTAAATTGAGGCAGGAGAGGTTTAGGTTGGATATGAGGAGGAAGTTTTTCACCCAGAGGTGGTGAGGCACTGGAACAGGTTGCCCAAGGAGGCTGTGGATGCCCCATCCCTGCAGGCATTGAAGGCCAGGCTGGATGTGGCTCTGGGCAGCCTGGTCTAGTGGATGGAAACCCTGCCCATGGCACGGGGTTTGAAACTAGATGATATCCCTTTCAACCTGGGCCATTCTATGATTCTGTGATTCTATAAACATCTGTTTTCTCAGTTGCTTAGGTAGGACAATTAAAGACTCAGTTTTTACAAAAAGTTGGCAAGCAGCACTGGAGCTGTCCCATGCACTATCATTGTAACTGATATATGTTTCAGAAAATGTAGGAATTATTTTTTTTTAAATTTAAGATAGGTTTTCAAGAACTATGAATTCTTCTAACAATTTTCTACAGAGATTCAGTATGCACAAAGTGGAAAACTTTCAAAACAAGAGAAAAAAGACAAAATATACTTCAGATGTGTCACTCATCAACACTGATACTAGGCCATTTCTTGGTCGTAATCTCAAAAAATTTGTAGAAATGCCAAAAGACACAGAAACTGGTATAAAATATGACTTATTCAATCATGTGATGGATGAGTCTGAATAAGGACACAAAGATAAGTCATAAAGGACAGAGTTTTCAAAATAACCCAATTCTTCTGGAAGGTTATTCCAAACCTTCAGGTTAAGATGCCTTCCAGACTTGTGGAGCCAACATATGGCTATGGCACATCGTTACTTCTTATCTTGAATATTAATAAAAATGTTAACCCTGAGGAATCTTTCTGATAACTGCTGAATATATTTCTCCTTAAGTAAGAATTGATCTTTGTTGGTGTGACTAAATATAAAATTCCCTTATAGAATACCTATCTTACAGTTATTATTTTACTTCAAAATAGATGACCAAGAGACCAAATTCAGCCTTCAGATTTACACATTCATTTATGGACCTCCAGAGACTAAAAAAGTAATATAACAGTAGCATTGTCAGATGTCTACAACCTTATGTGAAGTTCTGACTCTGCCTGGATTGTCATACAGTCAGAAATCCTGGATGGATTTCTAAAGCCTGAGCAGAAGTGAATGGACATAAAGCCTCTTTATGGTTGGCAGATAGCCCCATCTCAAAAGTATCTATTTTGCGAAGTCCCGTGGAACCAAATCTGCTCCAGATATCTCAAAAGAAGGGTGGAAGCTGCCTTGCAGTATAACTCAAGTGCCAGATGGCAATACCAGAAAGGAATATGATCAACAGCATATAGACATGCAACTCTGTAGTCTTCTGCCCCGTGAGATGTTTCTTAAAAGTAAGATAGGATGGATTTGCATGCCACACACATTTACCTCCATCTCATACTTCAGATCTTCAGGTTTATTTTAGCTGTCAGCAAGGAATCTCTCACAAGCACTAAAACTTTAAAGAAGATTAAATGCTATGTTAAAATTACTTTTCTGGCAGCCAGCTCTAGATGGGAGGTTTCTTTTATTATGTGAAGTGCTGGGTGCAAATGATCACCTTTAAGCCATTCCTGTAAAGAATTTCAGCCTAAACATATTTAATGGGGCAGAGGTCTGATAAAATACACCATTCCAATAAATGATTGCACTTTTAGTTTTATATGTTGTCTTGGGGTGTTACTAAATATTCATTTTAACAGCTTTAAAGTGGCTTTTACTTAAAAAAAAAATAATGCTTTATCCTCCCGTCAGGACCACAAAATATGTATTGAACCAATATCCCAAGTGTTTCCTTCTTCTGTTTACTAATGAAACCTCCTGACAGCCTTGATTAGAAAGTGTCACTTAGAACTCTTTGATCTGGCAATGTAGCAATGACACATTGGACACATTATAGAATATCAGAATATAATCTTAAATCATGCTACCATGTTCTATGGGAAAAAAAATGCAGATTTCACCATATAGAGTAGCTTTCCCCTAGTAAAATGCATGAATAGGAAATCCTCTTAGTTTAAAAGAAGTTATGTCAAAAAAACAATGCAGCAAATTGTGGAAGAAGTCCCAGGAAAGGTCTTTGGCATGTTGCATTTGTCCTTCATCTATGCCTGCAGTCTCATCTTCTAGAATTTAAACTGAAATTTCTCATAGATTTTTTTTCTTTCTCATAGATGTTTTTTATCATATTATGTTTTTGTATTTGTAGTTTTTATTCTATTTTTTTGTTTGTTTGTTTTAATGATTTTCCTTTACTCCTGGGGATAAACTGCATTATCCTTGTGAGATGCATATCTAAGGCAGTGTCTAAGCAGTTTTTGTTATCATTTTATCTACCTGGTGAGTTCTCCCAAAGGAGAAGCACTGAATTAAATTCTCTTTGCCATAAAAAGAAGTTGCTTCTCCATATAGGTGACAATACAAGCAAATCCTAACGGAGAGCAATGAAATGGGTGGGGATAATCTTCCCTCCAAAGTAATGAGTTATTCACCATTTTCTTTAAACTTTTTGGAAATTTCACAAGTTAAAGGAGACTTTTTTTGTTTCAGATAATCTGTTTGACAAAATGAATAAAATACCCTTCTTTACACAAGCATTTTTTTTTTTTTAAGACCTCCCCCAAATTTCAGGTTACTTACATGATTAGTTTTATTATGAATATTTTCTGGGTCATTATTAAAGTTAATTATAGGAGTGCATTCTCTCACTGAGACGTTGCAAGAATAAGCAAATTGCAGATAGTCAGATATACAAGTTTTATTACATAGGGAATGCACATAGTGGTTTTAAGATTCCTGGTGTAATAATACTTCAAAAAATAAAAAATGAATGACTACAAGCTTCAGGCTTTCATAAAAACCATAAGCATATGCATAACACCTTAAGACTTTTTAATTAAATTTTCCAGGCTTTCAAGTTCAAAACTTCATCTAGAAAAGCATGTGTGTACATCTGTAGCAATTTCTAAGTAATGTTTGATTACAAAGGTTAGTTACCAGCAGAGCACATACTCTGAACAGTCATTTAGAGAAGAAGAAGAAGTTGTTTGCTCAATAAACTAAACCATATGTCATGTTTTCTATTTCAACAAAATCAAGTCCTGAAAGGACTGGCTTCCATACTTAAGTTTCCATGTGCAGCTCACTTAAAAGTCTCAGAGGGATGGTAATGTCATTAATGTCAGTCACCCCATTAGGCCAGAATTCAACCCAGCAACATTAGGCTGTACACAATGAAGCGTAACTTGCTTCTCCAGTGGCTTCTTCCACTTTTATATGTTGTTCATAGTGCAAATTCAGCACAAAAATGTCTGCACTCTCGTGGCAAATCAGATGGAGATACGCAGGTAAGAACTACCACCTTTTCTGTGCTCTTTTTTGACCATAAATGAATTTTCAAATGCATCAACCTACTGAACCTTGGGAGCCAAAGAAAAGAAAGGATCGTGTAAACACAAGGTCAAGTGACAGGAGGCTGCATCTCCAATTGTGGCCTTGGAGTGCAGTTTGTCACAGTCTGAAGCTACAAAGGCTCTTAAATGTCAAGAAGGGCTGGCTGTCAGAGCATAGCCACACAGTTCCTATCCCCAGGAGAGCAGGTTGTTACCTTCTGCAGCAAAAAAGGGGAGGATTTCACTGAAATGACTCTAGAGACAGCAGCTTTTCAGCGCTTTTAAAAGCAGTCAAGAGGCAGTTTGGACTGCCATTTACCCCTTTCTCCCATTGCACTGATCACTCCAAGTTGCAGTACCAGAGTAAGAGATAGGATTACAGAGCACAGGTAGCTAGCTGCAGGTCTGCATGTGCAATTGTGGATTTGGGAAGGAAGTTTTATGCTCCAAAGAAAGAAAAAATAGGTAAATATTTAATTTTTTAAAAAAGTCAATATGTCGATTCATTTTTAAGAGCAAAAGACAATGTTTGCTGCCTGTAAACATTCTGAATTTAAACTATGTCTCTTCTACACAAAGTATAACAGGTTACATTTTGATTGTTAGCAGGAAGCAATTTATTTTATGTTTCAGACTCAATCTCTGCGTTGTTTTGTGAGATCTTTTTATTGATGGCCATGTCTGAGGTATCTTTTCTTGGCTGTGCATGACATAGGTAAAAGCCTGGTGTGCCTAGAAAGTGTCAGAATAAGGAAGGTAGTGACAGTGTTCCTCACATTGCCCTCTATTTACAAGTGAAGAGAGATCATCCACTGGGTCTTATCGATTGGTCTCTGCCATAGGGACTCCAGGGTCCTCAGCAGTGTTTATGATATTTTACGCCACATTAACTGTTGAGATGATATGCTATGACAGATCTTTAAAAAAGTGTACCCCTGAGCTCTAAATTGTTCCAATTATGCCTTTAGCATAACAGTTGCCTACCAAGGGGCACTGCCCTGTGCCTTAGGAAAAGAAGCAGAGGAGAGAACTAATAATCTTCACATATGCTGACCTCCCTCTATCCTCACCCAGCAGAAGCCTGTCATTGCTTTCCTTCACTGTAGCTTTTCATAATCCTTAACATATGGCCTTTGTTTTGATGGGCATGAAATTACATCAAGGTCATTTTTAATAACTGTCAATAGCCCCAGAACAGCAGTCAGCTTTATTGACACCTTAGTTGAAGGGCTTGGAGAGCTGTAAGTAGTGCATAGACCCTGCTTGGGAAAGCTGATCCACTGGGAAACAAATTATTATTGATATTAGTAAATTAGTATTGATAGAAGTTTGATGAGTATCGTGCATCTGGATCCCTCCACAATACACTAATGTCAACCAAAGCCCACAGCTGCCTCCATTTCAGACAGGCAATTTATTTGCATTCTCTAGATCTCTTTGTTGGCAGGTGGGAAAAGGGGAAATAGCAGGGAGAAAGGGAAGAGAAAAGGATACAAGACCACAGCAACTTACGTTTGCAGACAGATCTGAAGTACCTTCTGGGAAACAGAAGGTTCTATGGATGTATCAGTTTTATTACTTAATGGGAGTTCAAAATTCCCTCCCAAACACATATATGCATCCTCTTATTTCAATTTCCCACTTTCCCAGGTTTTGGTTTTTTTGTGTTTTTTTTTTCCTTTTTTTTTCTTGCATGGCATAGAAATCTGTTTTGCTTGGCATAACCAGAAGAACCAGAAGTGAAAACATGATGTACCTTACATAGAATCTGTTAAATATTTTGAGTTTTTCCAATAATGCTTAATACTATAGTAGTCTATAGGCTACTATGACTGTCTGCATCACTCAGGACAGAATACTTTGTACTTTGGTTCAGTTATTTATGCTTTCATGTAGGAAAGACACTATGGTGAATCTTACCACTGGTTTCTACCTTTTTTTTCACAATCTCTGTATGTTTTAATAAATATTTAGAGGCTTTGAACAAAGAGAGCAACTATGTCACTAAACTCAACCATGTGAAAATGAGACAGAAATACTCGCAGACTTGGAATCAGAGGAATAAAAACAAAAAGTAAAAACAGATTTATTAAACTTGCGTTACCTAAAGTGCATTTGAATTTTATATGAGGGAAAGGAGTTTCAATATTCTCCAAGTAAAATGCAAAGACAGTAAATTTCCCTTAATTTATCCTATTTCATGTTTGGTTTCCTGACCTCTCATTTTAGGAAATTAAGGATTAGGAAAAAAGTGCATATTTTCCAAGCTTTTTACCTTCTTTATCAGAAGGTATCAGAAGCATTGTAAGAATAGGAGATTAATATATCACTGTGTTTTAAACTGAAAAATTCACCTAGGATCAATTTGAGTAATGTTTATTCTCTTGTATTAGCTTTGCATTTAAAACAATAAGTCAATTTCAGGTTTACACTCTCATCTTATTAATCAATAATTGTCCAAAAGTGTGTACAGTAGTTGAGGATCCTGTCTGATAACTCCACGTGTTTGACAGCTTCAGTGTAATACATTCATTTACTTCCTCAACAATTTTTTCAGTCCCTTTCCCACAAAGAGAAACATGGAGTTAGCTAAAATAATTTGAATATTCTGCCCACTGTTGCCAGATGGGCATATGAGCCCATACCACATCACATTAAGCAATTCTCATGACAAAATCACTGCTTTTCTTTTTCTAAATAGAAGTAGATTGATATCTACCATACCATTAAACAGTAACAGTCTACCATCGCAAACATTTATTTTTTCTGCTGATTAGGATTTCCCTTCATGCTGCATAGTGGAGGATTTTGAATAATATGAATACTGTAAAGTCATAAGTACTACCAAACAGTGTAATTCTGAGAGAAAGCTGCAGCCAGACGCTGCAGTGGAATAAAACAGAAGTCAAATACCTTCCTGAGAGCAGAATCCACTCTGTGCTCTGTAAACCCATAGATTCTGTTGCTAGAAAGGAAAGAGAAGAATTAAAGAAATTCAGAAACTCCACAAAGCCTGAAGTCACATTAAGTATGAGCATTTTTGATACTGAATGGAGATAAGAATTGCAGTACTGAAAATAATAGTAAAGCAATGGAGATAGGAATTGTACACAACTCCTTGCAGCAATTCCTTTAAGAAATCTGTCACCTCCAGTTCTGCTGGGAATTTTACTCTTCTGCCATCTTCACTGAGTAAAAACCTGCCTTCCTGACAGCACTGATGCACTTAGTAATCAGCAGTGGCCAGAGCTCTTTAACCTCATAATGACTTAAATAATTTAATATCACTACACTTTGAAGACCAACATTAGCAAAGCAAAGGAAAAACAGATGAAGCCTAGATTCTCACACTCATTCTTGAGCTGGCTAAAATCAAGTTTTACTGGATAGGCTACTATCTAGTAGATGCTTTCTCCATGTCATTTTGCTCAAAAAATATACTTTCAACATCTTTAGCATTCCTAATGCCTAGCCACTGAAAATAAAACAGGAAGAAACTCTCAGGACAAGAGGCAATATTCATAGACTTGAAAACAGGAAATTTCACTAAAACACATGGAGAAAGAAAAAACAAACAAACAACTATTACTGCGAGAGTGTTCACACACAAGAACAGGTCTTGAAGAGATGTTGTAGAGACCCCATCCTTGGATATATTCAAAACCCTACTGAACACAGCCTTGGGCAACCTGCAGCAGTTGGCCCTACCTTGAGCAGCAGTTTGGACAAGACTCCAAAGCTCCCTTCCCACATCAGATCTTCCGTGATTCTGTCAGCCCAGTTACTTGTCACCTCAACAAGTAGCATTTCTAATCTAATAAGTTTTTTCCTTCCAGTTCTCTGAATAGTATTAAACAATCCCTCTCTTTTGCTGCTTTCACAAGAAAATCTTCACAAATCTCACACAGTAAAAACAATTAAGAAATCAAAAATCTTTCAAAAATTATTCAATAACAACAAGATAACATTAAGAAAAAAAATCTAATTTTAATAATATGGGCTTGCCTCCCTGAAACACTCATGTACATTTTGACATATAAAGGAAAACCACAACTACTGTGGCAGCAAGCTAAGCCAGGACTTCAACAGTGTTCTTCATAAGCAAAAAGTGATTCATTAGCAGCAAAGCACTGTGGTGATTAGACATATTCTTATTTGACTTAATGTGGAATTTGAGGCACAGCTTCTTGTGAAGGTGAAAAGCCACTATTCCAGCTCTCTAAGTCAAATTCCCCACTATGTGTTTGCCTGATTTGCACTCTGCTACACTACTGTTTCCAGTACCCCTGAATGTACACACAAGCTGTCTCCCCTCCTGGCACATTTGCTGCCAGAGCATTCCTACACTGAATTTCTGTGTTCTTTGCCTTCCTTCAGTACAGTTCTAAACATAGAAAAGCCAGGTTTCCACATGAGAATCCAAATGCATCCAGATTCAACAGAAGGACTGGATGGGACCAAAAATGAGGTTGTGATTTCCCAAATATTATGATTTAGTCAGCTTGGACTGATTTAATGGACTCAAAAACAGTATAGGATTTATGTATCCATATGCGAGTAGGAATGAAGTAGAGAAAGCTGATGATTTTATTTTGCTTTTAAATAAAAATTATTATATTAAGATCTTATTTCAGACTTCTTCTGAGTAAGTTAACTCTGTTTAAGTTCATAATTGCTAAAGTGGAAAAGATTAGTTTTTTGTAATTTTTTTTCCCTATTACTTCCCTGTTAGTTCAGGTGTGGTAGTAAATTTGCTTGAGGAAAATTTAATCTCCAAGCCTACCTTTTCATGTAGATTTGACAGTTCTGTGCGTTTTGTACTATGTCAGAGATCATGTATTCTCCTCCAGAAAATAATGAAGCAATTTAGAAATGCCCATTGGATGTGGATTAGATGGGGAATCAGCTACAGTAGATTTGGGTGCAGTGTGTTAAGAAGAGACTGTTTCATATTTCCTGGAACACAAACATTTATTTACATGCATTATACAATTGTCTTCTTTAATTGTAGGATATTTGGTGACAAAGATGACGACATTTTCTATTTTGCCTCCCTCTGTATTTTTGTCTTGCCTTCGTAAGCTCTTAATGTAGCTCATTAATTCATTTCATATGTCTGAAAACTGTCTTCATGCTGCTAAGATTCTCATTCCCAGAGAGCAGGAAACAAACACTGCTAGCATACTGTCTGGCTACTGAATTATATATTTTAGGAAGCCTTTCATTTTGATTCTTGTTTTTATATTACTTCAGTTCCAGCTTCTATGAGAATTTCTGGACCTGATATGAATATTTTAATTGTACAATATTGAAAGGAATACTGCTAGTTTAAATAAACTCATATGTGAAAACAGGACTGGAAACATGGTGACTTACTTTCTAGATCACTCTCACCATTAGGATTCACAATTGCACTTGCTCAAGTACTTTTATCATCCCTTGCCTAAGATTAGGGGAGCAGTTGTACTGAAATAAAAGCTTTATGTTCCTTATCTCAGAGTGTCTTTACAGTATGTTGATGAGTAAGACCACGTAAAGTCTTGGCAGGGCAAGGAGAAGTCTGCTCCTAAGATGAGGAATTTGCTGCTCCAAGGCCTTGTTTTCTGTCAGAAAATGGGAACAGAAAAACACTGTACTCCACTTCACTGAATGTGAATACTTCCAGGCTAAAAAGGTGGTGGTAGCTTTTCTAAATCAATCACACTTTGAAAGGCATCTAATTTTCTTATTAAGTCTAACCTGAAAATTAAAGTGGGAAAAAAATTAATACAGGCTTCAGAATTTCAAAAATAATAATTATCGATTTTAATATCAAATTATGAATTCAATTCCGACAGTATTTTTTAAACAATCAAGTGTTTTCTGTTTTTGTTCTTTTTTTTTTTTTTTCCTGTTTGCACAAATAAACTATTCTAGGGAAAAAATTAAATGTCCAGTTAGAAGCATGAGACCTGCCAACATCATATTAAAAATTCCAGCTCTACTTTACTGCTGGTCTGTACTCAATTGCTAATAAGCCAAAAGACTTCTCAGCAAACACTTTCAACATATTGGAAATCCTGTGTGCTGGGAACATATGCAAGACACAGAAATATTTATGAAGTGATACCCAGAAAGAAAGCAAAAACAGTACTTGTGAATCACAACTGAACAAACATTCATGGTGAAGACAGACAGGATACAAATAGGTCAGCAGATACAGATTCAAGATCTGCTTGGCATCGGTTGGACTTTTACTTACCATGCTTTCATTTACTCTTTTATTCAGATATAGGCATAGCATTTATGTGGGGTAGGAGGGCTGGTATGGAAATCCTATGAGATGCAACACTTCTGAATCTAGAATAATTGCAAACAAAATTTGCAGACACTTTCTTTGCCTTTGAAGAATGTAGCACCGAAGTGTAAACATGAATCTCGAAGGAAGGAGAATGCATGCAAGGAATGTTTCAGTGGAATCCAAGGCTAAAAGGCAAGCTGAAAATTAGGAGTACTTGGGAAAAAAAAAAAAAAAAAGAAAAAAGTCCTTAGCCTGAAATATTGGGTTCGAAAGGTCCCAAATGCTATCCTAATGACCTATTGAACAATATAAAGTTCACTCCTCCCACTGACTGATTTACAGCAACAGCTAAAGAAGAAAAGTCTGAAATAATGGGAAGGAAAAAAAAAAAACAACCAACAATTCATAGAATAAATGGAAGAGTTAACAGAACAGCACCTCCTCCAAATGTACAGCCAGATGTGAAAACAAAGGTTACAAACAGAACTATGCATAAAAAAGAGGAGCACATCAGTACCTAATAGCAACTCATTCTCCTCTGCTACTTCAGCTCATTTTTTTATAGTATCTGTTCACATCCCATTCCTGTTCTACATGTACAAGAAATGAACTAAGTAAAATCTTTATAAAGGAGAGAGAGGAATAGATAAGTACTACAGGTTATGTATTACTTCAAATTATTAAATATATTTGTTTTCCATTCTCCTACAATCTCCAAACATACAGCATATTGCTATCACATAACTACAGATACGGATGCAGGATTTAGCTACATGAAATATCTACATTTCCTAAAAACTAGTCCCTTCAGCTGAAGCAGTCTATGATCTCAGACTGAAATTTATCTAGTAGCCTTACAGAGCACTGTAGTGGCACAAGAGGTATCTTCTGAAACGCTGATTAGAAAGGCCTCAACGAATTTGAGAAGTTGTAGGGTGGAAAATGTGTCATTTGGGGGAATGGTTAATGGTTTGTCCCTGGTTAACATTTAATTCTGTGGTTACACTGTTATATGTTTTAATACTTCTTTTAGGTAGATTCTACTCAAGTGAAAGGAAATCTGGGGAGGGGGAACTCTAATACTATGTTATTCAGCTGAAGGGATTCTAAGAATATGAAAACTGCATGTATGAAATACTGCAAAAATGAGTTCTTATGTTAAAAAAAAATCGTATTTATTACATCAATATAAAACCTAAACATAAGACTCACATTTTACCCAAAACTTTGCTAATATACACAGAGCCAAAAAAATTTATTGCGTGTAAAGAATTTTTAAAAAGAGTTGATACTTTAAGTAACATCTTTAAATTTCAGCAGCTAGAAAAGCATCATGATAGATGTGCTCCTTGTTACCATCTCCCTCACTGGTTAAAAACTACAGACAAAAAAGCCAATCACACATTAGTTCTGCCAAATCTCACACTGTGCAAGAAATTTCCTCGTGTTTGAAAGATGTTAAATAACATAACACTGTTCTAAATCACTCATTAAAATACAGTTCATGTTCCAGGCACATGTGTCAGAGTTTGTTGCCAGCACAGCTAGTCATACAATGTAGTAAGATATAGGCATGCTTTATTTCTGCTAGCTTGCTACCAGAAAACACAATGCAACTTGCTAAACCTTCCATGAAAACAGGAGGCCTTAATTCACATAGAGCCATGTGTTATTTTGATTGAACTATGACCAGAAAACTAGCTCGCTAACGTACACTTAGCTCAGTAAGTTAACTTAAATCATTTCTATGTCTCCACTGAGGACATAATACAAGCCCAAAGCTTTTGATGGATGCAAAATTTCTAAGAAGAAATTCCCCAATGGAAATATATATATATATATATATATATATATGTATGTATATAGTGTTGCTTGAAAAAAGCAAAAATAAACAAAAACAGTGACAACAACAGCAATCACAAATCAAAGCTTAAACAGCAATACTTTTACAATACTTGATCTCAGTTGTGCAGATCCAGAAGTCCTGAAAGCAGATTTCAGAACATGAAGCATTCAGAGGGAGTCATGTTGTTTAACTAGCAGGAGACAAGTATTTTTCAGTGACATTCCCTGTGTTATCACTTCACTGTATTGGGAGACCTCTACATGAGGCTCTGGTAATTGCACAACTTTGACTCAAGCTCAAACATGCTTTTTTGTTCTATCTGATAATCCTAGTTTCTTATCATGCCTCCATTCTAGACCAAAAACATCTTTCTATTATTGTTTTTCAACTTTACAGGTTACTTAGAGGCAGGGAAACAGACACTGGAACTGGACACTGAAGATCTTACTACTCTTTAGCAGGTAAGGTTCCTCTGAATTTGTGTAACTCCTGAAGTTACCACTACAGTGAGGACATTGGAGGTAAGTCAGATGAATTAGGACATGAAAAGTCTCAGGCTACTCCAGGCATCTGTTGGTCAAGCATACACAAAATAGCAGCACTTCTGTGATTACAAAAGTGCTGTTTCAGAGACTGCCATGTGCCTCCTGCCCAGAGAACCTGGGAAAGCAGAAATCCTGTGAGATGCAACTGCATTTTAAGAGCATGTTGTCCACCTGGTGAAAAAATGCTAGAATAAAGTGCGAACTCTGAAATATTGCAGCACTAGATTACACTGGCTAGGAGAAATTAAGTCTAATACTGGAAAAGAAACAACAATGTATTGTAGAGCTGAAACATAAATTCCAAAGAACTGGGAGAATCTTCTGGGAAGAGACAGGACACCTTTAAACCTCTTCTAGGCACTTTCTCCTGTCAGAAAACTGTCAGGAGAAAAAGAATGATGTCTCTAAACAAACATTCTTAGGAAGACATTTCTCACAATACATCCATAGAAATGGAGGAGCAAGAAAAAAACAGAATTCTGGAAGATATCGATCACTCCATGCATTCCTGGTAAAACAGTGTGCCAGGAGCCTGGACGCCATAAAGGAAAAATTCATCCCCTTTTGGGACGGGCATCAACAGTGTTGACATAAATGTTTGGAGATATTTCACAGATACTACATGGATTTGAGCAAGATGAATCTCCAAACATGATACCATTTTTGTCAGATGTTGATATAAAGAAGAAAAGGAAAGAGAAGATCATAGAAGTCCAAGAATTATTTCAGAGAAACCAGATTAAAAAGAGAAAATGTGATATCCCAATTTTTAAAAAGAGAAAGAAGAAGGCTCAGAGAACTATAGGCCAGTCAATTTTACTTCTGTGCTCCAAAAGATCATGAAGCTTAGCTTCCTGAAAACTATTCCAGGGCACTTGATAAACAGCTTCACTGGGGGCAAATCATGCCTGACAAATCTGGTGGGATTCCAAGATGGTGTTACAGCATTGGTGGGTAAACAGAAGGGCAACTAATATCGTATGCCTGGGATTGTGCAAAACATTTCACAGTCCCACACAACATCCTTGTATCTAAAATGGAGAGACATGGATTTGACAAATGAAGTGCTTGTTGGATAAATAATTGGCTGAGTGGTTGCATTCAAAGAGTTGTGGTCAGTGGCTCAATATCTGTGTGGACACCAGCGGTGAGTGGGGTCCCTTAGGGGAAAGTATTGGGACCAACGTAGAGTTTGTGGATCAGGCCATGTGCTATAGTCAGCATGCTGAAGAGAAGGGTTGACTTCCAGGGAGACATGGACAGAATTGACAGACGGACTTGTGTGAACATCTTGAAATTCAGCAAGGTCAGTTGTAAGATCCTGCACCCGAGTCACAGCGATCCCAAACACGAATACAGGTTGGGTGATGAGTGGACTGAGAGCTGCCCCATAACAAAGGACTTGGTGGTACTGGAAGTTGGAAAGCTCAGTGCAAGTCAGTAATGCACACTTTTATCAGAGAAAGCCAGCTGTAGTCTGGGCTGCATCAAAAGGAGCATGATCAGCAGGGCAGTGGTGGTGATTCTCTCTACCAACTCCTTTCTCATAGTACTAAGGAAGAGTCTTATGTTCAGCACTGGAAACTCCAGTGTAAGAAGGACACAAGACTTGTTCGAGTAGGTGCAGAGGAAGCCACAAGGACATTCAGAGAGCTGGAGCACCTCATGCATGAGGACAAGCTGAAGAGAGCTGTGGTTGTTCAGCCTGAATAAGTCTCCAGGGAGACTTTCTCCTAATATCCAACTTAAACCTCATCCTCTCAGCTTAAAACAATTCCCCCTTGTCCTATCACCATCCACCCTCATAAACAGCCGTTCCCCCTCCTGTGTATACGCTCTCTTCAAGTGTTGGAAGTCCACAATGAGGTCTCCCTGGAGCCTTCTCTTTTCTAAGCTAAACAGGCCCAGATCCCTCAATGTTTCTTCTTTGTAGCCCTCTCATGGACTCAGGGTCTATGGGAAAGATGGGGGTAGGAACACTTTACAGGGGAATGTAGTGATAGAACAAGGAGAAATGGCTCTAAATTAAAAGAGGGCACATTTAGATTCAATAGTAGAAAGGAATTCTGTGCTATGATGATGGCGAGGTATTGGAAAAGATTGTCTGAGAGGCACTTCCCATCACTGGAAGTGCTCAAGGCCAAGTGGGATGGTGCCTTGGGCAGCCTGGTCTGGTGGGAGGTATACCTGTCCATGACAGGGGAATTGGAACAAGATGCTCTTCAAGGTTCCCTCCAGCCCAAACCATTCAAAGATCCTGTAATTCTGTGATTATAACTCTGTCCTGAAGAGCCACAAAATACAAAGCAGTGTACTTAGCACATAAATTATGTGTTCACACATCTCTTTGCAGGGTGAGTTGTAAGTAGGTACTCTTTGGAAAGAACATGTCACTGTTTTGAGAAAGTACATTACGGTTTTCATGAAGTTTTAATTAAGCAGTAAAAACAAAAGTTCTGAAAATATTTAAAGCACCATTAAAAATAGTAAGTACAGGTTACTGACTGTTCAACACAAGTCTTATGTCATTCCATTTAGTTTTAGTAAATAAAATTCTATTTCCCACTGGATTTCAGCAGGAATAATACTCAGACATCCCATACTAAAACTTCAGCACGTTTGGTCTAAGTCTTACAAGCACAAAACACCCTCACTCGTTACAGTGAATGTTGAGGCACATACTGCTGGATGCTAGCACTGTATCCCACCCTGCTGTAGTTCATCATATTCCTATGGATCTTCCTGCCTTTACCATGGTCTTTACATCTCTTGAGAAGTTAAAAAATAAATTATCATGACTTACCTCTCAAGACAGTTTAACCACAATCTCTGTCAAGGAAGGATGGAGAGACGAGAGTCCAGACAAAACTAGCAAAGAGTTACAGCCAACAAAGACAAACAAATTAAAAAAAAATAATAATTAAAAAAAAATAAATAAGACACTTCCTTTTTACTTGGTAGTTCACTGCTTCTTATAGTTTGTAGGCATTCCTTCCATAAGCATTACCTGAGGAGTCTGGAAAATACTTCAGCCAGGGGTAGAGAAAAAGTTTAATTATGGAAAAATATCAAATGCTATGGTGATTCTGCTTGAGACTGCGATAATGAGGAGTCCAAAATTACAGCCCAGGAAGGCTGAACATTGACAGAAAGTTACACTGTGGTTCTGTAGCTGAAAGAAAAAATTGTCTTGGAAATGACTAGTTGGGACTAGTTTTATCTGAAGGGAATAATTAGCCCAAGTGGATAAGAGTTTTACCTGGTATATCAGAACCAAACTTGGATGCTTGCTTAAGAAGGGCTTTGGGAATGTGTTTTAGTGCAAGTCAGGTGATAATACCTTTATGGAAGATAATGCAGATATCGTCAAAAGTAAAATATTTTCCTATGAATATTTTTAAGGGATTTTTACTGAATTTTTATTACAGCAGAATGAAAAAATAAAAAAAGCATTGGTTTAATATAATAATAATAATAATAATAATAATAGTTGTAGAAAATTAATCATCTAACAACTATTCAACCTCATCACAGAAGTGGACATACTTGAAATGTAAATAGCCCTTATTTGCAGTGAAGACACATATTCTCATGTATGATTCTGCAACCAAAAGCAACTATCAGGTAACTGTTAAAATTAAAAGCAATTAAGTTTTTAAATAGGCAGTTATGGCAGGCATTGCCATAAAATGAAACAGAACAAAAAAGCTCCTCTCTTATTCATTAGGCATTTGTCACAATGTATACACTCTGTGCTTTTGTTTGAATAGAAAAGCAATTATGTTTTTAATACACTTACATGCTACTCATCTCCTCATCATCCTAGCATAATGAGTCATTAGAAAAGAAGAATATTATATACAGCAATACAGCTTATTGTTCTGTGCAAATTATTATTGCATCAGCTGAGCGTAAGTACCTGACAGTTAGGAAAGCTTAGTTGTCAGCAGTTTCTCTTTGTGCCCGTACTATCCGTGCAGTCCTCCAGAAGGCTTGCTTTTCATTTAGCCCTATTTTTTGCTATTACTGAACCTAAAGTTCATGACCCCTGTGTCAGATAGAGGCACAGAGGACACAGTTTGATGACACCAAAAATCTCGGTGTAGCTGTCACGTGACTGGCTCCCATGAGTCACAGATGCATCTGAAGTCAGACCAGAATGTACAATTGCCATGACTACAGCCAAATAACTTATTGAATGCCACAAAAAATGGATAATAATTACCAAAAAAAAAAAAAAAAAGCTGATTTTCATATAAATCAGCAACATCAAACGGCTGGAGTACACAGTCGAAGCAGATAGTCTGAGGAGATCATTGGTTTTAAATGAGGAGTGTCAGAGTTCAGGCTGCTTTCTACAGATGACCCGATTATCTTCAAACCAATGCCAAGATAAAAATCACGCTTCCACACCCATAAAGCTACTATATCAGCTCTGAAAGGGGAGCTAGGAAAAAACAACAGTAGCCAAGGTGAAATGTTAGGCAAGGTTAAACTACCCGTCTCTAAACAGCGTACTCTATGTCCTTGTCCTCACCTATTGCAAGATGTCAGGAGCGTGACCCCAGCAGAGACCTCACGCAGGCTGAGGCAGCTGCAGTAGTCATCTCTCTGAGAAGTGAATCTTTCTCCTTCAGTGATGTCCAGACTGGTGCCGACTATTAGCTCTGTTGGAGCCATTACCCCAGAAGCCATAAACAGCATAAACAAAAGACGGATAATTGGTTAAGAATGTAGAGAGGCTATATTTTTACTGCCCAAACAAATGGTTCTTTAAAGCAGGACTCTGCCGTTCCTTATTATATTACTGTGTTTAAAGCAAGTCTAAAAATAAATCGGTGTTTCACAGGTAATAAAGATGGAAGGCCAAAATTCTGCTCTGTAATAACGTTATTTACAAAAGTCACAAAAGCAACTTGCATCATAACGTCTCTCCATTAAGTTTGCAATCGATGTTTTTGGAAACAAATGGAAAAAAATATTATTTCCTTCCTTTTCTTTCTTTTTTTTTTTTGTGTGTGTGTGTGTGTGTGTGTGTGTGTGTGTGTGTGTTTGATTCACTTCTCTGACAAAATTTCTACCTACCTTGATGTCCTAAATGGAATTTAATAATTACAGTATTTTTCCTATATTAATGACTCGCTGAATTTGATCATCAAGAAAATTGGGAATATGCACGTGCATGTGGGGAAACAGTTAATTGCTTGCTATCTTACCGTGATAGGGGCATGCCATTAATTCACTAGCATATGGCACAAAATTAGAGTCTATTCTACTACATTTTCATCGTGTTACAATGTTGATTCTAAGCTACACTTTTAATACAAATCTATTAAAACACATAAGAAATAAGATTCAGATCCCGATAAATTGAAGGGATTTTATTATTAAGACACTTTAAACCACAAGTTAATAACATCTGCAGAGAAAACATTTTAATACAGTTAAAGGGAAACAGGAACCAGTGATAAATAACTGCAAAAAAGCAGCAGTAAGGTTACTTTCAAAAATCAAAGGTTTCGTTGCAAAGTTAAAGGCATAGGATGTTGCAAGTCTTTCACAAGCCATTTGATGATACCTTAGTGAATCCTAATGCACTATTGCTAGAGTTTCTGGAAGAAGTTTGTATCACACTGTGTTTACAGAAACCCGATTTTAATGGCTTTACAGTAAAAGATGGCATCAAGGTAGCCCTTCTGAAACAGAAATAAACAAAGCCTTTTTGAATTCTAAATATCATGCTCAGCATATGCTTGCAGTGCAGACCTATTTGATTGCTGATTTTCTAATGATGATATTGACATGCTGTTAAGAGAAATATGCAGTGCGTGCTTTACAAATTGTGATAAGCATACACTGCAAATCCATTTGATTGCTGAAATTTCTAATGATGATATTGATGCAATATTGACACGCTGTAGAGAAGAAAAAAAAATCCAGCATGCAATGAATGGTTAAATGAGGTAGAATACAACATATCTCTTTGATGAGTATAAGCACTTTTAAGGGAAAAAAAATAATAAAAGCTTGCAACATGTTCTGCATTAAATGAAAAATTCTTCTAGTAGTATGTGTACATTTGTGTTCTGAAAGCATGAAGTATGCAACTGAAGGAGCATATTTCAAGATATTTCAGATAGCAAGCTGCCAGAAGACTAAGTGTTAAATGAGTGCAGTGATTTAATGGCTTTGGAACCACTGTTGTCAGAAGATAAAAAAAAAAAATATGCATAAAATATTTTTAAGAGTTCTTGTTAAATAACTACACTGTACTTATTACATGAAGCAAACATAAATTCACAGATAGAATCTGAAGGCTATTAATAAGGAAAAAAGTGAATGCAGAACTGTAAACTGCAAATGCATTTTTTTTTTCCCCAAAAGATTTGCATATTAATATTGATATAAATATTGGCGGGGTGGGGGAGGGAAAGTGACATATAAATACTGAGAGAGAATGTTGAGAAGTTTTTCTGAAGAGTACAAGGGAAGAATTAAGTCTGTAACTGAGAGTGCTGCAAGCTTTGTAACCTATCGTATTTAGTTCAGTAACCAACGAATGCACAGATAAAATTCCAAACTCATGCACATCTTTGCTTTCAAATTCCATTCCCACTTTGTTACTTTCCCCACTAAAAGGAAAAAAAAAAAAAAAATAGCAAATACCTGAAAACCTAGGATGGGGGCAGGGAAGAGAAAATACAGCAGCGTGGTTGGACACAGTGTTCCCAGCCTGCACAACTCGCACTTGAGAGAAAACAATGCATTTCATCTCCGATGTAAGTTTTTGTTTCATCAACAATATGAGCTATTTAATACCGGCTGAACTGATCCGAATCTTATCAATCCTCAACTTCGGGGACGCGCTCGATGGCCTGTCGGATCCCGGAGGATATACTGCCATCTAGTGGCCGCGAGGGCCTTGTCACTCAGAAATAAATTCACGTCCTGCTGAGAGTGGGGAGTTTTTTCAGGCTCTGCCAGCGGATCCTGCCTGTCCTGTTATCCGAGATGGGTGCGAAGGCTATCAGGGCAAAGGTCCTCTAAAGGCAATGCTATGGAAGGTGAGAGCAGCTCGTCCACACACCAGTTACAGATAAGCACACAGGACTGTTCACGGAATCACAGAATGGCCAGAGTTGGAAGGGACCTCAAGCACGATCCACAACCCCCCCTTTCACATGCAGAGCCACCAACCTCCACGTTTAATACTAGAGCAGGATGCCTGGGGCCCCATCCAACCTGGCCTTGAACACCTCCAGGTGTGGGGCATCCACAGCCTCTCTGGGCAGCTGTTCCAGCACCTGCACCACTCTTAGAGTAGAACTCTCTGTTTTTCTAAGTTAATATAAAATAATAACAATAACATAGTAATACTACTAATAACAATAAAAGATCTTTTTTCCCCTCTAAAAAAGTATATTTCGGTACATACCCCCCAAAAAAAAAAGAAAGAAGGAGAAAGAGAAAAAAGAAAAGAAAGAGAAAAAGAGAGAAAAAAAGAAAGATAAAGAACTCGGAGTTCATTCTCCTATGTAGATAGAACAGCCGTAGCCTATTTTACTTTTACTGACATTGCCACTTCTAAAATTTTGATTTTTTTTCACTGCTGAAGCCTGTAGCAGAATGGAATTTCAAATGTTACTGTGTGCTAGTTCACCATGAGAGCAAGAAAGAAAGGAAAGGATGGAAACTTAAGCCATAGCGGCAACGTCCAAGCAGAGAGAATGTTAAGTATTTACGTAAGTGTTTGTACAAGACAAAAGGAAAAAAAAAGACAAAGCAGTAAGACCTGAATGGTTAATTCTGTCATCTTCAGCTACTTGTGTCTAACACACTCTCAAAATCGGCAGGAGAAAAATTACTGCATTAGAAAACATTGCCCTTGTGATACTGCGACATTAAAACTAGAATTTTCTACTCCTGATACTGTCACTGATGAATAATTAATAGAATATAGCCTTCTTTTATTTTTGGTGTTATTATTGCCTTCCAGTTCCACACACGCACTGGAATATGTGGCACTGTGTAGCAAAGTGAATGCTGTTTACATCATGCTTCAAGTTATTCACCTCTTCAGGCTACAGAAGAAGCAAAGCCACAAAGAATGTAAGACCACATGAGTAAAGTCAAGATAAAAGCACTTGTACAAATGTTTGCATAAGCAATCTCTACATGAGAAAACTTGTTACTGTGGCAGCCTATAGAGCAGGAAAGATCTTGGAAAACTGACGGGCTCTGCGTTGTCAGTTTTCCTGAGATCAACAGGACAGGAGGGGAGAATGACAGACAAGAGAAAAGTGTATAATCAGGGTAGTCACTGCAACCATTTCCTTGAAGGTAGGAAGTAGTGTACAAAAAAAAAAAAAAAAAGCCCCACTGAGCTGTTTCTATGGCATACCAACTTGAATAACTGGACAAGGTAGACACATCAGATTCTATTGGAGGTACTTCAGCTAAATGGCCAAAGTAGCTTTCACAGATCAACAAAGTGCAAGAACTTACATGTAACATAGTGCAAACTAGAGCTTGGCATTTATTTTTCTGTATAAAGGCAGCATTTGTTCCACATCAGTGGACATCTGGAATAGGACATTCAGATGTCCACAATGATGGATTTGCAAAACAGTTTTGTCTAAAAAAATAATCTGAGATGCAGTTTACGAAAACAGGAGAGCATTCACATAGGTTGAAGTTATGAGGAAGTCAGAGATTCATTCAGGTGGTCAAAAATCTGCTTCCACAATATTCTGAGCAGTAGGACTCATTATCTCAGGATCCAAAGCAGCAAGTTTGAGTGTAATGTGTATGTCATCAATTGTTATATTCAACTGTTATATAAATAATCAAGTGCTATCTAAATATTCAAGTGTTATACACGAAGTACAGCAATGAATTAATTCATCAGATTTATCATGGAAGCATAGATGTGAAAAATACTGCAGAATTTTGGATTCTGAAATCACAGGACAACAGGTTATACGCCTGAATTTGGTCAGCTCTGCTAATTTTTAAATGAATAAGTGCCACAGCTTTAATAAACCACAACTGGATTATGAGATTTATGAATATGCTACATTAACATTTTACTTGATCATTTTTAAAGGATCTGTACTGCATTACCCACTTAGCCAAGCCAAATTCAATAATGACAGATTCAGTCCATCAAGAAAGAGGGTGGCAGTCTAGGAACGATAAACATACCAATGGAATCAGAAATACAATATAATTATTATAATACCTTAGAAGTGAGGGAACTGTGGTAACATATTTCCAAAAAGAGAAGGGATTAACTAAAATTCGGTCTTCACGCTTCTTCTGCAGTTAGAGATGTAATTCCATAGAGAATTAAAGACTGAAGAAAAGATGGGGAGAAGGTGCTAAACCAGACAATAAAGAAAGAGTTGCCAACAAAATCTTTATGAAATTAAAAAAATAATAATAAATCAACTAAGATTTGGTCAGTTTTCTTCCTCTGAATATAATCATCTCAATCAGTAGAACTTTTAGTTTAAATTCTGTAGTAAAGAGATCATTAAGGACATTAACTTTTTAATGCTAGAAATAAAGTTTTATTCTTTCCTAACATTATGCCTCAGCTCTTCAGCCAATTAAAAATCAGTTCTGTTCTATGAGCGTTTCTGGCAACATGAAGTCTGTGAGAAATTCCAACTTTCCCAACTCAGAATTAAAACAAACAACAAAAGTCACACAAGACTGACATAGCTGTTCTACCTTCAGTCAGTGCAGTAAGAAATGTTTCTTAGCTACCAATTAACAGAGAAACTTCCAGTCTCAGTGGATAAAGGAAGCACAAAACCTTAAATTTTAAATCTTGTACAAAGCATCATGGTGCAATATCATTTCTCCTTGGTGTAAACTTTAAAAGCTACGGGTGAGTGGAAGACAACATTTGCAGGAAGTTCAAGAAATAAAAATAGTATGAGTGGAAGTAAAAAAAAAAAATAAATCAAGACACTATTTTAAATCTGTGCAATTGCTTCTGGAAGCAAGAAAGACACTTTCCAATACAGCATCACATGTACAAATACTGCCTTACAAGTCATTACATTCTGACAGAAATGTCAAAATGCCTACTTACCATTAAGTTATCTTTTTTCTCCTCAGAACTCCCAAATGTACACCAGGAACAAGAATAGAAACCTAAAAATAAAGTCAGCCTAGAATCAAAGAGCACCAGCTCTTCTGGCCCTGCAAAAGAAGGATTTATCACCCCAGTGCATCATCTGCATCATTTCCCCTCTGTCAGGAGCTGCTCTGGATGGACCAGAAACCTGAGCAGAAACCTGTAAGGTTCTCAATCCCTCCTTCTCACAGCTTCTGAGGGAAGCCTATAGCTTCTGTCTGCTTTATGACTATGGCCAGTGGACAGCTGGTGTGGGGACAGGCATGAACAGCCTGGGAAGTGGACTTACTTTGTAGGAGCAGGAAGTTAAATGCATCCATATCCAGAAACTCTCATTAAAGTAAGAAGATTCCATTTGGTGGCTGAAATCAGTGTTCCTTCCCAAAGCTGCACAGGCTCACATCAAACCACAACACCAAGCTTCCATCTCCTGAACTAAGTTCTTCTTTCACACTGCTTCTAGGTTCAAGAGAAAGTGAAAATTCAACTCACTGTGACTACAATTATACTTTTGTTGTTTCTTGTATTCAGTTTTGCACTGATCTCTGGAGAAGGGTAAGATTATTCACAAAATTGCAGAAGAAATAGGTATTGAGGGAGAGAGTATAAGAAGATAAGTGTTTTAAGAATTTTTAAGGAATACTGGAAGCACTGCAGGAAAACACAAATACTCTTGACTGTAGAAGAATACACAGGTCAGCATATTTACTAGTATTATGTATTAAATTAATTATTTTGTACTACCACTTGAAACTTGTTTAGAACTACATAGGAGGATATTTACAGATATTTGGATAAAACAGCAGATATGTTCAGAGTCAGTAAAAAATTGAGAGTTAAATGATAAACAACTAAAATATAAAAATAAAACATATGCTCAAATGTAGGTCAACAAACAAGAGTAAAAATAGCAGAGGCCAAATCTGGTTCCTTTGAATTTATTACAGATGACAAAGGATGCAAGAGTTCCCAGCAAAAAAAGTGTATTTTCATGCTTGTCATAAAAACAAACATTTTTCAAGACCATTATTCTCAGCACAAAATGTGCAGAAATACAAACCAAAATACATCCATAAAGATACAGCTGGAGGACAAAATTTTGATGATACAGAAGCAAGTATCTTTTTCTGAGTTACTTAATCAATTTGCCAGATTGTAAAGCAGATTACTTTTTGACATAAACTGCAAGAACAGAAAGTGAATTTCAAAAAAGATGCTGAAGCAGAGTGCAAAGCAGCTACAGCAATAAAGAGTGTGTCCAGCTGAGTAAAATTGTCTCCAGACAAAAGCAACTGTCCCAAGGTGGAAATATTTTGTATTGTAAATATATTAGCCTGAATTGAAGCAAGCAGAAAGGGAAATTTGACAGGCTTTGTTAACTGATGCCATAACTTCACTTGTTTCCAAAGATAGATACTTCTGCTCTGTTCCAGGCTTTCCAACCACATGCCTGTAGTGAAGTAATTTGTAGCTCACTAGCATTAAAGAAAAAAAAAAAAGAAGCAAACCAAACCAAAATGCAACAAGCAGCCAGCCAAACAAAAAATTTCTATTAATGTTGACATGGGATGAAGACTCCACATATACACATACAAATTTCAAATCCATCAGATAGGGTTTTGTGAAGAAGAATGGAGTTTACGAGGCAAGAAGGGAAGCAGTAGCAAAATACCAATGCAAGAAAACATACTCTTACTGTAGCTACAAGTAGTATAATCCAACCAGATGCAAAAGAAGACTGTGGTTACCAGTTCACAGAAAATAATGATATTAGTTTATTACTTTTCAGCTACTTCTATTCTGGCTTACTATATACATCCCTCACTGAAGAGGTCTAGGCTGGGGTCTCACCCCTCTAAAGTGACTCCTAAGGAGCTGTAGAGGTGCTCACCATTTTTAGTGACTCAAGGATCCACAAAGGAACAAGAGAGATGTTAAGTCTTTAAAAATTTTCAAGCACAAAACACACACAAAATCATGGATTATTTCTTATTCTAATGTTCTTTCTACCTTTTCCTGAAAGTCCTGCAAGGCCTGAATAGGAAAGAAGAGCCATCACTTCTGAGAACAGGGAGGCAGGAAGCTTTCACTTCCACTGATTTGAGTGATACCACTGCAGCGAGCCAGGTGTGCGTTATTTTATGTTAATAGAGTGCCTGTGAATAAGAGAAGGATTCTACCTACCCATGACTCCCACAGCAAGGAAACATGTAGCATGTATATCAGAGTATCACTGAAGCAGACACAGTTCCCTCACTTTATTACAGCTCTGCTAAAACAAATATCAACTATTGGTCTGATATCCTCATTTTCTTCTTTCATATCTTCAAAACCAGGCTTGGGATTTTGCCATTTTCTAACTAGCACAAGCAGCTTTTGAATAATGATGAATGTTCAGATTTGAAATACAGATACAAATGTACTTTCAAACAAATCTATTATTAATAGAGCAAAAATCTATTTTTACCTCTGCAGTCTGAAGCATAATGGCTTTGTCCAAATGTCATAGATGGGCCTGAGGAAATCAAGACTTTTGTCTCACAAATCTTTGCTGTTCTGAAGTGCCTGATTCAAGTAACCTCAGCACTGTGATAAACTATTTCCAAGAGTTTCCAGCATGTGAACAAACCACTTAACATTAATGTGGGGAGGATTCGTGAGAGGCTAATAATAAAGCACCACTATTTCTTTTTTTCCTTACTTACTTGCACTTTATTGATAAAGCAAAAGCCTGTAAAGTAGATTTTCAGGTTCAGTTAACTCCTTAATTCTAGACATGTTGCAACCACAGCACTGGCTAGTCAATTCCCCTAATTAAATGAAATGCTTTTTTTTCTGTTGTTTGTTTGCTGTTGTTTCTTTTTAATAATTCTGAATCTTCATGAACTTAAATACATGATTATTAAAAACAGCTCAAGATTTGACATAAATCCCACACATGATGGCTACAAGAACTACCTGTTTAATGCTGGTGCCATATCAATATGTTATAAAAGCTCAATACTTAAAGTGAGTGGTCTCTCTCTCACAAGGGAGTCAGTCCCTGACATAACAAATAAACCATCTCCTTCTTCCATAAATGCTAAATAGTTGCATCTCAATTCTTATGTCGCTCCACATCTATGCAAAAGATGCTGTGGGTATTTATTTAGGCATGCAGAACTTGCACCAGTGTTATAGGCAGAGACTTGAGGAAAATGAGCTTCATGACCCTTCTGGTACATGGCAGCTCTCTAATAGAAAACAGCTTTAGTTTGCACTATACCAGTTTTACATAAGATAGTTTTTATTCTTTTGCAGAGATAGTTAACACCACTGTTTCACATCTAATCTGTGCTTCCAACACATTTTTATTTAAAGAATATTATGTTCCATGGTACCTTCTCAGCTTATTCGTTTTTCCAAAACAATTAAGTGTTCACTATTGTTTAGCATATTCAGTTATTAGGAAAAACAAAAGATATTTTGCTGTCAGTTCAGATATGAATGTGTGGTTGTTTCACATTGATGGCTATGTGAGCTCCATCACACCTCTGCCTCATTCTGACTCCTCAAAGGAAGAGGGGGAGAAAACATGATGAAAAAAAAGCTGAATGTTGAGAAATGGACAGAGAGATCCCTCACTAATTACTGTCAGGCAAAACAGACTCAGCATAGGGAGATTAAAGTAATTTATTGCCTATTACTAGCAGATTAGAGCAGTGAGAAACTAAAAGCAAATCAAAGACATCTTCCTCCCACTTCACCTCCTTCTATCTCCTTCTGATGAGTAGCACAGGAAAAAGGAGACTGCTGTGAATTTTCCATAATGCTTTGTCTCAGTCGTTCCTCTATAATCACTTTCTTCATATGAGGTCCCTAACACCAGTTGCCAGCCCTCCTGAACTGCCCCTGCATGGGCTTCCCACAGATTGCAGTTCTCCAAGCACTGCTTCAACATGGGTTCATAAAGTTTATATATAAAGTTTATATAAAACTACATAAAGTTTTATATCATTGCACTCAATAAATCCTCTTCTAAACATCAGTACTGGAGAATAAATAGGTTAAGCCACCACACAACCAACTTGTAGCCCATGGGCCACGTGTGGCTCTACCTAGCCTATCCAGTGGCCAGCACCTGCCCCGTGCCATCATGGCAGCTTCTCTGCCCCTCTGAGAAGCCCAACCCATCACTCAACAACAATTAAACATCAGCATATCATTGGCACTGTCTAAGGACATGGGAGGGTGCAGTACAATGCTGACTCAAGTGATGGCAAATGATTTTACCTACTCTGGCTACACAAAGTCCTGTGAACTGTAAGAAATATGCAGTAGTGTCTTCTGTTTAGATAAAGAAAATCTAAGAATAAATTTCCAGATTAAAGAAAAAAACACAACAGACTTTCAACTCTTATGTATATTTGCAACTCTATTTTCAGTCTATATAACGACAGTAACTGCAAATTTTCAAATGGCATGCATAAAGTTACAGACAGATATTCACTCCAAGAAAAAACCTGATCTCATCTCTTTACCAGATCTTTATAAGACCTGTCTTATCAGAGAAAAATATCCCTCACCTCACAATGATGTCTTATGCATGTCATTTCTTTTTGGCAGTAAGTACACATGAGTAAAATTTCATCAAAAACTTCTGACAAACACCTTGAGAAATCACTGAGAATTGCAACAACTCCCATCAAACCAGTCTGACGCATTAGTTTGAAAAAAACAAGGTCAAATATTAATATCTTTGTTGCGCTCTGTATGCTTAATAATATGTATATATTATTGCTTTTATACATTAACTTCATTATACACAAGGTCTGTTCAGATGGTAATACCCTCCTATTTTATTACGTTGGCCCATGAGGTCAGAGGTGGATGTTGGTGGCATGACAGTAGAGTTCTAAGCTTTCTGCCAATATTCTGTTACATTTTGTTGCCATGTGATAGATGGTAGCAGAGGAGCAGTCTGACAAAATGGTGTTTGAGGAGGAAGCATTTCTGAAGGGAGGGTGTGTCACTGAATTCCTCCATGTGGAAAGAACCCATTGACATTTATCAACACTTGCTGAAGATGTCTGGAGTTCAAACAGTGGATGTGAGTATGGTGATGTGGTGGCAGTACATTTCAGCAGTGACGACAGCAGGTTACCTCCATTGGTGCATCAGATGCAGACTCTTTTTCTCATTGCTCACAAAAATGCTTAGCTAGTGGTGGTGAATATGTTGAACAATAAGGTTTTGTAGCTTAGAACATGCTCTACCAAATACTGTTATTCTACCCTTTGTATCTGCTCTGGTTTCCATGGAAATAAATAGGAGGCATTTCTTTTGGAGCAATCTATGTATTTTATGTGTGGCCCAAGACAACTCCTCTACACTTAATGTGGCTTAGGCAAGCCAAAATTTGGACACTCAAGGGTTAAGAACAACATTAAGAATAACATCTCTTCCTAGATAAGGTTTGCCCTCTGGTGTGCCCTGCAGTCCCAAAAGCTGCTGTATACAGTTGTGCAGCTGTAATAGCTGAGGGTGTTTACACAAGGGTTAGTGGGGGAAAACAGGATATCCTAAAGAAGGCATTTCCAGCGTGGAGGAAAAAGGGTGCCTACAGAATGTTCTTGGGCTCTAAATCTCAGGGTGTTTTAGAAAGAATTGGTGGAGGTGTTTGAGACCACATTGGATGGGGCTCTGGGCAAACTTATCTAGCTGGTTTGCAACCCTGCCCATAGCAGGGGGAATGGAACAAAGATTATATTTAAGGTCCCTTCCAACCTAAGCCATTCTATGATTCTATATTTTAAATAAATTTCTCACATTTGTGTTGATTGCTTTCTTCCTTGTTCTGTATGATCTTCAAAATAAACTATGCCAGTAAGAGCCATGTCTTAAATTCCTCTTTGCATACTCTAGAAGATGCTTCAGTGATATGTAAAGACAGTAACAACTAGTAAAATATTTTGTTAAGTAACATCACACGAAAGGCTGTCTCAGGATGATTGAGACAGGCATGCTGTCCTGTCACCACCACCTCCTTCATAAAAACAGATAAATAAACCAAACCTTTAAATTTTTTTCCTTGGTGAAATATCTGGAGTGACTGCAACTTTGGTGGCTAGTTTCCCCCCTTTCCAACAAAAAAGTTATGTAAAAATTATAACAATTTAAACAAGAATGAACAGTATGAAGCTTGATCCTTTTCAATAAAGTATATAAAATGTAATGAGAAAAATATTTGCTTTAATATTCAAAAAAAAAAAAAAGACAAATAAAAACCTTCACAAAATAAGTTGGCTTTGATAGTTTCACCGTACCTCTCCTGCATGATCAAATGAGACTCAAAGAGTTCCATCTCTCAAGATTTCATGTATAACTCAAGTCTGAAGCCTCACTTTGGGTCCTCACTCCTCTTGAATTTAAAAGACCAGGATCCACATGAAAAAAAATATTGACAAACAGAAGTGCATTACAAAAAATCTCTGTGAGAGTTCCTATTGTACCCTGTTGGTACTTGCGTCCGTCCTGAAATGTTTCCATGCGCGTATACTGTGAAAAGACTTTGCCAAAATACATTATTTCCCATACAAAGTTTGAATGCATTTTTTCATTTAAAAGTAAAAAGAACAAAAACAAAACAAAACAGAAAAAAGCACACCATGATTTACTGCTTAAACGTGTTAGTTTTCATGTGTTTGTTAGAACAACCGCTTGGCGGCTTTGTTGAGTATTCATAAATTCCTGCCTGCCAGATAGTTGCATTGTATTAATATGGTATGAATAAATGGAAGTGGTAATTATGATTTTATTCCTTATTTTGCAGCTTACACTTTGCTTTGCTTCAACTGCACAAGATTATCATGTCTGAAATAATATGACATGGTAATTTGTTTTAGAACCGTTCAGATCATATTCAGAGAACCCTATCCAGAGTAATTGGATGGATAGCATAAAGCACATATAGATTGGATTATTATATTTCAAGCTTTGACTGATCCTCAAGAACTGTGTGAAATGGCAAAAAAAAATGCCTTTTTTTTTTTTTTCCAACTGGATGTTTTGAATTAAAAAAAACAGACATTTTAGACATAGTTGCTACCTCTCTATAACAATGCATACTCTACACCACATCATCAGTTCTGAAGCCCCCAAAGAAACAAATGAGGATTAGCCACAGAAGATATAGTTCTAAATATCCAGATACAGAAGATTTGACTCTACTGCACACAACTTACAAGAGATGTTACAATACATGCTAATGTGAATTTGATGTTCTGGAATTCAATCTACATTTGCATTACTACTGCATTTAATGATGGACTCCAATAACAGTTGAGAAGACTAGATCTGAGAATTAAGACTTCTCTTTCTTTCTTGTATCTAGAAATTTGAATATGCTTCTGTGTTTATGGCTGCTTTTTAGCCTCGGCATTTTCTATCACATCTAAGTATTCATATTTCAGACAGAACAGCAAACCTCAACAGCAAAGGATAGCGTTCCTCCTATGCAAAATATGACTTAGGACAGTGCAATGGCCTGGAAATAATGACTAGCTGTAATGAGGGGATAAGAACTCTGCTGGCTGAGGATCAGGCAGGAGTGTCTTCTCTTGAATTCTCAGATGGTCCTGCCTCCCCAAGATTTTCCAGCTCACCAGGTTTGCAGATCAGATTGTGACCATTAAGCATGTATTCCTAGAGACTCTCAGAAATTATAATCCTCATTTCAGTAACAAGACAAAACAGACACAAGTCCACAACAGGTACAAGAAATGCTGCTGTGGCTCTTCTGCTGTTTTTATTACATGTGGTGCTCTCATCAAGAGTGCGAGGGAAGCATAGAAACAACTGAGCTACCTGGATAAAATTCTTTGTCATGGATTCAAGGCAGAGCAAGACCATCAGGAATGCATCCAGCAGTCATAGCCATTTTGTGTTTCTGCCAGTACTTTTCCTTCAACTCAGCAGTCCACCATCAGTCAGCCCAAGGAGCTATGAGAAAATTGCGGAGGATAAGAGCAGTATAATTATCTCCAGAGGACTGAGTGTATATGGTGAAGAGCTTCATAGACTGTTGTGGGGTTTTTTTGTTTGTTTATTTTTGTTTTGTTTTTTGGGGTTTTTTTGCATGTATTACATCAATGATCCTGATGATAAAATCAGGTCAGCACCCCTAGATTAACACTTTGCAGGCTTCTGTATGAAGTTTTTGCAGAGTTATTGCTATCTGGATTGGAAGTGGAGGAAGAAAATATTGTTCAAAGGGCATCTCAACCTCATATCTTCAAGACGTTTTTCAAATCTTCATCAAAGGCATGAATTTGAGAATTAAGATCATTCTACCAACTCCAAAAAACAAACAAAAAAAACCTGTCTCTATACCAGTCATAGATAAAGGAGACAGCTGTAAAATAAATTAAGATTTCTATTCTTAAATTCTTCAGCTATTACAAAATTTAATTAGGA
>NW_024884253.1:87599459-87619459 GCF_019232065.1 Centrocercus urophasianus | reverse complement strand
AATATGTTGTAAACCTAACACGTCAGAGGGCTGCTGGATTAGTTCTGCATGCCCTGTACAGTCACCCTTAGCCTGGGGAGTGCGTTTGAGATTTCTAGCAACCAGATGGAACTACCACCAACAAGTATGTAGGCATAGGCTCAAAAATTCTAATCTTTGGTTTTACTAAACATGCACTGACCATGTATATGTAGTCCCAGCATTTTCAATGGAAACATTAACACAGCATCCACTGTGCTAGAGTGTTTCTCAACGCTGTGCTGTTACATGGCTGTGCCTAGGATAACTGCACTATGGCTATGCAGTGCTAAGAAATACTTGCTGCTTTTACAATTAAGAAATGTAAACATAAGAAAAGCTAAGAAAAAAAAAAAAAAAAAAAGACAGCTAAGAAATGTAAAAACAACAAGAAAAGCACTAAAACAAAAAAATGTATTTTAAATTCAGAAAAGTGTAAACTTTTCCCTGCCAACTAGTAATAAGAAAACAAGCTGTGGTGACCTGAAGCCATAGATATAGGATCCCACCAGCATTTAAATCAATGTCCTGATACATCCTCCCTCTGTTCCCCAAATTTAGGAAAGATAACTGATCAAACCTTACCAGAGATTTGAGAAACATATTAACCAGCAACATATTACAGAAACACAAGCTAGTCCATACTTCTTGTTGCTGATGTAGAAATCTTCTTCCTACCACTCTTTTAAATGAAGTTTATGCACTAAAACATTTATAAGTTACCTATGTATACTGTATCCTGCTTGAGATCACTTTCTACCAGTTACTACTGGTCAGAGCAACCCTAGGATGCAATCAGCCTTTCCTGATGAATAACTTTTCCAATATAGTTGAAGTTACACAGACAGACACCTTCCTCATTTTCTTACAAGGATCAGATGTACTTCTGGCAGCATAAAAGACAGTAAAGAAGAGACAGCACTTCAAAACTGCATATTTTCTTTGTTTGGTGGTAAAGAGCTGAGAGAGAAGAGCCTTCTAAACTGATTTCCTCTCATAGACTTCATCAGACTCACTATCAGATTGTAGCCACAGGAGATCCTAAATTCCCACAAAGCCCTTGCAGCAGCTGGTAAACATCGTGCTATCTAGTCTTCTTTGGCTCTCACCTACAGCTCTAAAGGTCTTCACTGTGCCTCTTCACCATGTAGAGTGTCTACTATACACCAGATAAACTTCTGTGCTGTTTCCCAAAGGCGTTTCTGAGAAAGTCAAAATTTCTTGAAAACCTCTTGCCAGGACTTCCTGTGACAGGTCATAAAAACTTGCAAATCTGCTGGCATTAGGAAACCATGCACTGGGGAGTGTGAGGCAATAAACTAGTTTCTTGCTTTAAAATATTCTTCTCACTTAAAATATATACCAAAGAAAAAATGCCAAAAATAAACTTCCCATAGAACGTGAAATTCCATAATGATTGTACTTACAAATTGACAGAACATGGAGTTAACAGGTATGTACTGCTACTTCATTTTGCCAGCAAGAGACTTCATGGCTTTCAAGTAATAAATCATAAAAAAAACTTTTCTATTTCTAAACATTTTAAGATAAGGGAATGGGGAATAAAATCAATTTAGGCTTCTATATGAAGGTTCCAATCTTTCTAACCAGGGACAAATATGCTGTCCCTGTCAAATCATTTCAACGTGAGCCAACTGAAAATTTATTATCTTATACAGATCATCTATGTCTTTTCCCAGCATGCTCTTTGCAGACTATACTGATATGATGTCCACAGCAGCTGCAATTTTACTTAGACAAGAGAGAACAAGTGATAACAAACTCATGCATGTAGTTGCTCTTCGGTAAGTTGTCTCATGACAAACGTTTAGTCTCATAGTTACACAGCAAAAGCCAAAATGTTCTATCACATGCTTGAAAACTAAATAAAGTTACATTTACATATGTATCATACATGCTACTTCTTATCGTTCTCATTAGTAAATTTTACCACTATGATTCATAAAAATACTGCTGCTTCAAAATAAATGGTGAGTAGGCTGTTGCCATGCAATTCCCTGCCTGGGTTTGTTGCTGAGCCTGGGGATTGTTCTGTACTTGGGGCAAATGGATAAAGGGGAAAAAGTAGCCAGGAACACAAAACACTTGTCAGAGAGGGAGACCTCAGACAAGATGAACAGGAGTGTTCCAGCAGGATGTGATGGCCTGGCTGCCTGAGCAACTGCTATCTCTGATCCTTATCTCTTTGTAAATGGTTGGCTATGAGAGCCAGATCTTTCCTAAGGGTTCTACCAGAGCAGTGTGGGGGAAAGGAGGTAAAGGAGGGAAGCACTACTTATTGGACATGCAGCACAGTGCAGAAGAGGTGGCTATGCTGTACGTTCTCCTTTGTGATAGCTTGATTCCTGACAACTTTCTCTATATTTAGTCTCACTTTGAAACTCTGAAATCTGCAAATTATATTTTACCATGCTCATGTAATGGTGAAAAGTAAAATAGTATGCAAGATTAATACAAAACTAGATTCCTAAAAATGGCACAACTGGCATTGTGATAAAAATCCTGCTACCCCATCAGCACTTAACGGAAACGAAGAAGAGTGCGTAAGGGAGGAATTCAGTTCTGCCTCTTCAGCAAACTGTGCTAATTCTCATTAGTGTCAAGGATACGCTGTACAAAGAGGATTGGGCCCGTACTTGCAGCTGTTTTCAATTAACATTTTAATGTAAATCTGAGGAGACGCAGACAGGTAACAGGTGTGGATCATTCTAATCAAATAGCTCTTCTGGACTTTATTATTTATTTCCTGTTATACAAAATGCCATAGCACACATTTTTCAGAAGCTATCATTTAAGAGAGGGAAATCCAGAAGAGAGATTGCCAACAGGTACATTGCCAACAGCAGCTCTTAAAGAAGAGCAAAAGCCTAGCAAAAGCAGTCCTAAAAGACTTCATTTAATAAAAAAAATACCAGGAAGTTGATAGCTGCATAGTTACAGAGTATCACACATCTAATCCCTACAATTTACCACAGTACACAAAGATAAAAGAACTCCAATTAACAAAACTAAAATAATAAACATAATATAATCATAAAAGGGATACACTGCTGTCTTTTATTCAGTGGAAAATACTATAATGTGGGCAAAAATTGTTAAACAGGCCAAGCCATGTTTAATATCTTTATTGATGATCTGGACAATGGGATTGAGTGCACCCTCCGTAAATTTGCAGGTGACACCAAGTTGGGAAGAAGAGTTGATCAGCCTGAGGGCAGGAAGTCCCTACAGAGGGATCTGAATAGAATAGATTGATCAGATAGGGCCAGTGGGATGAGCTTTACCAGGACCAAGTGCCAGGTCCTGCACATCAGTCACAACAAGCCCATGCATTGCTACAGGCTTGGGGCAGAGTGGCTGGCAAGCTGCATATAGGAAAAGGGATTTGTGGGTGTTAGCTGACAGCCAGCTGAACAGAAGCCAGCAGTATTCCCAGGTAGCCAGGAATGCCAATGGCCTTCTGGTTTGCATCAGAAATAGTAGTAGGGTAGTTGGCAGGACGAGAGGGTTGATTGTTCCTGTGTAGTGAGGTGACACCTTGAGTACAATGTTCAGTTTTGGACCATTCCGTGCTAGAAAGATGTTGAGGCCCTGGAGTGTGTCCAGAGAAGGGCAATGAAGCTGGTGAGGGGTCTGGAGCACAAGCCTTATGAGGAGTAGTTGAGGGAACTGGGATTTAGACTGGAGGAGACTCGAAGGAGACCTTATCACTCTCTACCACTACCTGAAAGGAGGTTGTAGTGAGGTGCAGGTTAGCCTCTTTTCCCAGGTAACTAGTGATAAGAAGAGAGATAATGGCCTCAAGCTAAGCTAGGAGAGGCTCAGGTTTGTTGTTAGGAATAATTTCTCCTCAGAAGAATGGTGAGGTATTGGAATAGGCTACTCAGGAAGGTGGTGGAGTCATCATCCCTGGAAATTTTCAAGAAAGGGGTAGATGAGGCAATGAGGACTATGCTTTTGTGAGCATGTGTGATGGGTTGATGGTTGGACTACATGATCTTAGTGGTCTTTTCCAGTCGTAACAATTTTATGATTCTGTGCTTTCACTTAGATGGAGAGAGGCAAGTCATCTCAGTGACTGGCTGCAACTATGAGAACAAACAAATCCCTCTAACACACAGTATTGAAAAAATTCTATGTTTGTTTTTTGAAGGTTCTTCAGAATGTTTTTATTTCGGAACTTACTGTAGTTACTAATTTTCCAGTCCTTTCAGAAAAAAAGAAATATAAAAAAGATATTTTTATATCACCTGATTTCGAATTGTTGCCACTATATTCCATCAAACTGAACAGGGGTTTGTAAAAGCAGAAGGTTTTATACTCCAGAAAAAGTAAACCACTAAGACTTTTTTATTACTTTAAATATATTTAATATTTAAATGTAGAGCAGGTTGGATCTTATATATCATTATTCTAAATCCTTATTAATACAAAAGAAATAGATGTACAGATAAATTAGCACAGCACAAACAAGTGCTATCAATTAATTTCATCAAGCTTCAAGCTTGTTAAAACATTTTCTGCCAATATTTTGTATTAGCTGTTTCTGACTAAGATATTGCATTAAAAACTCCTGTGTCTAGTTAGCTGATATCTTCTACAACTGGATCTGAAAATCTTTGTATTTTCAGCTCAAAATTTGTTTGCCTAACTTCTTTTTTGATGTTCACTATTAAAGAATTCAAGAAAAATTAACAACAAAATTAACACTGAAACTAAGATATGTAGAGAATGAATAGAAATCTCAATATTAGATTGAAGTTTTAATAAGAAGTGACAGAAAATCTGATATCTCATAAGAACAAAATAACTAAATGTATTTTTATCTTTTTAGTAAAATTATAACCTTGAATTTTCTCACTGAACAAGTTTTGTAAGTTTGTCTGTATTTAATCATAAAAAAATCCACACATTTTATTTAAATAATTTAAAAAAAATTAAGTTGGCATGGTAATTGCTGAAACTAAGTAACTTTCTCTTAATTCTGGAGCTGACATAAAACAGTCCACCTTTTCACTACTGGAGACAACAGCAATTAAATGAAAGGCAAGTAAAAGTATCTTGCTGTGAAAATTTCAGAATAAATTTCACCTCGTTGATAATACTACTTACTGAAACCAATAGGCTGAGTCAGACTCTAAAGCACAAAATGATCAAGGTATTATGCATGCATAATATATATACTATCTTCAAAAATATAGGTAGCAATAGAGCTGTGCTTTTCAGTCTGAAAGATAAAAACTTCTTCCCATGAAAAATGGGTTGAACCATTCAGTTTTTCTAACCATCTGTATTTCAAGTCTAGACAGCCAACTGTATTTTCCACTTTCTTTCAGAAATAACTGATTCACTCACTTTAGCAGAAAATTTCTTCCAAGACTGTTTTCAGAACTGAGATCTTATTTTAACCTGATCATTCTACTTTTAGAGCCACAGCAAAGCTTGGCGATTTCTGCATTAAAATAATTAATCAATGAAATATAATGAAATCTTAATGCTATTGAAGAGAGTATGCTGTGCACACTGAACTTCTTTCAGAACCAGAACTGCCTCCTTTCTCAAGCAGTTGTGAAGCAGAATCTTACTTCATTTCAATTGGCTCTGAAGTCTGTGTCATGGCGATCTGTATTTCTTGTACTTTCTTGAGCTCAGAGAAACTGCACTTATACTATGAAGTCTTTGCAGCACTTAGTTTGCCTTGCACCAGTGGTTTCTCACATTTCTGCACTAGTTTCCTTTGTCTGGCATTCTAGCAGTGTACTTATTGGGGAATGAAACTACTGAATACATCGGCGGTTCATTCTTCAGCCACCTCAGACCTTGTTCAGCCACCTTCTTCAAAGCCAATAAGGCAATGAGTTGTCAGGGTAGCTACAGAGACTCGGGTACTAGTCTAGCTTTGGAGCCAAACACATAGCAGCCTCAACCCATCTACAGTGTACTGATGAATAAATAAGACCTTGAGCCAATGCCTCACTGACAGCTCAATTTACAAACTCTTAAGGATTAGAGTACTGTTAACTTAAGGATGACAACACACCTTTGTAATAATTAAGCCTTCTCTCTTTCTACTGGGATCACTTCTTTTAAACTGTAAGCATAGGCATATTATTACTAATATGGTAAACTGGGAAACTTTAGAAGAGGTTTCTTACCACTGCTGCTACCAAGCCATTGCTAGCAGTGATGTGGAACCAATGTTAGTCACATGCACCTCTCTAAAGCTGATGCACAACATCTCAGACCTCATTACTTGCTTTCAGTGTCCTGCCATTACCTTCATTAAGTGCATGTCCATCATAATCTGATCAGATTTTATTGATGTCAGCCCTGATGACTTCCATATCATGAGCAGTCCTGGTGATCAAAAAAGTATCCAAAATGGATACAGAGGTCTCTGACACATAATTCATGGAGTACTGCATGAACTATTTAATCTCCCTGAAGATCAAAATAGCATGGTACTTTATTAAGCAATTTACGCCTAAACAAATAGCCTGCTTTAAATAACTTGTGGCTGTTACATCCACTATCACCCTAGATCATCTCTAATGGAGAAGTAGTTAATAAATCAATTGTTGTTTGAATAGGGAATCCTGTCATGTTGCTTATGTGCCATTTAGAATAAGGATCCTAGCTAAATTGGAGAAACTGGAAAAAAAAAATCACTGGAAGAACAGAAGATGGACTGGAAAAGAATAGGGAGGAAATATGTTTCCTTTTTAACTTCATGTCTAAAAAACCTCTAAAATCAAAAAGCCTCAACAGTAAGAAGGGAAATGTCAGTAAAATGACATCACAGAAAATGCAGAAAAATAACAATAGACTGTAGCAAAGCATAAATGTTCTGTGTATTGTAAAGAAATTATATAGATTGCAGCCCTTGTAAAGAGAATGATGTCTATGCAATAAAAGCATTTTTTCCTAAAGTACATTTGTTTACATTATAAAGTGTCTCCCTTCCCAGTCTTCTGTATGCTGCTGCCCCTTCAGCACAGTCACAGTCTAGTAGAAGATTAATATTTCAGAACTTGTCATGGGCAGTTTCACTTGACTCTGTCACTGCCTATGTCTGACAAGCTATTTATCATGCTGCTAAGTGTCAGCATTAAATTATCCCTGCTGTTATGACAGCAACATTATTCATCAGGATTACAGTTCCAGTACAAGGCTGCTTACAGCTGTTACCTTCTTCTTCTGGGCTTTATCGATCGCTGCTCTTTCCATATATATATATATATATTTATATATATATAAAAGACATCTATGCACATGGCCATTCAGATCTTGCATGTTTATTTTTATTTTTGTACCGACATTGAACAAAAAAAAAATCCCAGAAATGTGTTTCCACAGTTATAAAATGTCTCAAACAGAAGAGAATCTCATTCCCTTCGAGAGGCACATTCTCTTTGAGGAGACAGAGAAAGACTGTAAACATTATTGATCATAATGCATAGGCACCCAAGGTTGAAGCACGTTGCTTGACAAATCGATCTGCGTTTGTTTTAACCAAGTCACCCTTCCTTAACCACTGCAATGAAATGACAATGAAATCAAGAATTATTTATTGAGATGTGCAGTGTTATTCACAGGCAGCTCAACTGTGCCTCGTCTCCAGTCCGAACTCTGAACACTCCAATTACCTTCTGTGGGATTTTGGTTTGGAGTAGGATAATACAATGAATAAAGATAAGAGCGCACTGAATTCCTTAGAAATTCTTTCGCAATGTAAACTTGGCTTAATTTTCTGATATTCTTTCCTTGTTAAGAAAAGAACGAATGAAAATGACTATTAGCACATTTGGTTTAATCTGTTTTCAGTTTTATCTCTTTAATCACTTTTTATTTCTAAGATTTCTATGTTTTCACTGCCTTGCAATGACTTGTTTGATTCGTTTACTCCCATTTTACCTTTGGTTGTTTCTCTTATCACTGGGCATTAAGAATAAATAACAGCATGGTTAAAAATAGTTTGGGAAAAAAACATAAAGCCATACTCATAAGTCTATGCACGGTTTCTTTTAAACTATAAGAATATCAGAGTCTTTCAAAACATAGGAATCAATTCAAACAGTAAATGTTGTGATGTCCCACATGTTAGAGCTCTGGAAGAAGGCACCAGGCACGTACAATGCATTGTATCATTGTAGTGAACTGTAAAAGGGAGAGAAATTTGAATAATTTTAAAGAATGCACCCTGCCATCTCCATACTCTTTACATGCAGTAATTTAGAGATCTCTGAAAATCTTTGAGATTTCAAATCACACCATTAGCCAGATCTCTCACTGAGTGCCTGTTTCAAATTAATACATGCCAAAATAAAAATGCTTCTAAAAATCAAGTTCTCAAAATTAGTTCTAAAATGCAGTAGCAAATAAAATAGAAGAATGCCATCACAGGGAAGAGTATCCTTCTACTTCATATTCTTGTAGTAACTCATGGATTTTACTGGCTTTCAAATCAAACAGTGCTTGGTGTCTTCCTTAGAAATCAAGGTACTAAGCATACAATTGAGTAAGACTTTTAGCTTTTATTAAAGAGTTACTTTTCATTTGTTTATCTGCAAGGAGTACATTTAAAAGGTTAATTTTAGCAATTGAAAACAAGTGGACAACAAGCCTTTCCAAACTTGCAAATCATTTCGAAGTCCTGCTGTTTGGAGGAGATAGGGACATTTTTTAAGTCTCTAGGGTGGTATATACCTAATGTGCTTTGCAAGAAAATTGCTAGCCCATCTGTAAGATGCAGCAGTATGGCCCTTCCCATGGAATGCCAGAGCTGCAATGATACGAGGTTCCACACCATGGTCTTGGTGTTGCACACCAGTGACTACAAAGCTGTGGCATCACCTACAAGTTGATCCCTTCTTCCTAAACTGCTACACATGAAAGCACAGAGCTCAGTCCATCAACACCATTCTCCTTCACTCGCTAGCTAGCTGACCCAGTGCTTGCACAGATTCAAACATAAGGCTTGTTTACATCGTGTGCCTTTAGCACTCTTCAGCGAAAGATGATGGAGAAACAGGCAGATAAACAGAATAAGATCTTTCAATCTAAGGTCTTTTTCAGGACTTTCTTGTCCAGTTTCATCATTATATTTTTTCACGTTCTTAACCTTAAGCCAAGTTTCTCTAAGCACGCTATTCATCAAGATGTCTCAATAGCTCACAAAACTAAAATACTCTGAGAAATCACTTTTTTTGTCCTTCTTGCTACTTTTCTCCTGGTATTTACAGCAAATCAAAATTCTGTTAATACTATACACTATAAACAATAATGATATTAATTATTCAAATATAAATAAATGAAAAGATAATTCTGACTGAAGTAGACAACATATCTGTATTCTCTTAACGTTATCTTTCAAATTAACTTTTAAAACTCTAAACTTGGAATACTTTCTGCAGTTCTCCACTGAATTTATTTGAATAAACATAAAAATAGGTATTTCCTTTAAACAAAGCTACAGAAATTTCAAATACAATAACCTGTCTCACCATATAAATGATGTTTATATTTTCCCTTGACAAAATCACATAAAGTTTTAAAGGGAATTATCAAAGTCAGAGGAGTAGATTAAGATAGTTTTGAACTCAAGAGGAATTTCACAGTTAAAATTAAGGACACTGTTTGAAATAGTTTCAGAATCCCAAATGTGCTAACAGATTTGGTTAACAGATGATACCCAAATGATACTTCTCATGTTCTTCAACAGCTATGAGACAAAATCAATACTAGTAACAAGGAGAAATTTGGGATACCTGTAATATATCAAGTTGCCAGATTTTACAATGATGTAGAGAATATTGCAGTGGTGTGGTTTGGATCAGGAAGAATAAATGCTGCTTTTTGAAATGCCGGCACTTTTCCAGGTGGGAGTAGAAATCTGGAAGAGAAATAGCAGTGAAAATGACAGAGCAGTAAGCTATTTGCAATTAAAAGTCTTGGAAAAACTAGAATTTGAAAAGAATTCTGAGAGTAATCTGTGCATACAGCTTCATAGATTTAATAAAACAAGGCCAAAATAGGAGTATTTTGCCAACAGCCTGCCCCTTACAAGGAATCTGTTCAGTTTAGATTCATTGGTGATTACATTCAGCTGTATTATCTGTTTGAGAGCTTTTAACTTTGAATGCTGCAGTAAGTGTCAATCTTTATATTACTGAAGGACAATTAGGCAAAACATGTAATTGTATGGTCACTTATTAATTTCAAGATCCAATGTCATAAATTATATGCCTTAATTAATGCCACACGTCAATCACAATCTGGAACTTTGAAAGGATAAAGAGGTTAACAAGAATATGTAATTAAAAGAAAACAGTGAATAAAGGCACAGCTGAACAGTTTATAAATTAGACAAGAAAACGGGTGCTGCGTCAGCAAGTAGGAGCCAAGACAAAAACAGAGGGTTGATAGAGCACGTACAAGAATTAAGAAGTCAGAATATGAAGGGAAGTTTGAAATCTTAAGGTTTTTTCCATTTGGAAACCAAATGTTTGGCAGAAAGTTATTTGAAGAGAATTGTGGAGTTAAGTCACTATCTTCTTCTGTATCTTACCACACAGGATGAAGAGAGAAGAGTGCATGTTTGCACATACTTACAGAGTCTCCTCATACTGCAGTAGCTCTGTCATCACAAGGAAGTAGAAATATTGTCTTAGGCAGACAGGCATGCATAGCAAAAAAAAAAAAAAAAAAAAGAGAGAGAAAAAAAAGCCATTTTAAGTGCTATTTTGATACAAGGGAAGAAATAAGAGCATTGCAGAAGGCAACTAAGAGCTCTGCTCACTGCTGTATCTGCTCTCCTGGAAGGTCGTCTGCTACTTGGAAGAAATTGCAGTAGCCCTCCAGCCCCTCTTACTGAAGTCTATGTGACAAAAAAAGAAAAAAATGGGTTGAAAGGAAACCATGCTAAAACATGAATGTAACAGCAGGTAGGTGGAAGGAAAAAGTGAGCAAGCAATTAATTGAATTCATCTTATTCTGCTGCAATAGAAAGTCCCAAGATTCCTGTGATGAAAAGTAAGGACATAGAGGAATACAGAGTGGCAGGGAGCAGATGAGCATACAGCATCAGTCACTTCCTAATGTTTTAAAATATTATCTCTGTCTCCAGACTATGAAGCATTTTCTAGTGAGGAAAAGAATACAGGGATTGAAGTTTTGTTTTTTAAATTAATATATTAAAGCTGCATCTATACTACTTGTAAGGAACTCAAAATCCTGTAATGAGTGGAAGTCAGATGGACTTAAATCTTATTCAAACAACATTTATATTTTTTAACCTTTAATATTATTCTATCACAGATTAAACAAGAGCAAAAGTCAAACGGTCACAGGCTAATAATGAAAATCCCCTAAGGGTACATTAAGCAAAGACTCCTCTCCCATGTGTAAGTCAATATTTTACCCCTCAGCTGAGTACACTTCAAGAAATGGACACAGAAGCATGTTCATCTGATTTCCTTTCCAAAACAGCTGCGGGCAGGTTTCTAAAGCCCTGAAATCTCCCCGCACATCCCTTCTGCACTCAGAGCAAAGCAGAGGAAGGAGGGTACCTGGCAGTGGTTGGATGATTTCCTTGGGTCATGGTGCACAGTCGTCTGACCCCAGCTGCACGTGAAGGACATCCAGTTTTGTCAGTTTTCCCACAAGCTGCAGCCTGCTCTTCTCCTCTGTGTCTCAGAAGAGGAGCTGCTTGCCTCTCCCTGAACCATCAAAGGGACTGATGATGTGGCACAGCGCTGCAAAGGCTTGCAGCCACAGTGTAGGACAGCGTTCTCACCTTGTCAAGCAGAAGAGTATTCATTATAAGCACTTCTCTCCCTTTAGGTCCAGAAGAATTCACCTGAGTTTAATTTAAGACACCAGGGCTGCAGGCAAACTGGCAGAAAGCAGCTCCACAGAATGGGGGCAGTAAACTATGATGGAGTGCAGGTTTACTCTCCCATGCTGGACCCACAACCTCGAAACACACTATGAGTGCATCTTCTGACACCTTCTTCTTTCCTTCTCTGGCTCCTGGTAGGCATGGGAACTGAGATGGGTTGCATTATTCTTGTACCACACCAATGTTCCATGACCATCCAAAAGGAATGCAGCAGCCTAGCCCACCCCTACAAACAGCCCATCTTTTTCTCCTTAGTTAACACACATTTTAACAGCTTGCAAAAGGTAGCAGCAGAGTAACTTCAAACTCTATTGACATGTTTGGGTAGTAAGAATAATTTTATTCCAGCATGAAATTACAGGAAGTTTCCAACAAAGCTGCTGAGCACATTTTCATTGCATCCCACAGGTCATTGAGCTAGGACAGCCCCAAAGATGTGCCCCAGAGAGGCCACAGGATGCAACAGGAGTGGAAGGTGCTCATCACTATCTCTTAATTTTGGACACAAATTTTTCTTTTCTTTCCTATGCAGTCCTCCTGTACAAATTAGATGCACTGCTAGTAATATAAACAGCTGTTCTTCAAGGCATATATCTGTGTGCACAGCCACATGTCTTCTAAATTTTATCCGTTTCTTCTGTCCCTTCCCTCTACCTTAAATATTCAGGTTATAAAACTATAATGCATCTGAGGTTCAAACTTTTTTCTTTTTTTCTTTTACATTCTATATGTCAATACTTCTAGAACCATTTATATTTGAGATTATAAATATTTCCAGTTCACAGTTCATCAGCAAAAATGTCATATGCTGCTAGAAGTAACAACTCTGTGGCTTCAATGCCCTGAATTTTCTTGTTCTATGATGTTTTTAATGAAGATCCCAGATGTTAAATATGAGAATCCTACCACAGCATCATGTGTATCTGATGTACTGCTTTAACCTATTGATGCAACATATTCTTTATTGTACAGTACTCACAGTGATGCCATGAAAGTATTTTAATCACTGACAGAGTAATCTTCACTCATGATACTTTTCCCCCTTCTCCAGCTAATTTGCATCAAAAGATTGAGACGTTAACATAACAATAACTAAATTACAGTTAAAAAAAAAATATCTTGGTAAACTCAATCCTGCAGGGTACTGGAAACATCCTCTGAAAGGCTGAGGCTTCCAGCTCTTATCAAAGTCAATGAGAACTGCAGGTGCTCTGCAGCTTGCAGAATTGATCTCTTTCATATTATCAGTTACCAGCTGTTATCTAATATGTATTGTATTGTATGAAAAAAGAGCTATTTTCTGTGTTCATTGTGGTGAGAATCATTAAGGAGATTTACTTGTCAGACTTCACACATCACGAAATCACTTCTGTATGAAAAAAAAAAAAAAAAAATTATCCCACCAAAAAAATTGTTGTATCTGCTTTCTGCATTAGCTATCAAAGTAATGTTCACATTCCTTTCAAGTATCATTATAACACAGTTTTGCATTAGAAAACAATGAAAACTCCAGCATTATTTCACCAATAACTCCAGCCCACTCCTCAAAGATGCTGAACCCCAGTAATTGAAAGCAGTTTTTCACAACCCAGGGATTATATGCCTAATCTGTTGTGCCTGGATAGAAATGGCTGTCTGTGTGTCATATCCTTTTATTCCTAATCAGATGAGCCATTTTCTCATATTAGATGTACGTGTAAGTGAGTAACCTATAGCTTTCCCTTTCTTTTTACAGGAAGGGAGATGGATGCAAAAAGTGCACAGAATAAGACCTGGTAAAAGCTGGAGGCTGAGCCCTCAGCCACAGCAGTCTTATCTGTGGGTACGTTCCTGTGCCTGGACTAATTTGACAAGGGATGCTTCTCTTTACAGTCTCACCACAGAGCCTCTATGGCCTAAAATCTTTGCATGAAAGCTCCTCAGACCCTTTCCTCAGGACCAACGATTGCTTGCCCCCTAACCTTTAGTAATACATCTCAACACAACAACCACTGCAGCTCAGTTTCATGTGATTTAGGGATTCCCTGGCCAGCACCCCTTCTCCCATCAGCACTGTAACTTCTTCAATAACTAGGCCCAACCACAGCACTATACAGGGGCAGCTATCTGCGTCCCCCGGTCCTCACGAGATCAGAACACCCATTCATGTGTATCTCCCTTTCCAGGTCTGGGGGGAAAAAAAAAACCTGATCTTGCATCATTTCAATAGTAAAGAATGCAATCCCAAAAGACCATAACATGAAGACAAACAAAACTCACCAACCAAACAATTATTTTTTACAATCTCGTGATTTTTAATAAAAGCTCGTAATTCAGAAGGTCCATCTCAGATGCATGATTTAGTAGTGAAGGTTTCAGACTGAGCTCAGCTTCACGGCATCTGAGTGCCTTCTGGCACAGTGTTAAGCAACCTAACTAACATCTGTCATTGTTTTTGTTTTTGTTTTTTTTCTTTTCATGCTCTCTGTCCTTTTTCTGCTTCCTTCCAGGACAGATGTGTAAAAAGTGGAGTGTTTCATTCTGGTTACTTTTAAAGGATGGTGTTATATGAGTCTGTACAAGTAGGGAATGAAACTAAAAGAAAACAAATACAGCACTTTTATTTCAGAGGGAGAAAATGGAAAGGTACACCTTTACATCGACGCATTCAATATGTGCAAACTATCTTCACAAAATCCTAGGTGTGAAGGGCATTAACTATTAAGTGGATAGATTTGGAGGAAAATGGTGACTTCCTCTATGGAATTTGATTAGCTCCAATCCTCTGTTCTCTTGGTGCATCTGAGAGGATGCCCTATCCTTTCTGAGCACTGTGCATCAGTATCACATCTGCTAATGTATCACAGTACCACCATCGTGTTAATACAACCTGCAAATGTCAGAGTGATTCCACAGCTGTAATTCTTGCAGTAATTCCCTCTGGTTTCAGAACTCCCCACTCAGCCCTTACTCAAGCAGAACTTCCCTCGAAGTCAGTAAAAATACAACAACTGATGGGTGTAAAAAAGAAAAAGTAAAAGGCTTGAAAATTTCAGAATTTAGGAAGTTAGTTTATTTGACACTGACTTATTTTTATTCTCTTGCTATTTTTTTTTTTTTTTTTTTTTCCATGATCTACGACTGCTTTGTAAACCTCCCGCCTGCTTTACAAATCATAAACATCAGAAATAGCTGCCGTTATCCACAGGCTGTTTCTGAGGTGATTTTGCTGTGGTCTGCACACACTCCTTAAGAGATTTTCCTCTTCATACTTGATCTGTTGTCTCCCTGTTGAAAATATCACTGACACTGCTGAGGCTAACAAGGTCAAGTGCTTTGAGATGGAAGCCTTTTGTACTGATGAACAGCTGAAGGGTGCGACATATGTTTTAAGGCCCTAGCAGCTGGCTCAGTGGGAGCCTCTTGGGTCTCCTTTAATGATAAATCCAGGCCCTGCTACTTCATCTCAGCATAGAAATAGCAGCATGTTAGCATTCATCCAAAGCCTTGTGTCTGTCATTAACTCAGCCCTTCTACTGTAGTTACATGGCAGAGCACAGCTGACATATCACCTGTCCTCCCACTTCGTAGAACAGGAGGGCAGGTTATGCATCAGTGCAGCATTTAAATGCCATTTGACTGAAAACTACTGATTACTCCACATGTTTTATGTCTCTCTTTTTTAATTTTTCTGAATGCCAGCTGATCACAGTTGTTTCTTCCTCTTTTTAATTTCTGTTCTCTGAGTGTATATATGTAAGTATGAATATGTATAAAGCTTGATAACAGAGTCTTAGAAATTTTGTGAAGCAACACATACAATAGATATAAAACATTTATGCAATTGTCTCCACAGGAACAAATCAGCTCACGGCTGCACAAGGCCTCAAAGGTCCCAACCTCCCATTAAGGCATGTGCTGAAGAACAAAAGGGAATAACAAATTCAGCAATAAATGCTTTGTTGAAAAGTTTTGAAGCCACTGGTCAGGAGGGAGGGAATTTTCCCACTTCTACTACTCCTCTAACAGTTTTCAGTCCTCAACTTTATCCTTTAACAGGTACTTTGGGATCCTTGAGAGTGAAAGGTGCTATATAAATGAGAGATGTATTAATAAAACCCCCAACTGCAGTTCAGCTGCAAATGGGAGCTTCTTCAGCTCAAGGCTGGAGTAATTCTGCTAGGCAACCACAGATGGTGTGACAGATGATCTCAGCAGCCCATCCTTCTATGTTTTTTTTTAGTTTAAATTAAAACAAAAAAAAAATTATAAAGCTGTCTTGGCATGCTACAGATTTCAAGGGCCTTAAGTTCATCTCCAGAGCTAGCTTTGGTCCCTTTACTGCTATTCCTTGTCAGAAAGTTTTATACCTGAATCCAGCTGGGGAAAGAATGTGTATGCTAGACATTTGCTTCCACCTTGCCAGAAATGGCATGGGAGGGAGAGAGGTGAATGGCTGGGATAAATGAATCTCTCTGGCTGGGAACTGGAGCAGACTTGGTATCAAAGAAAGAGTTCAAAACTTCAAGGCTTTTGGTTCTGTCCCATCTAGTTGAATATCCATCCAGCCCATACTAGACTTTCTTCAAGGTGCCAAATACAAGCACTGTGAATATTGATGCCTATATTTCAGTTAAACAGTTGGAAGATGAGGACAATTCCTGTAATGAAGTGACAGGAAGGAAACAGCAGTACAAGAACACAGTGAAGGTCATTTTCTAATTAATACACCAAAAAGTTCTGGTTGTTAGAAACTGGCTTTTGAATCCCAGGCTAACACTGGTTGGTGCATTGTAGTAATACGGAGCAAAAAAATATCAGTTGCTCAAACCCCAGCCATTTTTCTTCAACATTATAACCTAAAATAGATGGAGAAAATAGCAAAAGTTAGAGTGTTTGTGATTATCTACTAACTGAACTGGTTGTGATACCATATTGTTTGTAATAAAGAACACTTTTCTAAAATTATTGAACACCTCTTCATCAAAGTTGACATATTAATTTATCAAGACTGAAATATTACCTCCAACTATATGTCATTTAGTCTCTTGCACATATTTATTTGCTAAGGAAAATTCCCCCTTCCTTAATGCGCATACATTCCATAGTTGAATCACCAAATTAAATGTTATTATATGACTTCTTGTTAGCCACTTTGCATCATCCTTAACACTCTATAAACATATCCTTTGCCCTCTATAAGCAGATAGGAGCAGCTTTGCATGACAAAACATGGTCCTCATGGGGATCTTCAACCACGCCGATGTCTGTTGGAAGGACAACACAACAGGGCACCAGAAATCAAAAAGATTCCTGTAATGCAGTGATGATAAGTTCCTATTTCAAATGGTACAGGAACCCCTGAGAAAAAGTGCTGTGCTGGACCTTGTCCTCACCAGCAAAGAGAGGCCTGTGAGTAACATGAAGCTCAAGAGTAGCTTTGGCTGCAGTGACCACAAAATTGCGTAGTTCGAGATCTTAGGGGTGCCAAAGAGGGTGCACAGCAAGCTTGCTACTCTGGACTTCAGGAGAGCAGCCACAGAACTCTTCAGGGAACTGCTTGGCAAGGTGACATGGGATAAAGTCCTCAAGGGAAGAGGGGCCCAAGAAACCTGGTTAGTATTCAAGAGCCATCTCCTCCAAGCCCAGTAGCGGTGCATTCTGAGAAAGAGGAAGGTAAACAAGAACACCAGGAGGTACCTGTGGATGAACAAGGAGTTCCTGGACTTACTCAAGTGCAAAAAGGAAGTCTATAGGGAGTGGAAGCAAGAACAAGTTACCTGGGTGGACCTCAAAGAAGTCATCCATGTAGACAGGGATCAGGTTACGAAAACTAAAACCCAGACAAAATTAAATCTTGCCAGGGACATACAGGGGAACAAGAAAAAATTATACAGGTGTATCAGTGATAAGAAAGGTTAGGGAAGATGTGGGCTGTCTCTGGAAGGAAATTGGAGACCTGGTCATGAGGGATATGGAGAAAGTTGAGGTGCTCAGTGGCTTCTTTCATAGAATCATAGAATCCTTAGAGCTGGAAGAGACCTTTAAAGATCATCTCGGCCAATGCTCCTGCAGTGAACAGGGACATCCACAGCTAGATCAGATCGCTCAGAGCCTGGCTTTGAAAGCCTTCAGGGACAGGGCTTCCATCATATCTCTGGGCAACCTGTTCCAAGGCCTCACCACCCTCACTGTAAAAGATTTTTTCCTTATATCCAAGCTAAATCTATCCCTTTTAATTTTCAAACCATTTCCCTTTGTCCTATCACCACAGACCCTTCCAAAGAATCTATCCCCTTCCTTCCTGTATCTCCCCTTTAGATACTGAAAAACTGCTCATTTCAGAGCTCTCTCTTCTCCAGGCTGAACAGCCTCAGCTCTTTCAGCCTGTCCTTGTAGGAGAAACGTTCCATCCCTTGGACCATTTTTGTGGCCCTCTTTTGGCTGCACTCCAACAGGTCTATGCCTCTCCTGTACTGAGGACTCCACACTGTACTAGACACAGTCTTTGCTAGCACAGAGTAGAGGGACAGGATCACCTCCCTCTACATGCTGACCACACATCTTTTGATGCAGTCCAGGATGCATATGGCTTTTTGGTCTGTGGGGGCACATTGCTGACTCAGGTCCAGCTAGCCATCCATCAGTACCCCCCGTCCTTTCCAGCAGGGCTGTGCTCAATGTTTTCATTCCCCAGTTTGTATCATAGTGGGTGTTGCCTCTGCCCAGGTGCAAGACTTTGCCCTTGGATTTGTTGAACTTCATGAAGTTTTCCTGGGCCCACTGCTCAAGCCTGCCTAGTTCCCTCTGGATGGCATCCCATCCCTCAGGCATATTGACCGCACCCTACAGCTTGGTGTTATCCACAAACTTGCTGAGGGTGCACTCAACCCCACTGTCAATGTCATTAATGAAGATATTATAGAGTATTAGTCCCTTGGGGGACACTTCTCATCACTGATCTGCATTCAGATATTGAGCCATTGACAACCACACTCTGCTTTTAGTCCTGCAGTCAGTTCTTTGCCTCAGTCTCCACCAGCAAGGGCTTCAGCTTCACTGCTTAAGTTGCAGAAAACAAAACTGTAATGTCCTGCACCCAGGTAAAGGCAATCCCAAGCACAAATACAGGCTGAGCAGAGAATGGCTACCCTGAAGAGAAGGACTTGAGGATGCTGGTTGATGAAACATTTGACAATAACGTGCACTTGCAGCCCAGAAGGCCAACCATATCCTGGGTTGCATCAAGAGAAGTATAATAAGCAGGTCGAGGGAAGTGATTCTGCCCCTCTGCTCTCATGAGACCCCACCAGGACTATTGCATCCAGTTCTATGGCACCCAACACAAGGAGGACATCAAGCTTTTAAAAAAGGACTGGAGGAGGGCCACAGATGGTTGCAGGGCTGGAGCACCTCCCCTACAGAGGCCGGCTGAAAGAACTGGAGCTGTTCAGTCTGGAGAAGAGAAGGCTCCAAAGGGACCTTAGAGCAGACTTCCAGTACCTAAAGGGGGCCTACAGGAAAGGTGGGGAGGGACTTTTCATAAGGGCATGTAGTAACAAGACAAGGAGATATGGTTTTAAACAGGAAGAGGATAGATTTAGACTAGATATTAGAAGAAATTATTTATTGTGAGGGTGGTGAGATGCTGGTTGCTCAGAGAGGTTGTGGATGTCCTTCCCTAGAAGAATTCAAAGCCAGGCTGGGTGGGGCTTTGAGCAACCTGAACTAGTGGGAGGTGTCTCTGCCCGTAGCAGAGGGGTTAGAACTAGATGATCTTAAACATCCCTTCCAACCCAAACTATTTTATTATTCTATTACTCTTTTTTTTCTTTCTTTTTTTTTTTTTTTTAAATGTTAGCACTTTTATTGAGATAATTCTTAAAGCAGAAATCAAGATCTAATTCCCAAACGTGAAAGTAAATTTGTTTGCTCTTAAAAGCCAGGCTTTCTAGCGTTCTGGGTATGTTGAAAATGCTTATTTTTCACTCATTTAAACCAGAGAATAAAAATGATGATGCCAATAAATTGATCGATGTGCTGTCTAAACTTGGCTTATTTGGCCTAAAGCACTTGAAATTAA
>NW_024884253.1:87581959-87594459 GCF_019232065.1 Centrocercus urophasianus | reverse complement strand
TTGATTCCTTGAGAATCCTTTCAGTATTTTAATTAATCTCCATCTGTATCCGGAAAGACTCTGTTAAAAGTCAATCTTCTTCTTACGTAATGACAGATATTTCATTTCCATACTTAGAAAATGTGCCTGTACACCAGCTCTGCTGCTTTGAAGCATCACCTCTTTGGGGTCAGTTCTGGCAGACTCACCCAGCCAAGTCACTCACAGAAGTCAGACATGGCTGTGTCACATTAAGGCTGGAACCTTACCTTATTTTTACTCAAGAAGTTTCTCCTGGTTCATCTTCCACTATCTCCCCACAACGGAAAGGTGCTGGATACCTCTAACCCCTTCTATGAGATCTTGAATCAAGGATTCTCAGGTTATCAAAGCCCATTTACAACACTCGCTGTACTTAATGGCCAAGCATACCAATGGACCTAGACCTGTGTTCCTACTATGAATTTTATAATAATGACGGAAAAAGCTCAGAAGTAGGCAAAAATCAGAAATAGAATTCCTTGTCAAACAAATACAGTAAATTCCAGTACTGAGCGTCAGGCCTGATTTATGAATGCCTCAAACTAGATTCTACATAGCAAGTGTGGAAAGCTCCTGATTATAATAGCTCATTATTATTCTGCCAGCCATGAAAAGAGGATCTGTATTTCACAAGTAAAAATTACTGCCATGAGTAAAGTATAATGTCAGACCATTTCTACTTAAAAAAATATTTCTTTGTAACACTGTATTTATTGCTCTATTTAACCCGTGAAATAGAGTAGGTTTTGTCATGGCAAAAAGAAAGTTCTGCTTTCTTTCCTTTAGCTACTATTGGAATGAGCCTTCCTAGATGCTTCAAATTAATTACATGCAAGGATTAGCTAATATAAAATTGTTTTTATTTTTAATTTAAAATCTCGCTCACATATTGGACTGAATGTACTTCTATTTAAATTACTTATGAGCCGAGACACAAAGTACCGAACACACAAAAAGTCAGTTTCAGACTTTCTTTGGTGGTCCTTAGAAGAAAACAACTGATGCTAAAAAAAAAATAATTAGGCAATTGAAGTCTCAGCTGAAAGCTTCTTCTCATCCTTCAGTCAAGTTTTCTCCCTGTGCATTAGGAAACATAGGACTCTACTAAAGAGAGCACTGTTAAAAAAGGAGAGAGTTGCTATAAAATTCAGGCAAGACATCACTCATGGTGATATAGGAATAAATAAGAACTTCATTCTGTAATGTTTCAGCTTTCTTAAAGAATTATTTTGACATAGAATAGGAAAGTGCAAAACTGCATACGATTCACTGGAAACAAAAATAAAAATAAAGATAATAGGAGAAATAGAAAGAATAAACCTTCTGGAAAATTTGCTCAAAGTTAGACCATAAATTTCAGTACTGAAAATCAGGTAAGTAAGGATGTTCTTGTGACTAAATTCAGATACTGGATTAAGGCGTGAAATGAGTTAAAAATCTTGCTCCAGCACAAAGTACATGTGACAAATTATGGTCTGATTCTCCAAAAATACCCCTTTGCTCAAAGAAGTACCAATACACATTAACCTTTTGAGTGCCACTGGAATTTCTGAGAGTATATGTTTGCACTGATCAAAGTCTTCTGAAAATTTTACCAGTTTGCTTGTGTACTCACGCAGAGCGTATCTGTTTTTGAGCACTCCCTGAATAAATGAACAAGGCCTATTTCAGATGAAATTAAGCTGCTAAACATATTCCTACGAGGAGCCTGCAAGCAGAAACTCAGACTATGGGACTGTGTCCACAGTAAAACTTCATCAGATGTATATAGCACAAACATGAATACGTCCGTGCTGAAGTTTGTGCTGAACTCATCAGTGCAAACTATTTCACTCCAAAGTTAGGAGTCCACACCACTTACCACCATACCATAACATCATACCAATTTCCATAATTGGACTTCAAAGCCTATATATTATACATTATGCATATACAATATAAGATCTGATAGAATCTGAGAAAGAAATGAAGAAATGTTCTTCTGTCCCTCTTTACATATGTGTTTTTTTTTTTTTTTTTCTTTGCGGGGCGGCGCCCGGCGCGGTAGATTCTCACAGAGCCTAACATTCACCAAGTTTAGCTGGACCAAAAGTTGTTTTTTGCCTCTAAAATAGCATAAAAAATTAGATGCCTTTCCGTTCACTGTAAAATGGTTGTAAGAGCTGTAGCTTAGAGCACGAAATATTTCTTTGTATGGTTCAAACCTTAAACCCCTACATCCATATTTTTTCTTCTAAATACAAGCCTGTAGGTATAGGCAACAGTCATCCTTTCTGCTGAATGTATTCTGCTGTACAGAATAACTTAGGAATATTAGGAAAATAGAAGAAGAAAGTAGAAGAAATTTATGTTCAGTGAGCAGCCTTTAATTCACGGCAAAGGGAGTTTAGGTTCTTAATTTGCTTCCTGATCTGTTTATACACTTTATATGAGACATTCAATGAATAAGTACTGCATCCCAAATTTTCAGAGTGAGGTTCACAAAGTGGTCTCCCATTTTCAATACAAGGGAAGTGAGCAAAGAAACGACATCACCACTTTTGGATCTCATTTACTGATTCGGTGAATCTTGAACAGATTTCAGCAATAGCTTGTAATCTAATAGCTGTGTACAACACAACTGTACAGGATTTGGGAAACTCTTCTGGAAGGTCAAGGCTATTTGTTTGAATTCAAGAACAGGGATTTAAAATTTGGTGTTCCCTACCACAAAGAATGCCTGCAGAGGAGAATCTTGCAGAGGGTTACTATCATTTTATTTCCTTCTGCTCTGGTGAGACAAATTGGGATAGATGCATACCTTCAGAGGAGGATTCTAGAGAGTGAGAGGAAGTTTAGAACTAAGCCTCAAGAAGAGCAGGCTCTGAGTTTTCTCAGTATTTCCTATTAGATTTCCTTGTCCTCAGAGACATGGACCCTTGCAGGGTTTTTTGGACTGCCTTTCTATGGTGTCTAAATCTCAGTGTATATTTGGAGGTACAAGCAACTATTTTAACTTTTCAGAATACTGAAACTCCTCCGCCATGCCTCTAACAGAACGGTGATACTGGTAGTCTCTGAAGCACATGGTCAGGGAGGTAGCTTGAAATTTGCTACTTCACAGCACGCCATATCTCAGCTTTGATCCAGTATTCAAACTGGGACAGAAACAGGGCCCTGGCATTCCTTCTCACTTCCTCCAGACCCACCAGCATTTTCAGTCGAATACACTAGGGCCCCAAGTGGGATCACAGCTGTCTTCCTTCAGCTTTTTACAAGCAGAAGAGAGAGACAGGAGGAGTCCCATCTCCCCAGTGATGCAGGAGGGGTGGCACCCCATCTGTGCAGATCTCAGGATCCGCAGAGTAGTTCAGACAGGACCTCACGCAATGCTATGGACAGAACATGGCAGTAAGTTTTCCATAATACAGTTTTATTGGTACCAAATAATTTTGCATTCGTCCATACATTCTGAACCACTATACTCCCTTGATCCTTGTACAGTAGTACACTGTCTCTTCATCTCCCAATGCCGGCATATGACATTTCCAAACACACAATACCCTGAAGCACTCCAGAAACAGAAGATCCGTTTTTTAAGCATCTGCACCATGTCTTTCCTTGTCTTTACACCTCTGTTTAAATAGTGAAAATGCATGCTTTCACTACCCTTTCATCACAAGAAGGAAAACCGACATTCAGTTCCAGAAACACATGGTACCAGGAATCAAGGGAGCCAGACTTTAAACGGACTAAGGAAAGGAGCTGTCAGCAAACATCTTCACCAAACATGCAGCACCTCTGGCCGTGTTTAAATGGGCAGCCTTGGGAGGCTGGGGCTATCTAGAAGATGTGGCAGATCTTCTCTCACCTACACAATGCAAAATCTCCAAAGAGGCCACAACTAAGTGGATGCTGCAGACCTAGAGTCTCTTGATTATGAGCTTGGGATACATTTGGGAGGGACAGGGAGATCCTGAAACTTAGACTGTGTTGAGAACCCTGATATAAACAGCCTCTGTTGACACCACTATAAATCTGTATTTAAATTTCTGGCTGAAAAGTTATCTGGTGGCAGCTTTCTTTGAAATCATGTCACACTCACAAGAGATCGAGTCACTCCTTTGTTAACTCAACGTACTTCCAATTTATTTTGCATCAACTGGTACATCTCTAAATATTTCCTTTTAATATAACATCTTAGAATTTACACAGTGAGCATCCTCATGCTGCACAGCTGAGTGGAAATACATACTGTGATGATTGCAGCTCATCTGTGATGAAAAATATCTATCATTATATGCTGCACCCCCAGTTCTTGTGTACAATTATAATAGCCACACTTTCGTGCAATCAGAGTGCCTTTTATAAATAATTTCCTTGTAGTCAAGAAAAAGAATATATATATTCTCTTTTATATATATATATATATATATACTTACAGAAATACTGCGGTTAAGAACTTAATCCTTTTAGAAACTGCTGGCCTGCTGAGGAGTGCTCTCTACAAATCCCATCTCTTTGCCAACTGAGAACCCTCAGTATGTGTTAGGCACCCTGAACCTAGAAGAATTAGACCTTAGACTGGTATATAGTTTAAGTTGTTTACATCTGGTTGGGACATATGCTCTGACAAAGGCCAGGCTTAGAAGTGAAGAATTCAAATATGCACACTGAAGACTGCACAGAAAAAGAGGACCCTTAGGACCTTAGCCAAAACCCATTGCATGTGCCAAACTATTTAGACTCTAAAATATCTATGACTCAATAAGATGCTGCTTTCCTAAGTGGACTTTTTTTTTAATAAAAACACATGTTGAACTACACATGGTCTCCAAAAGAAAATGGCAGGAGTCACACTGTTTTTTCTTGTCTCACAAAAATGCTGTTTTAAATGTAAACATATACAAATGAAAATGAAAAAGCCATTCTTCTCAATTTTTGGGGGGATCCAAAATAATTCAAAATGAAATGGCAAGGTAGCCTGGGCAACAGGAATCTTTCATGGGGATAAAATGTTTTGTCAAAAACAAATAAAAATTGTATGTAGTTACTAAATTAAAACAGAAAAAATGCGGTTTTGAATCTAGATTGGAATAAAATTTGATGAGCATTCTCTCTTTCTCTCTGTTTCCTCGCCCACAGCATTTAAAGGCAGCAGGGGCGTTGTGACAACACAGACAGCTAATTGCAAGGAAATGGATGTCTGATGCCATTAACACTACCCACTTTCTTTGGACATTTAAAATAAAAACAAAACACGCCACTAGGCACACTGTTCTCTCCCTGGGGTGGAGATGAGGGAGCAGCTGAACTACATGTGATAGATGTTAAGTCAAATTGCTTAATGCACTACTGGAGGGAGCTCAGATACACCTAAATGAGGATAGTATTTGAGCCTATAAAAAACGGAACAGAATACTTGCATCCTGCAGAGTGTATGTTAAGCCTTAATTTTAGGAAGCAGCTATAAAACACCATGGTTTGAACCAACTGAAGTTTGACATTCAAGCATTTTAAGTAATAAGAAATATCATCTTTGTAGAAAAATGACAGCCAGTTGTGTCTGGGCCATATGCAGGAAGTTCTCCATATGAACTGTTGCGTGGTACAGAGGAACAGAAATCAGCATTTCTGGATGTGGAGGGGAAGAGGTGAGGTGGAAGATGCTGGGTAAAAAGTACGTGTTTGTCCTAGACCTGCAACTAGAAAAAGGAATGCCTGATGATCACAGGCACTATGAGTAGCAGGCAAAATTATGCAAAATTATTCTTTATTTCCTTGTGTACTCCCACATCAGCGCTGTCCTAACACAGAATAAGGTGAACAGTAGGAAGAGAAGAAAAAAAAATTGACCACGATCTTAAAAACTCAACCCTATCTAATGAATGATGGATTTAAACTACTTTAAAAATTCAATGAATTCAATGAATATAGAGCAGAACTGTTAGGCAGTGTTACAATTACTTAATTTATCACACTACATTTTGCAGTAATACTAGCTTTCAGCTTCAAATCATATCTTTATTGTAACTTACTTTCTCACTTTACTAGAGTATGCAAGGCTTTAAACACTTTTTTTCACACAGTGAAGCCTGAACTTGACTAGATTAAACTGTATCATTTTGATAAATCATTTTCCCTCTACTTTTGTTAAAAAAAACAGCTTGACCGTGTTATCACTAGAAATCAGCTTTAGATGGTATAATACAAAAACACTGAATATCATATTTTGGTTTTGAATGAGGTTTTTTGCTGATAAATTGTGTAACTCTTAATGTTGCCTTATTTAGAGAAAAAATCAGTAGCTACTATGTACAATTTGGGCTACAACTTGAATTCACTGAAATCAGTGGGAGATTTTCCTATTAATTTTTGTCACAGCAGGATTTGACCATTAATGCAATAAAGCATGTAGTGCAAAAAAATCTCAACTCAAGCCAGTACTAGATTAGCCAGCTGCAATTAATTTGTGCCACCTCAAATTGCTGGGCAGAAATTAACACCTACACATCTAGTTATGAAGGATGTATAAAGTTAAAACAGATAATAGTTAAAAGTCTGATCTCATGAGATAATAAAATTCTCTTTGATGTAGAAACAAATATTAATAAGTAGCCATTAATTTAGTACAGTGATTATCTAGAAAATAATTTTTTATAGCCAAACTTTTTTTCAGTTTAATGGTGTATTTATATTCTGCCTTTTGTAGTGTATCTCTGAAATGATCTCAGCAGCAAATTGCTTGAGCTTGTCTGTTGATTGCAATGTGAAGAGACTGGTTGGGACAGCTGCTGAAGGACTCCATTTATATACCTGTATGTCTAGATTGAATGGATCTGAGGAAGAACCAGCTCCTTCAGAGCCTCTTTGATGACTTCTATCTTGACCTTGAAACCTTTTCTATGGTCCATTCCCATCATCTCCATGAAAAGGACTTAAAGGCTAGATTATCTTCTGTATGCTCTTTTATCTTTTCCTGGGTTTGATAATATATATTCCTAGAGCTGGCTTAAAACAGATTCATTACCACACTTTGGTGTGACTCACAGAAAAAGAGTTGCAGTGCACAAGTGAATAGTTGTGTGCTGCTCCTCACAATACCAGACTGAGATTGTTATTCAAATCAGAAAATGCTGATTACTAAGGTAACAGAGGGAAATAGGTTCCCAACAAAGAATAAAATGAAAGGTCAAATAGCTTAAGGGATCAAAGAAATAAAATATGCAAGATAAGCAGTTTCAGTGCTTGCATGGCTCTGATCTCAAATCAAGGCTCTTCCATCCACATCCACTCTCAGGTGCGAAGGTAATGCACACAGTGAAAGGCTTCACAGACAATGTATTCTATCACCAGAAGTGACAATCAAAATTTCTGTGCTTATGGATGCCAGTATTTGCAAAATTTATCAAGATGTGGATTTGATTTATAGATGAGTGTGCCCTTTTGGCTCTTACAAAATGTGCATAGGCCCTAAGATCTATGTCTCGAGTAATTATAGTTTGTGTAACAGAAGGATGTTTTTCTCTATTTCAGATTTTTATTGCCATACAGATAAAAATAAACACATCACACATTTTAAATAAATCAGTAAAAGAAACCTGCCTCACGTCTGATTCTTGCTTGTCAGTGAAGTCAAGCCAAACACCATTTTTAGAATTGTGGTTTTTCAGGTGGGCCCAGTGTAGACAGAACTGCATAGCTCCATTCTCTAAGTTTTGCACACCTGTTAAATCTTTCAGTTCCTGGCTCTGTTTGGAGATTCAATGAAAATCCCTTTTTTTTAACATCCTATCTAGGACTACTCTGCTCTGTTTGACTCTTAGGTTACAAGACAGCCTTTTGCCTTTAGTACTTACTGCTAAACTGTTGGAACTTTCCTCTTTTTCTATTTAATTTCTCCCTTGTAATTTGTTTTCTTTGTGTGTAATTTATGTGTCTTCTTCATGTGTAATTTACAAAAAAGCAATTTAGGGTCTGGTCTTTTATGACAACTACGAAGCACTTCTTCTGTCTTTAGCAATATTGCCCAATCACCTAGAGAGCTCAGCTAAAATTCTGTGTTTTCAGCTTTATTGCCTTACTTTCTCCTCCTGTGCAGGTTGGAAGAAGAGTTTCAACAAAGGTCATTTCCCAAATCTCAGTTAGTAAAAACCCACAAGCAACCTACCTTCTGATGAAATCACTCCAGCTTTGTGGAAAGACACAAACCACAGGGTCTGCCTCGTTCCCTGTCATTCTTTTTGACCATAAGAAGATGAAATAAATGTCCTGTGGTATCAGACAGTGTCTATGGCTACCATGTCATTTGAATTTGTATGGAAAGTTGTGTAATTATCACTTTCTGTACTGAAACAGAGGCTGTGATAGCAAAAGCTACGTTAATAAGTCTCAGTAGATAGAAACATGCTGATTCACTGCCAAAGCTTTGATTCAGAGCAGTATTATGGTTTTAAGGTCAAACCTCAGAGCAAAGGTAAATTCCCCAGTCATTTTTATTTGCCATTCATTAGCTTAGTTTGCAGAGCAGATCTGTCCAACCAGTAAACTACTTCACTTTGCATGTACTCTAAAAGCAGGACAGCTATTTAATGAAACGACTGCCTTCGCATGAGCTTTCAGTGGATTTTTTTAAGACTGGAGTGTCCAGTACTTCCAGTATTTCTTTTCTTGGTAAGTTTTTGTCGTGGTCATCCTATGTCAACTAGATTCAGTAGTGGTGAAAGCCATTGTAGTATCTTTGGGTTAGACTGGGAAATGCCATCAACTTTCTTCATCAACTGACTGAAGATCTGAATACCAGGAAAATCCACATAAATCTTCTGGGCAAAATTTATTCCAGATTAAAGAACAGTAAGATTGAGTCTGCTTATTACCTGTAGTCTTAACAAATCATAAAAAAAACATTTTCCACAAAAAAGCTGATAAACAGCACAAGATGAGCAATAATAAAAAATAATGAGCAATGCTCATTAGTTGGCCTTGAAAATTTGGCCTTGAAACTGTGTGCAAACAGGATGTGTCTGTACCAATAATTGGCAAGAATGTGGGGTCAGGAACAGCAGCAAAGACAATGTGTTTGGGTCATTTGTACTGGGGTATAACTGATGCCAAAGGCAGTTCTATAGCAACAGGTAGCAAGTGCTGCACAGAACTTCTTCAAAATACTTGTAAGTCATTAGTGTGTTTAATTTTCAGATCTTATGACATTTTCAGATACTGGTTATGATAATGCACTTACAAATAGAATATGGGGCTGGATACACAGTTTGACTACAATTGATAGAAAATATTTACTTTGCAAATTTTTTGCTGTTCAAAATCCCTACCATAGCTTTGATTCCTTGTGTCAAAAGCTAAGACTGCTTGAATTTGTGCAGTAGCCTTTGGCTATTTGCTAATTTCAATGTTTGAAAAGCAAATGTCAGAGATATCTGAATTAATAATTTCTGTAAAAGATGACAGTATTGGTACAGAAAGTATTCTCATATCTGCCTGGTCACAAGGACAAGAAAAAGAACTACAGCCTATATGAAACCATTCTCAGTCACTACTTTGACAAGTGACAATGCCTTGATTTGCTCATTGATTATATGTGGCAACTGAATAACTGATAGGTTTTTTTTGTTGTTGTTTGCTTGTGTTTTTTTTTGTATTTTCATACAGTTTCTAAGCATTAATGAGTAAGGAGAGGAAAAGAAACGAAGACAAAGGATGACAAGTAAAACACTGCATCTATTCGGACCTACTGGCGTACTTTTAATCACCAAAACTATTCAAATTACCCATTAGAACTTCAAAAAAAAAGTACACAATTGGAGCATTTTGGGTCAAGTTAGATTGACTCTGCAAAAAGTATTTTATTCTATGTTTTACTTCTGCCTTCTCCTGTAAGTTACCTACAGAAGAAGTTAAACAGTGGTAGCATTATGCCACAATGGCCTACTTGTCACTTGTTGTCAAGGAAAAAGTTCTCATTGCTGACTTCTGTACTGTTTACCATTAGATAAATAGACATACAAACTTCTGGCTATTCGGACCTTGCAATCTTTTATCCCCAGGAGAAAACCATTGATCTTTTTCATCAGAACATACGTCAAAAACTAGCAGTGAAATACCCATGATTCCCGGTATTCTATTCCCTTGGGCTTTCTGTGTGAAGGGAGAGATTGATTTTTACTTTTTAGGGTGGATTTGCTCTTAAATTAGCCTTTTTTTGAAGCATTTCATTCTATGAAGTTGCAGCAATAGAGGAAAAGGAGAACCAGTAATGTTAACTAGATGGAACAAAAGGATTTTTTTTTTTTATCCCTTCCCTATTTTGAGATGAATTCCAAGCAAGTGAAACTTCCTGAATCCAAAAGCTTCAGGACATTAGTTTTAATATTAGGATAACACTCCCAAACACCCTCTGTCTTTGGTACCCACCTAAAGCACTGAATTAAATCTATCCTTGCAAGGGGAAAAGCCTTTAGCTCCATAGATGCCCAATGAAAGTTGTACCACCAGCTGTTGCCCTCAGACTGTCTGGGAGCACACATACATGCATACACACAGAGCTGCCATTAGCCTCTGGCCAGCCTCCAAGAAAAGCAAGGGTTGCTCAGCAAAAGGCACAGGAGAATGACTATTCACACATGTTTACAGAAACAGCTGTGAGAGAAAGGCATGAGTTTACAGCAGTGTCAAATACACAAGTAGGTTATCATACCCCTACGCTACTGTTCTGTTCTGGAAAAGAAAGGAATGATGAAGAATAAGTCCTCGTATGGTTGCTTTGCATACATCAGACCAAAAAACTGAATTTGTTAAGAAATCATGTGGACAAAATTTGCTGATTATAGGTCACTTATTGTTCCAGCTTAAACAAATAATAAAGATTGATTTCAGTTAACATTTGAACAAATCAATATCTTTGCCATTACCATCAGCTCATCCAAAGACACTAGACCATTTTGTGGTTTTACATCTATCTCCATTGTGAGGAATCCCAATTTTCTAGGTTAAATAAATAAATAGGTAAATACAAAGAAGGTAAAGAAAACCAAAACCTTCAATCTGGTAGTATTTTCATGATTCAGAAAAATATTTGACATTTTAATCAAGTTACATAGAACAATTTTTTCTTAAAAAAAATTAAATAAAATTCTTGGTAGAGAAAATAAGGAGAAAGTTTTAATGTCTCCTTTTTTCTCTCTCTCTTTTTTTTTTTTTTTATTCTATTTCAGCTACAAAACAGTTCAGTACACAAAGAGATCTCATCTTTGACCTATATGGCTGCTCTGCACTTCATAACTAGCTTTCAACAGTGCAAAACCAAGCAAGTAAGAAATCAACTAATACTACAAATCAAAGTGGTGTGGGATTGGAGGACAGAGTATACTTACAGATTATCCACTTTCTGTTTGAATATGTTTGTCTTTGTATGCATTTCCCAGATGATTTATTGTAAACCTGGTATTGATGGCTCTACTGGCCAACAATTATCATTGAACTGTAAATGTTTTGGGGTTTTATGTTGTGGATTATGAAATAAATCTAGAATTTTTATCCTTCTGTTTTTCAGATAGCCTTTAAGTTTCAGGTAACATTCCTTTTTCTTTTTTTTTAGTGATTGCCTAGGTACTTAGTGGTGCCTGCTGCTGCTAAAGCACAAAGTCTTTTCTCAGAGTAACTAAAGAATGTAAGGTTATTTACTACAGACATTTAACAAACACATAATTCACTAATTTAAAAGAGAAAACTAAGTGATAGTCTGACCTCCACCCACAGAAACCATTTGCTTAATGAAAGGTCTTATCCCCCTTTGTGAATTTTTGCATTAGGACTGCATTCTCCAATGTTAATAAATCCTTTATGTAACAGGTCAACTCTAGTGGATCAGCACAGCTGAAAGTAAGAAAGGAGACAGCAGCTTAAAACTGCTACTTTTAAAACACTAGCAGCTTTGTCTGCTTATAAGCTCAGTGCTTCTTGTATGCTCATTCAGTGATAAATACTTTCTGCAAGCAGTGCCCATTGAATCTCTACATCATTGGCTCAGCTGTTGAACACAAAAGAGCTGGAGGAGATCCTGCAAAATCCTTGCAGGTCATTCTGTACATAGGGATAGCACTAGGAGGGGATGACAAAGCAAAGTGCAAGACACAACTGCCCTTGTAACTGTTGCTGCAGGGGAAAGGACTAGAAAGGGAAGACAATCTCATTGAATTGTGTAGTTGGGCAGAGGTAAGGTGGAAAGTGCAACGGACACTGCAATGCTTGCACAACTCAATATTAAAACAATAAGTCTCAGAAAGATTTTTGAAATGGAAGAGCAGCCTTTCCACATCCCAAAATGTAATGAATGAATTATTGACACTAGAAATATGAGGCTTAATGAAAAACACTTTAGAATTCTAGCCTGTCCAGTTCAGTGCAGATGATCTGGTCTTCTCAAGCATCAAGAAAGAGCAAGGGAAATAAGAGAAAGGAAGAGAAAGGAAAGAAAAGAAAAAAAA
>NW_024884253.1:87566553-87581859 GCF_019232065.1 Centrocercus urophasianus | reverse complement strand
AGGAGAGGAGAGGAGAGGAGAGGAGAGGAGAGGAGAGGAGAGGAGAGAAAAAATGAAGAAGAAAAGCAGTTAAGAGCAAAAAATTATAAAGGGTAAGAGGCAAAATCCAATTTTTCTGTTCACTAGTTGAATGTCTTGATACTGAATGTTTTTGAACGGAATGTGAGAGGCCTTGAGAAGATAAGCATTATACAGCTATGAAGAAACACAGAAAAAGCAGCAGCAGTATTCATACGGTCTGCATAAGACCTGAGATTTGCTTCTGAACCCTCAAATTAGCAGTGACTGCAATTCCCATATCAACAGCAATGACTTCTTGATTTTAGTAAGCATAACATTTGTCCTCACATTCATACAGAGTAAATTGCAGCACTGGGGGTTTTAGCTGTTAAAATTAATATGATGTCTTTGTCTGCACTGGAGAGCTGAAGAGAACTAAGAATCTCACTATGAAATTTTGTTGAAAATGGATTCCCTTTTGAGACCAAGATAAAATTTGACTTCTAAATGACTTGAGGACACTTAGCATCTGTAATTCAATCTACAGTTTGAACTATAAGATGAAATAGCATTTGGCATTCTATAAATACAACTGTCAGTAGGGCAGCCAGAAAGTACTTTAATATTAAAATAATTCTGTCCTCCAAAGTATTGTTTACTGTCACCAGGATCTTTTATTCTACTATGAAATTACAGAATTTGTTTTTAACCTCCAATAATTCAGTCCTATGAGTTTGTTTTACATACTCAAATTTTATGCGTACTAGCGTTTTTTGGTATCCAACAGCTACCTGATAAATTGGGTGCTGTGGCACTTTTTCAGACTTGCTTTCAACACTACCTTAAAGCAGCTTTGGAATTTGGTAGTGTTAGAGGCACAGGAAAATGCCATCTGTAATTCTGCACTCTAATTGCTGTATCCAAACGCTAGCCAGGAATTCAGATGCACCATGCACACTGGCCAGCCCAGCTCTGAATGATTAAAACTAAAATCTCACGACTTGATAAGCTAATATATGTGTCATAAGTATATTTTCTGATTTGCAATTTGACAGCCTGTATTAGTCCAGGTTTCACAAAATTGAGGGAATAATTTGTTCAGAATGGATATGTTAGCTTAGAAAACTGTCTGGCCATGACAGACAAAAATGCACATGACATTTATGTACATTTATGCACATTTATGCATACCAACATATCACCAACATTTATGCTATAAATCAAAGATAGTGAAAAGAAACAAGAACTTTTGATATATGACTGAAAAATCACCATTAAGTGTTATACCATTTTGAAACTCCACCTATGCCATAGTAGATCTCATTTTGGAAAACTAAGTCTGAATTGCAAGATTTATACTCTTGTGTGTTTAGACTTAAAGCACAGTCAGTCATCTAATGGCAGAAATTACTTCCTAGTGGTGAGTGAGTGCCAAAGATTGTAGAATCATAGAATAGTTTGAGTTGGAAGAGACCTTAAAGACCATTTAGCAGCACCTCCTGTGCTGAGGATGATGTTTTTCTTCTTCTCATCTCATCTTTACAGTGCTGGAGAAACTTGCCACAGCTTCCTCCAAGAACTCCAAGGGCTAGGGAGGGTCTTAGCACACCAAAGGGATTTCCTTCTTGTTTTCCTGCAGGCTCCAATGCAGGAGGATGAGGAGGAAGGCAAGAGAGTGCCTATCAGGTCACTCAATCTCATCCCAACTAGGAAATTTCAGGATGCATGAGAAACATTCCAGTGACTTCCTATTCAGACACAGTCTGCATTAGTGCCCCACAGCAAGGCTTTTGGTCTTTTGCTCAGTTTGTTAGATATTTCAGAGATTTCATCACAAATGAGGTAACAGGTGATTCAGTAAAGATAAAGAGTGTAATAACAGGTACAGGCATGTCAACTGGTTGTCTTGCAGTTAGTACTTTCATGCAGTTGAAAAGCACCTCATCAAAATGAGGCCAACACAAGAAGATTCTGCTTATACAATACAGAAAATTCTGCTTGAAATTCAAAATGCATAATTTGAAAATATAACATTCTTATCTTGAATACAACTAAACGCTGGAAGTTAATATAGCCATTTCTAAAAATGTTACACACTTATTACAGAAAATCCCTGAAATTTTGCAGTGTCAGGTTGACGTTGACTGCCTTGTGAAATACGACTGACTGAAGTGTAAATATCTTGACATTTTGTGGATTTACAACTCCCATATGTTCTTCAGTCTCAATCACAGTTATTACTACATTTTCATAAGTTAATACTGTTATCACATAGGCAGACAAAATGTCAGCTTTTGTCAATTATAAAATTCCGAGCACTGAGATCAGTCTTTCCCACTGCTTAAAAATCTGTCAGTTTTCAAAGCTGTGTAACTTTTTAATGTTAATCTATCATTATGATAGCACTGACTATTAAAATATGTCTACACTACAAAACAAAACAAAAACAAACAAAAACCACTACAAAAAAAAATCTCAAATAGCTTTTTTAGAAGTCTATTGCTAATCCCATGATCTTATTGCAAAGATACCAGTTCTGTTACAGATATCTATACACAGATATCTATATATATCTACAGATATCTATATAGGCATATATCCCACATATCCTGCATCAGTGCATCAAAAATATGGCCGCATGGCCAATCTGGCAAGAGTAGTAAAGCTATATTCAAGTTCAGATAAAGCACATAAGAAGGAAGCAGTAGCTCACATTCAAACTCTAGGTCTAGGATTTGTGTGCATGCAGAAGAACTACAGTGCTTGGACATTTTACCCATTTAGCCTTGTGCCTCATGTACAGCAGAGAATGCTTTCAAGAGTGTCATAGCATGTTCCTTCCCAGCTTACTTTCCACAAGTTTAGCAAGACTAGTTAATAAAGCTGGATCTGTAATTAAGTTTGTATTTTTAAATTGTTTCGTGGTAGTGATTCACAATGTTTAGAGGAAATGTGGCATTGTCTAAAAATTAAAAATGTCACTCCAAATACTTTTCACTACTGATACTGCTGATTAGCAAACTGGTATTTTAACTAGTAGACTAAAAAAATTTCTAATTACATTTGAAATTTCCTTGACTTCAAACAACAACAACAAAAAAAGAACAGCAAATATGGGAAAAAATTACTTACATAAACAGTTCTTTTGCTAACTGAATTGGAGGCATGTTATTTTTACCACTCAGCTAACTAAATTATACACGTTCTTGTGTTGCTACACTGTCCATTTGTTACACACTCACTTCAAACTTCAATTATTTGATTGGTTAATATTATACCTGAATTTTTCTCTTATATATAGCATTTCAGTCATCATTCATGTAAGTATCTGTGAAAATACAAGGAGGTATCAGTAAGGAAACCTGATGATAATACATCCTTATTATCTAGGATGTTAACATTTTAAAACAAAACTCTTTCATATGCTGTAGTTGTTACTTCGTTAATATGATCTCTGTGAGAAAACTAAGTTATTATGTTTGAAGATTCAAGCATCATTCTATTGCAGAAATATCTTTACTGCATGGATTTCTTTGTGTTATCCATTGGGTGGCTTAGTCTCATGTGTATGTTGATCTCTGGAACATAATAATGAGTACATGATGGACACTAATTTTGGTTTGCATTATTATTATTATTATTATTATTATTATTATTATTAACTTGCCTGCTTTACCATTTGAGTTCTCCTATTTTCTGAGAAATTTAAAATTTAAAAAAAAAAACATAATTATACTAGATCTTGAATATATTTTATACCAACTCTTTTCCAAGATGAAGAGTTTCATCCTCTTCAGTATTCCTTGCATATAAGTGTTTCCATATCTTTCATCATCTGTTTTCTCTCTGTTCTCCCACCCTACTATACTCATTTGAAAGTGCAATGTTAAATATGTCATTATGCCACTGTGTTGACTTTGTTCCTTTCCTTTCCAAATAATTCATACAACTCTCTTTGCCTTTTTGACTAACTGTTCTTATTTTTTTCCAACATCTTTCCATACTGACTCCCATGTTGCCTTCCTTACTTCTTCTTTTACTCCCAACCCAGAAAGACCAACAGTACCCTGGCTGCATCAAAAGAGGGGTGGCCAGGAACACAACAGAGGTGATTTTCCCTGTCTACTCTGCCCTTGTGAAGCACCACCTGGAGCCCTGCATCCAAGTCTGGGACCCCAGGCACAAAAAAGACATGGAGCAGAAGCAGGCCCAGAAGAGGCCATGAGAATGATCAAAGAGCTGGAGCACCTATCTATGAGGAAAGGCTGGGATCAGAATAAGAAAGCAGGCAGAGGAAGCAGGAAACTGTCATGGCTTGACAAGGACCTGCTGGTCAGACTGAGGAAAAGGAAGGGATTGTGTTGGCTGTGCAAACTAGAATGTGTCACCTGGGGAAAATATGGGGATGCTGTCTGGACTTGAAGAGAGGGGCTTAGGAAAGCCAAGGCACAGATGGAACTGAACTCGGTGAGAGATGTTAAAAACAACAAGGAGGGATTCTTTAGGTACATTGTCCAGAAGAGGCAGGCCAAAGAGAGTATATCTTTTCTGGTAAATGCGAAAGGAGGACTGGCTATGAAAGATATGGAGAAGCCTGAGGTACTAAATGAGGTTTTTGCCTCTGTCATCACTGGCAGCCCGGATTATTATATTTCTCACATCCCTGAAGCTCTCATTCCTGAGCCTCTGCATGGGAACAGGGGGAGTAAATGCCCCCTGCTGTGAGGGAAGAGCAAGTCCAAGATCACCTCATGAGACTGAATATATACAAGTCTACGGGTCTGAATAACATGCATGTCAGTCCTGAATGAGCTGGCTGATGTGATTGCTGAGCCGTTCTCCATCATATTTGAAAAGCCATGGCTGTTGGGCAAAGTCTTCAGGGACTAGAAAAAAGGACCATTTATATATTCTGGTAGTGACTGAACAAGGGGCAATGGTTTTAAAGAAAAAGAGGGGAGATTTAAGTTAAGTGTCACAGGAAATTTTTCACTGACAGATGGGTTTTACTAGGCTGGCAATGCTGCCCATGGCAGAGGGTTTGGAATTAGGTGATTATCAAGGTCCCTTCCAACCCTAGCCGTTCTATGATTCTAAATGCCCAACACTATATATATTCTTAAAAGAATGCTTCCACTGGTATAGTATTCTGCATTTTGTCCTTGCTTGAACCATGGTATAAGTTTTTTTCTGATGCACAGAGAAACAAGAACAAGCTGTGGAGGAAACATTTTCATGGACTATATTTCTCACTGAACCTTAACACCTTAACAGCTCTTGATTCTCAACTGAGAATAGGAAAAAAAAAAAAAGAATCTCTGTTCCATGTGTTTCTGCTCTTTCATCTGCTCTTCGGGGAAAAGTTTTCACAGTTCGAATGTAAAGGATCTTTTGCTTTTGCTTTTGAGAAGAGTTCTCTCCTACTAATATCTTTCTTTTGGATACACCCATCAGCAGAGGCAAGAGGGCAGACGTGTAGATTGCAACCTGGGAAGCAGTTTTCAGATATCAGGTTTGAAGAGGATCTCCTCTGAAATGGTTTAAAACTTGCCATTGCTTGTCTATAATCCTCTACTTTTGTTTGGAGAGAAGAAAAGCCATTTTCTCATCTTTGCTTCTTTCACAGAAAATTAGATGTAACAGTGATCATTCATGCTATGCAAGAGATGCATAGACCATTTGCAATACTGGTTTGCAGAATGGGACAGGTAAGTAAAACTCATCCATCTCTAACAGATCTGCCAAATTCCAGTGTCTTACTTGGGCAGTAGTTACCAAAGATTCTGCTGAGAACATGGATTTTGAATGAAGTGCAAAGTATTTGATGTTCTTGCAAAGAAGTTTTTATCTGGACCGTAAGGTCAGATTGTCAAAGAAAATAACATTCTGTGGTAGGTGTTGTTAATAAACTTATTGTGTTTTTTTGTTTTTTTTTTGTTTGTTTGTTTGTTTTTCTCCCTCCTAAACATGAGGTAGGGAAGAAAGGGGACCATTTGTATTACATTTATTTGCAATCTAATTTGCCAGGCCAAAGGATAGCCTGAATGATCTAATTCTCAATATACTACAGACTGAGGTGAAGTACAAATCATCTTAAAGGATCCAATAATTCTGTTTCGATTGATCAGCTTTTTAGGCAGTATCCTTCAGTTGAGACTTTTCAGATAAGTAAAGTAAATTAGGTTGAAAATAAAATGCTGGTTTCTGAAATGTGGATTTGGCAATGTATTTTTGATCTGATAGGAGCTTGGTAGCATTTCCTCTATCTGCTTGAGGCCTACTGAGCTGCATATACCGTTCTCTATCAAAGACCAGTTCTTTGCAGCTCAGTGAATAAAATACTGCAGTTTCTCCCATTGACTGACTGAAATAAAATAATCTATGATGCATGAACAAGTCTAAATGAAATAATAATATCCTTAGCAGTGAAAAACGGATTGGTAATACAGTAATTGAGCAGATTTATTGCCATCTCCTTGAGCTAGCCTGCTGAAACAGCCTGCTATTTTATTTAATCTCATATCAGAGGAATTACTGGCTGGTAATCCATTGTTAAACATCATTTAGAATGATGGATGAAAATGTCAGCTTTTCCAACATAATCAATTCATATCTCATTAGCACATATTATTTATGATTCTCATAATGGGACCTGCAGGGGTCTCCAGGGGGAAATGGAGACCTCAGCTGTTGTTGAAATGAGATGAGATATACTGTAGCTTATGAGTTAATAACTGCATATAAAAAATACTTCCCCGCAGTATTGATTGTCCTTACCATTTTACAAATGAATTGAGTGCCTTGGCTTCCCCTCTTGCTGCGTATGGCAGCTCTTCCTTCTATTCATTTTGTTGCTAATAATTCAGTGAGAAAAATATTAAAGAGCATATGAGAAAGACTGTTTTACAAATAACTTTTAAGACACTGGAGGGGAAAAATAGAGCCTTTGAATGTAAAGTAATAAGAAACACTTTACTGCTCTGTTGCTGTTTGCTAAGGACTTTGGGCACTTTTTCCCCCCTCAGTCCCTATGAAGACAAATCGACATATTTCTCCAGCTACAGCACAGCCGCATTTTCAGGATACTTTCTACCGTATGCTGCCTCAAAGACCAATGAAAAGCAAACCTTGATTCATGGATTTAATGCAGCTGATAGTGCAGCAGTAATCATGGTCACAGTGTCAACTGCTGCCTCAATTAAACTACATTTGAGAATCATTTTATGCTTCAGCTCATAAACATCAATAAAGGAAAATGAGTAATAAATGACTGTCTAGAGTACAAAGGACCAGCTCATATTTCAGATGAAAATGAAGACAAAATGTAGCTTTTATTTGCCTGTGGAATTCCCATTAACTGCATCACTGACAGGAGGGAGTTGGATCAATAGTTGGCTGGCCGCAGAAAACAGTTTCTGGCTGTTCAGCAGCCAATGCAAAAGGAAAACTGTCATATTGTGATCTTTATCAGGTAATCTTCATTACACCAGACCAATGATATATGTATATGCTGGTCAGCTAGGGGCACTTCTAATTCCTGCTTCTATTTGTGGTCTGAGCGCAGTGAGCTCACAAATTATTTGTTTACAGCCGTGAAAAACCTTCAATGTTCATCTCTTTTATTCTTTTTATAGGTAATCCATAACTAGGAACTTTCTCTCAAGACTACTTTATTCTCTCAGATTTTTTTCTTTTTTTAAAGTGCTGTATCAAAACTTATCTTTCTCCCTGCTTAAGAGAAATCCACTAGTAGCTTTTGTGGTTGTTCTTGGTGAAGCTTGACTGAAAGATTTACTGAGTATCCTCCAGTAAGCCCTTGGAGGGTGTTTGTGCCTTATTACAAGTATTTCCAGGCTTATTTGAACAAAGGCAACTGCTAGCTGTGAAGGGAAAACAAAGACTCTCTACGAACTGTTAGCTTTCCAGGCAGCAGTATATGTGAAACACAATCATCTCCTATTTTTCTCTACTCCAGACCTTCAGACCGGAGACATTTTATGCCTTTGCAGTGCTCTGTAATTCATACAGCTCCATCATAGTGCACACAAGGTGAGGGTATGTACATACAATAACTGTCTCTAGCTCACTTTGTGCACAGCTCTGAGAATAGTATGTTTCCTTAGCACAGCTTAGATTTTTGAAGTGTCACCACTTGTAAATCTAAAACAGGAGGAAAAAAACACTTCCTCTTTATACAGAGATCGTGTAAATTATGAAGCCTGCTCTGAAAGTAATGTTTCCTATTTTATTATGTTGGCCACAGATATCTGTGGTATGGCACTAAGGGTTTAACCTTTCTGCCAATATTTCATTACATTTTGTTGTCATGCCACAGATGAGGCAGAGAGGAAGTCTGACAAAATGGTCCTTGACACAGAAGTGTGCATGAAGCAACGGTGTGTCAATTTCTTCATGCAAATAAACTTGCAACCATTGACATTCATAGAATCATAGAATCACTAGGGTTGGAAAAGACCTCCAAGATCATCCAGTCCAACTATCCACCTATCACCAATACTTCCCACTAAACCACGTCCCATCAAACATTTCTTGAACACCTCCAGGGTAGGTGACTCCACCACCTCCCTGGGCAGCCCATTCCACTGCCTGAACACAATCTAAGAGAAGAATTATTTCCTGACATCCAATCTGGATCCTTGTGGATTTCCTGAAACCTGGACAAACCACCAACTCTTATTGGTACATCACAACCCTGACTAAGCTGAAGGCTCCAACTTCCAGAATTAGGCCAGAGAAGAAGACAACCTTTCTCTTGCAACATGATAATACCAGGCCCCATACCAGTATGAAGACTGGTACATTGTCAATCTTGGCTGAACTGTCCTACTGCACTCATTTTATAGTTCAGGTTTGGTGCCTTCTGACTTCCATCTGCTTGGGCCAATGAAAAATGAATGCATGAGCAACATTTTCTTGGTAATAATACTGTCATAGCAGCCATGAAACAGTGGGCCACTTCTGCTGGTGCAGATTTTTCAGCACAGCATGCAAGCTTTTGTTCATCACTAGTGAAAATTCATTGCTAATGGAGGTGAATATGTAGAAAAACAGTGCTTTGTAGCTGAGAATTTGCTTTATCAAATATCAAAATATGCTCTTTTTTTCTGTTGTTTCTTTTTTTTTTTCCTATGAAAAAATAGAAGGCATTAATTTTGGAGCAACCTACATAACATCATCAAAACTTCCAGCCAAATCTTCAACATTATTTTTTACAATTTTTCACAGCTCTGTTCTTGTGAAACACCATGTATGCTGTTTCTCTGTTTAGTTTACTGTTTGACTCTGATCCTATGAAGATGACTTTCCAATATGGAATCTAATACCAGGTACTTAAAAAAAAATAAAAATAAAAATAAAAATAAAAATAAAAATAAAAATAAAAATAAAAATAAAAAGTTTTTAAAAGTCTCACAGCTTTTAATGAGATTTGCTTTTAAAACTTCAAATTTATTTCTTACAAATGAAATGCAGTTCAAAAATAATATGCAATGAGTGCAATCTGAAAGGTAGAGAGCTAAAGCTGACACTTGTACACATGAAGTGGGCCTCATTACTGCTCCTAAAAGTAACCTTCTTCCCTTTCTTCCTCTCCCACTCCTTGGATTCTGTTCTTTATCATCACTGTTCTTGCTGCATCACCTTCTCCTCAATTTCTGCTTTCCAACCTTTTCTTTCTTCTTCTTCTCTCCTTCCCAGACTCCAGCTGCAATCCTGTCTCCCACCATTCCTATTACACTTTCCTTCTCCCTTTCACTTAATAATGCAGACTGATGATAATAGGAAAATACATGCACTGCATATGACTATAGTAGCTATCTAATTTTCCTTCAGCATTATCTCATAGCTTTTCAGTCTCCTTGGTTATCTTTTTCTCCTTCATATCCTGTCTTCTGGCTGCTTACTCCAGTAAATCTCTGGTCATATATACCACATATTTACTCTAACTTCTTTATTTGCACTTCTCTTTCCACAAAACTTTAACCTCTCCTGTTTCTTCACATTCTGTTCTACTCCTTTTCTATCTCTCCCTTCATGTCTCCCTTCACTGCTTAACTTTCTTCTGCTTTTTGTGTCTCCACACACGTCACAAATATTTTCTCTATACCTTGACACAATCTGATGATTCCTCCATTCCCCTTTGCTTTTCGTGCTGTCTTCTGCTTCCTATTATCTCTAATTGAAAAGAACAATAACAAACTTCTTTCTCTCCTACTCACTTAGTTTTTCTGAGATTGAAGCAGCTGAAAATAATTCAAGCCTTTACAAGGGGCAGATTATTTCCAACTACAAAGCTAGCAAGAGATTGTGCCATCTCCTCAGACAGCAGTCTGGAGGTGGCAGCTGTTGTGAATGAATGGAAGTTTATGTGTTTTGCAGCCACAATTGGAAAAGATGTTCCAATGATCTCAGAAAACAGCAAAATTCATGAAGCTCACAGCATTCTCAGGAGCTTCCACAGTTAACCAGTTTTGCAGAGTGCTGCTCCTCTTTAGAAGCAGCAATGATCACATTCTGGCCTTTGTATTAAAAAGCTCTATATTCTAGGACATCTGAAGGGATCTTAAATAAGAACTATGAGAATTTGTCCAACTATAAATTATTGAAAAATTTAAATTTGCAGAAAGCAGATTTTCTCAAATTACTAAAACAATATTATTACAGCCTACAAAGCTTTCAACTTCCGTGCATTTAATCTACTGTACTCCCAGTTTTCCTTAACAGAATGTTGAAAAGTGGCAACTCAGCCTGTTTTCTGTCTAACACAGAGAATTATTGTGTCAAAGATATCCCAAAAGGACTATTTTTCATGCATATTTACATTGTTAAAAAGACCATATTTTGAGCAAAGTTCCAGATAAAAGAAAAAGCATAAGAAACCCAAAGCATGAATATATTAGTGCATTCCTCTGTAGCTAAAGACGATCATACAAAATTAATTTATTTTTTTTAATACAGTATTTTGCTCTCAGTCCAAATCTCAGCGATAACTGTCAGGACAAAAGTAAAAATGGTGGTATGTAGCCACAAGGAGAGACAGGAGTCAGGAAGCAATGTTCGTTTCTCTTCTGACTTCACAGTCTCTCAAATATGTGCAAGAAGCCTGAAAATAACTTGACTCTCAATTGTCTTTTTCAGAGGAGGGAAAATAGAATTAAAAAATGCATTTTATATAACGTTCTTTCCCACAGAACTGCAGCACTCTCTGGTTTTCTCATCCTCTTCCTCGAAAAAATCCATTGAGATCCCAAGGATTTGTTCACACAATTGTACCAGCAATGGGACAGATAGCGCTCTGTGCTTATCCAACTCTTGTCAGCAAGCCCACCGCCAGAGCCTAACTGCTGTTAAATCAGTAAGGCATGTATCAACAAGACAATCTGAATTTTTTTTCCTAAAATACTCTTTTTTTTTTAATTTTTTTTTTTAAAGGAATGTTTTTCATATCTCTGAATTTGACATTAGTGGAAAGACTTCTGAACAATCTGGCATTTTAGTAGAATTGTTCCTAAGTATGTAGCAGGATTGGTTTTTGTCAGCCAGTGTGCGTGACTTCCAAGAAACAGGGATTTCAACTTCAAAAATTCTGCAAAAAATTTTGTTGGATCCTTTAGAAGAATATTCTCATACTCAAAGGCAAAAAGAAAAGAACCAATGGGGCCTGGCTTTCAGAAATTAAAATCTGATCTGTACCAACTGCAGCAAGAAGATCATAAACCAAAAGTCGTTCTGCCACAAAAAATGAATGGTATTACTATAAACTCAAACTAAATAACAGTATTAGCAGAATCTCAGATTGAACAGAGATTGCTGACCTGTCTTAATATGTGTTTTTAATCTTGCTATTAGTGAGTGAGAGTTTTCTGTGTAGGTAACCAAAATACATTCTTGAGAAAAATTGGCATTAAGAAATTGAAGTTACTTTGTTCACTGCTATGAAAGTGGATGTAAGCTCTAAATTGAGCCACCAGGAATTATAGTTCTAAAAGAGTGAACAGTTTGAAATAGAAAAAATGCTCAAAAATGTAAATACTACTACTAATAATAATAAATAAAAGAATGAACTGGGACAGAGACCTCAAGTTTCAGAGTTTGCAATATGGAATCTGACAAATGAACTGGAATAATTTGTTATTTCTTTGTGGAATGTTTTTTTATTCTCTGATAAAAACTTCAGGGTACTGGTTTGTTTCATAATTTGCCACATGGCTTAACTACTAATGTTAGGTACCTACTTTATCATTAAGCTTCAGAAATTACAGAAATAAAGGCATGTGCTTTTTCTTTGATAGCAACAGCTGATGCTTTAATTAATTTCTGAAAAATCCTATGGGTGAAACAGCTTTATAGTGAGCTTTGAGAATACTAAACCATTGCCATAGACATGTTCACTGCTGTCATGGTTAAGCTAAGTCAGCTAAGTCACAGCTTAATAGCAATTTATGGCATTGTTATTATCATACAACTTTTATAAATATTTTCCAGGTGTTTGGACATTTTAGTACTATTCCATTAAAGTATTATTTTCTACACTAAGATAAACACAAAATATGCACCGTGTATGAATCCATGGTATTTTAGTTACAGTGTCAGACAAATATCTTTTATCTCACTGACTTTATAAATAAACATTCTAAGCAAAGAAACACTAAAATATAAATATCTACTTCCCTCTATATAAATTAGTTTCTGGCTTCTCCACCCCTTTTTGCACTTAGTGGATATGCAGTTTGCTATATTGAATGAATGCACAGGTACATACTGCTTTATGCTAGGAGCTATCAATAGTATGTAGCTAATACATCATATTGAATGAAAGACTTCATAAATCAGTTACACAAGGGATCATACAATGCTTTTAGTGCATTTCCAAAGAGTCATAAAAACTATAAATCAATGTATTTTTGATTAATCAACTCACAATGTCAGCTTTTGGCAATACTTATCTGTGGTGTCCTTCTGACTGCAGGTGCACTGGAAAGAGGGCAACCATCTGTCACAGGGACGGTTACACAAGAAAACAAGAGCAAAAACTATTATTCTATTGTCAACATCCAGATGAGTCCCAAAATTTGCTGCAGTGGGGCTGATTTTAATGCATACAACAATCTAACTTAGAGTCTTGAATTTGCAGTGAAAATAATGGAATTTTGAATGGTGAAGTAAAGGAGCAGGTAAGCAAGAGTTTACGGAGTACTAAACAAGCACTGAACTGTATCACATTCTAATCTTCCTACCATACCATCATATTATTCAGATGAATTAAGTGCTGAAGTCAGTAAAATATGTCCTGTCTCTCTCGTAGTATACAGCTTAAAGAGAGTGGAATCACAGATTTGCCTATGTCTTGCAGTCCACATGTCTGCATTTAGCAAGGAACCATCATAGATTCATCTTTTTTCCAAAGAAAATGCTGTTGAAGAGTGAAATTCCATGCACATCATAAAAGACATTTGACATCAATATTTAATTTTATTAGTTATACTACAAGTACTCTAGGGAACCTGATGGAGAGCCTTCTCAGTATTGATTAGAATACAGCAATCCCACTGCACACTGTTCAAAATAATATTCAATTACAATTAATTTTTCAATTCACAATAGTTTAAAATTTATCAAGAAAAGTTAATAAAGGTTCACATGGCTGGAACACACTGGGATTTATCATTATGAGATGAAAATACTATCTGCAAATTACTATAGTCTTTAATTTGCATAATCAATGGTTATAATTCACTCTATTTGTCTCTACAAAATTATAGTACTGGGGTATCTTTACCATTCAGTGAAAAATTCAGAATTATCTCATTCTTGTGTATAATACTGAAAGTTGAACACTGAAGGTGCTGTGCTTTCTCATTTGCACAGATGAACAAATTGCCAGTAAAAATTCAATAAATACGTAAGTCAAATTAGCTAACTTTGGGAAAAAAATAAATAAATAAATCATTCTATCAGCTTTGTCATGTCAGAAGCTTCTAGATATCTTTCTTCTCCTTAGCATGTAGTGGGTTCCTCCTCCAGGCTACCCTCCATTTACAAATGTTATTTACAGACTAATTTTTCAGTACTTCATGGCTCAAATAAGAAATAACCTCGGACAAAAGAGTGGAAGAATGGATTCTGATTCAAAATAGAGAACAGCATTTATTTTGAAAGTCTTATAACGTGAAAAGTAGAACTAATTATAAATTCTTTTAAGTATAATAGCCTAGCTATTTGAAAAAAAATAATTGATACTTCTGCGCAGTATACACCCCCCAGAACAGCAGATTTAGAGGGCTGCATATAGCAACAGTCACTGCCATTCAGCCATTCAGCACTGGAAAGAGTTCTTACTATTTCCTTATAGAAAATGCAGAGAAACCTATCTATTATTTCTACGTTGCTTGCAAGAGAAAACTCTTTCAAGACTTACTCTTCTCAACTATTTCAGGTAGCTCAGACAACAAGTCAAGCGAGAGAAGATGCTTGGTGAGAAATTTTGACAAGAATCAGAAGTTTTCAGATTTCCAGAATGAAGGATAGTGGAAGTTAAGAGAAAATTATGACCGTGTAAAGCCCCTGAAACTTTGCTCGGGTGATGAAGGCTAATTTATAATATCTGACAAAGATACTTCAAAATTTCAGATTCCTGAAGTTAGTAACTTACACTAGTATGATTTTTTTCATTCTATTTGAAAAAGAGTTAAGTTGTAATCTGCAATAGTTTAAAGCAAGAGAATGACATCAGAAATTTTCAAAGATGTCATCATTTAACCAGAGCACTACACAAATGAAGAATCTAATTTTAGTAAAATTTGAGACAGGTAGAAAAGGTACATTGGCTCATGTATGTGTGAGGATTTAGGCTTATATTTTGTGTTATTATGTTTTCCACTTCATATCAATCACCTTCTGCTAACAGTTTCTAATTCAAAAGACAAAAAAAATTTGTTGAATGGGACCAAAAAAATTAAAAACTGCATGTTCCAAATACTTTAGGTTATCTTAAAATTGAGTCTAAATTAAATAAAATTATTACCAGAGAATATGAAGGATTGTATTTTTATTTTAAGAGGGATATTCTCTAAAGACTCAATAACTAACAACTGTTAGTTAACAACTGACAAGAAAATGGGCAAATGTAGATTACAAATTAATAAGGGATGGAAAACCATTAGGAAGAGTTTTGTTTTTTTTTAATGATGATGGTGGGTTTGAAAATGTTTGAGGGCTTGGGATTTCCTTTCCCTTTCCCTTTCCCTTTCCCTTTCCCTTTCCCTTTCCCTTTCCCTTTCCCTTTCC
>NW_024884253.1:87560498-87566543 GCF_019232065.1 Centrocercus urophasianus | reverse complement strand
TTTCCCTTTCCCTTTCCCTTTCCCTTTCCCTTTCCCTTTCCCTTTCCATTTCCCTTTTCCTTTCCCCCTTCCCACTTCCCTCTTCCCTTATTTTTAATTTACCTTAAGTGAACACTGAAAGTTTTTCAGAGTAATGTTTTGGATGAAGAATTTTCACAAACTTGCTAAGCAAGTAAAACTCTGATGTGCAGATAAAAATCTGACAATACTTTAAAAGGTGCTCATGCATATCTGGGTATAATATAGCATAGACAAAAGCACATATCAAACAGCACAGCAGGGCAAGGATTTCATAGTGCTATTCTTGCTGTGCACTGGGCAGGGACTTTTCATTTCACACATCATCATTCACAGTTTGCTGCAGTGACTCAACACAGTCAGAACATGTCAACAAACAGAGAATATTTCAGTGTGGCTTTCCCTTGGAAAATTAAGGACATGAGATTTTGATTTCAATTACCTTATGTTATACTGGGAAAAAAAAAAGTAGGAAAAGAAAATTGTGTTTTCTGGTTTGGCAACAACGAATCATATCAGAAGCCTGTTCCAAAACCTGCAGTCAGCCAGGACAGAAATAGGCATTAAACGATAGAAAAACTATACACAATTAGACAGGGAGATGAAAGTTGCTGGTGAGCCCACTTGTTTTCTAATGCTCACTAATTCTCTCAGTTTAAAACAACAGTAATAAGAAGCAATTTCTGAACTGACAGCAAAAAACACGTTAAATTTTGCTGCTATCACCCAGGACAATCCAAGTGTGGAAAGGGGAAGGGGAAGGGGAAGGGAAGGGAAGGGAAAAAATACAAATGTGTGTCAAAAGAAAACCAACACCACTAGTCAGACAAAACACAGCTTGTTTATTCTGACTCAGAATTGTCTCCCTTTTTATTTCTAATCCATCTCAGTGGATACCTGGTATTTCAAAAAGTGTGAGTTGATGAAACATGGAAAAATATCACCAGATCTTTTGCTGTATAATCAGCCTGCCAGAGACAAAGGACGCTACATTTTGGTCAAGAAGAACAGAGGAAGCAAATTGCTTTGAGTAAGAAAACTTGTGGCAGAGTCCATACTTGTTCTGATATTTCAATTTCTTTTTTTTTTTTTTTTTTTTTTTGGTGACCCATTCATGTTTCATCTGGCCATAGCTGACTCCAGTAATTTTGTGGTTCATTGGATCAGATCTTGGTAGATAGATATGAAACAGTGATAGCAAAAGCACCTTCACATGTAGCATATTCCACAAAAACACACATTTCTAACCATTTCCAGCTGGAAAACTGTAGCAACCTAAATACCACAAAGCCCAAATCCAAAGCAAAATTCTGCTTTGTTTTGATTTCTATAAATGTTAAAAACAATAAAAGAAACCACAACACGCCAATCTCTAGCTTGATTTAAAGCTGAACTCTCTGGAACCATACTGGAAGAAGAAAGTGAGATTAAGACGCTGAAGCACATTAAATGATGATCTCTACAGAGTGAATTATTCTAGGCAGACCTTTCAGATCATTATCAATGACAATTCAAAGAATACTGTTCTTAAGTGTGATAACGGATTTCCTTGGAAACATTTCCCAGGTCACCTAATATCTATCACCCACATTTTTCAATCACAGCATCAACAGTAATTAATATTGTAATGGCTATTAAACAAGGTATTTAGCGTTCTGATGTACTACTCCTTTCCACTGTTTTAAATTTGAAATTATTTTGTGGAAAATTACAGCTAGCATTCAGTAGTAATAATTCTGTGGATTTTCTTCATGCGGTGAGGTGATCTTTCAAAGGATTTCAAATATTATTAATTAATCCATGCCCCCACAGGTAAATACTAAAACAAAAAGTTTGCACATGGTGAGCTTATACCTTTCTAGACAGACAGATCTTGTCATAGCAAATTCAAACTCAGTCACTTGATTGTGTTGCTAGGTTCTGGCCAATAATCTGATTTCCCTGATCTTTAGCATGAGGAATACTAATGTAACTGGTGAGCTGTTTAAGTCTACTCACGATTAAAAATATACATAAGTCACTCCAAAATATGCCTCCTATTTCTTTCCATGGAAATGACAGCCAGTGCAAAAAGCACAGTAGCAGTGTTTGATATAGCACATTCTCAGAAAAAAAAAAAAAAAAAAAAAAAAAACAAAAACAATACACTGTTTTTCAACATAGTCACCACCATTAGCTATGCATTTTTGTCCAGAAACATTTATCAAGCATCAGTGAATATCAGTGGGTGCCATTTTTCCTAATAGAGGAATTCAGTGATGCACCTTTGCTTCATACATACTTCCATGTTAGATGCAGTTTTGTCAGACTGCCCCTCTGCTGCCATCTGTCACACAGCAATGAAATGTAATGGGGTATTGGTGGAAAGATTCAATCTCTAGAGCCATACCACCAAGAGCTTTGACACTATGAGAAAACATAATAAAACAGGAGGCATTACTTATGGAACAGCCCTCGTTTATTTATTGGATATCATCTATGATTAGTTGAAAAATGAAATCTGAAAGGTAAATCTATTTTTTACCTTGTTAAAAGTCCTGACACCTACCCCCTTTCCTGCAGTCACTGCTTATTCATGAATCTGGTACCTGTGTCAACATCCTCAGCTCAGATCGGCCATTTGAAAATGAAAAGCAGATCTAGGATGTGATCATTGAGAAGAAACATCCAGTGGAACACTATAAGACACTACTTCAAGTGAAAGAATCTGTCTTAATAGCTTTGAACAGAGTTTTAGTTGAATACCACTGCCATTATTTCTTAATTTCACTGAATGTATAAAATATCACGCAATTGGTAACCAACATTTCCAATACGCATTCCCTTACATGCATCTCCAAGCCAAAGTTTCTCTAAATTGAAAAACAAAGAAGCACTTGTGATGCAAGGATAGGAGGATGCACTACGTCCTTCTTCACAGATGAATCCTATGCATTTTCTCAGAAAATACATATTTCTGTAATTCCAAAATACGTCATTTTTCAGAGTAGGGAGGTTGCTTTAAGTGTTGAATATTTTTAGGTCACTTTTTATAGAGCCCTGTTCAGTGCACCACTACAAGACTTTCTGTGTATTTAAAATCTTAAGCAAGCACTCTCTGCAAAGCTGATAGCAAGGAATCAGCTTCCTGCTAACAGCTGTGGGTCACTCACCAAACAGGAGGGGGGTTAAGCATATAAATTTTGCTTATGTGGAGGGATAGTGGGACAAACTAAGTCTTTCAATCATTCCTTTTTTCTAGCAAGCTCAAGGATTGATTTTACATTGCCCTTCCTACAAAGGAGAGCAGTATGACTATAAGCATCGATGGGCTGATTTGATAGCACTTCTCAGAGAACTGAGAGATGAACTCATTTGAGAGAAAAATGATTTTTTTACATCATTTATCAGCTTGTTTATTTTAAGCATAGGAAGTGGAATTGTTGTTGTATTTTATTGCTTACAAGAAAACAATATTGAAGCCTGATATATATATGTATTTTTTAATGAAAATATCACTTGCTTCACTACTATCTGCCAAAGGTTAACAGTACATTCTGCTCCTTAAAACACCTTTGAGATCTCAGAAAAGCTGAAGTCCTTAGAGATTTGAGATGCTTCCACTTGGAAGTCTATCCAAATAGTGATTAATTACTGGTTATTTCAGCAGTGGAAAAAAACTACCTGTAACTTAATAAATGCCTGCTAGTGAAAGACACATTTTAACATTGGTATTCTGAGCTCACAGTTCACATAATACCACGTGCATTTTATGAATATAATCACTAGGGATTCATTAAATTAATTCATTAAATTAAAATACTTGTTTTGTCTTATAATAAGCCCATGCTCTAATCGTGGCATCCCAAATATTTTCAATTCTACATGTTATTTTGAATTAAATAGAACCATTCAGTCTAAAATCTGTCTGTTCTGTGTTTCCAGATTTTTGGCAGCTCTTTCTCGATTGTTTTTGCTTCTTGGTGTTTTTCATGTTAAGAAAAATTGTGAGAATCCCATCCTCGTAGCCAGAAACCCTTTGAGCACAGCTCTCCCTTTTCTAGGTTGATACAATGCTGCCATCATATGGTCCATAATGGGCACAGCGTTTGGCAAGAAGGAAGTTTCCAACCCAACACAGCTGCACTAATCATATACTCAATTGCACAGGCCTTACTGCACGTACTGATGCGTAACAGCTAGGTACTAATAGTATCTGTCATAAATCTGAAAAGACTTAGTGTCTTAGGAGGTGGTGGTATCATCTTTTGAAGCTCAATTCGTGACATAATAATTCAATTTACACTCAGTAACTTCATTCTGACAATTAGGTAAGTTAAGCTGAATGATGTCCGAGGGTTATAGACCTGATAACCTGCACATTCTTCCATACTAAGAACAAGTGTGATCATACCTAACATGAATTTTATTAAATGTATTTTAGCTAGTTTATTAGACCATCTCATTTAAGTTGTCTAAGCTTGCCCGTAGTTACTTTATCATGTCAGATTTTCATTATTCATCAAACAAATAAGAGATTGATTCAAACAGATCAGCAAGAAGTATTGCAAATGCTATTAATCCTGAATTCACAGGAGGATTAGAAAACTAATAGGAGTCTAGAACGACGATACTTAAATTTCTCTACAACATCAGAAAAAGTGCACTATGTTAGGCTGTGGGAAATCACACAGTACAGCATTTATCCAGGAGAAATAATGATCTAAAGATATTCTAGGAAATCAGCTCAAATATCATAAACAAATATTTGCTCAAATGGATCCCATTCCCATATCTATAAAAACTACATCCATAAAAACTAATTACAAAACACATAAGGAGATGGTGAAATATCCCTAGTTTATGCTTCATACCTGATATATTCTCCACTAAAGATACAGTTACCAGAAAAGACCTTGTGCACTCTCGCAATTCAAGTAAGGAAAGAATGATGCTAATAAGAAAACTTCATATTCATTAATGGAAAAGTAAGTTTGCTGCATATACTGCAGTACTTTACAGAGAACTACATTTTCACAGAAAATTGTCTGATATAAAACAGCAGAATGGATAAAAAAGATCTTTACACCTTAAAATAAAATAGCATGCCTTTCATGAACAGCATTCTTCAGTTTTTCATTTCTTATGTCTTTTTGTGGCAGCTGCAGATGAAACTGCAGCATTACCAAAATATTATAGTAATGAATACAGGAAGTTGTGTGATCTGGTTCTCCAAAATTCACCAACATTTCAGATATTTTATATTTGTTTACTATCTCAAGTTAGAAAACCTGCTTGTGGTATCAATAACATTAACTTTCACACACATCACTCTGTCTACAAGTTGATGGAAAATGAGACTTTCCCAGCACACCTATTCGAAGCTGCAGCCATGAATGCTGTAATTGAAGATCAAACCGCAACACTAACAAAAATTTCACTCATCTTTTCTAATCTGTCAAAAGACTTTTGTCAGCCTCAGAAACATTGATATGTGGAAGGATGGTTCTACTCTGCATCCAAGAATGAGCACAGCAAGACACTTCCAGATGTTAGCAGTTACTCTGTGCATTAGATGCCCAGGCCCACTCTCAAAGTTATTCAGAGGAGATTATGAAGGTGGCAGAGAAATGCCAGTGATTAACTACTGCTTCCACTTTCTTTGTGATTTGTTTTCTCCTCAAAATGTTAGGAGTTTTCACAGACATATTCTTAAATTTTTATGATCTTTGCTTGTAGGCACTGTAATGCATTCAAAACATTTAAGTTATAATATTGTATTGATCCTTTTTTTTTTTTTTCTACTGTAGACATAACCCATATGAAGATACCATGATAAAGCAGACGAAATTATCATAGCTCTCATGCATCTGAGTAGTGAGTAGGATCTCAACAGAAAATATATCTGAGTTTGCTTCAGGGTTCACGAACAAAGAAGCGGCCTATTAATTCCCCCCTTTTCCTTTCTTTCTTTCTTCCTTTCTTTCTTTCTTTCTTTCTTTCTTTCTTTCTTTCTTTCTTTCTTTCTTTCTTTCTTTCTTTCTTTCT